>NC_139434.1:600000-912929 GCF_905368555.1 Meleagris gallopavo | reverse complement strand
TTGCATCCAGGCGAAAAGCAGATCCCCACCCCCTCCTCCACATTACAGCCGTTCCTCAACCCATCGCTGCGTGTCCAGGTGCCAAGCGGGCTCCTGTTCCCCATCACCCCATCACTGTGCATCCAGCTGACGAATGGATTCCTGTCCCCTCTTCCACCCCACATCCGTTCCCCCACGTCCCATCACCCCACGGCCGGGTGACAACCGCATTCCTGTCCCCTCCTCCACATTACAGCCATTCCCTTTCGTCCCATCGCTGCCAGGTGACAAACGGACCCCACCGTGGGCTCCCCCAGGGACAGAGCAGGGGCAGCCAAACCCCCCCTTCCCACCCCACTGATAGAAGCTGGGATTGGGGCAGCCTCCCCCACACGCCCCACTTTGCAGGAGGGGATCCCAAAGGAAGCGATGGGATGTGGGGGGGAAATTTGGATGTCGGGAGGGGAAGTTGTTTGCTGTGAGAGTGGGGAGGTGCTGGAACAGCTGCCCAGAGAGGCTGTGGATCCCCGTCCATCCCTGGAGGTGTTCGAGGCCAGCAAGGATGGGGCCCTGGGCAGCCTGGGCTGCTGTGAGATGTGGAGGTTGGTGGCCCTGCATTGGTGGGGGGTTGGAGCTCCGTGATCCTTGAGCTCCCTTCCAACCCAACCCTGCTGTGACTCTGCGGATGCACTGCAGACCCCCCCGCCCCACCTGCAGGCTCATGAGGACGTTGAGGAAGTCGTTCATCCCCGTCAGGTGCTCCACGTCCTGGAAAATGGCCACAAAGAGGGTGGGGGTGATGGCGATGGAACGCGTCAGCAGCACGCGGGCAAAGCGAGACCAGCGCAGGTTGAGGAAGCCCTGAGGGAGGAGAAGGGTGGTGATAATGGGGGTCATGGGGGTCATGGGGGGTCAAAGGGGTAATGGGGGGTAATGGGGGTAATGGGGGAAAGGGGGGGTAAGGGGGGTCATGGGGGTGATGGGGGGTCAAGGGGGTAATGGGGGGTAAGGGGGGTAAGGGGGGTCATGGGAGTAATGGGGGGTCATGGGGGGTCATGGGGGTTATGGGGGTCATAGGGGTAATGAGGGTCATGGGAGGTAATGGAGGGTCATGGGGGTAATGGGGGTCATGGGGGTCATGGGGGGTCATGGGGGTAATGGGGGGTCATGGGGGGTCATGGGGATAATGGGGGGTCAAGGGGGTAATGGGGGTAATGGGGGTCATGGGGGTAGTGGGGGGTAAGGGGGGTAATGGGGGGTAATGGGGGTCATGGGGGTAATGGGGGGTAATGGGGGGTAATGGGGGTCATGGGGGGTCATGGGGGGTCATGGGGGTTATGGGGGGTAAGGGGGGGTCATGGGGGTAATGGGGGGTCATGGGGATAATGGGGGTTATGGGGGTAAGGGGGGTAATGGGGGTTATGGGGGTAATGGGGGTCATGGGGGTAATGGGGGGTAAGGGGGGTCATGGGGGTCATGGGGGTCATGGGGGGTCATGGGGGGTCATGGGGGGTCATGGGGGTAAGGGGGGTCATGGGGGGTCATGGGGTCATGGGGGTCATGGGGGGTAAGGGGGGTCATGGGGGTCATGGGGGTAATGGGGGGTCATGGGGGGTCATGGGGGTCATGGGGGTCATGGGGGGTAAGGGGGTCATGGGGGGTCATGGGGGTAATGAGGGTAATGGGGGGTAAGGGGGGTAATGGGGGTAATGGGGGTAATGGGGGTAAGGGGGGCAGAGGAGATGTGGGGAGATGGGGAACGGTGAGCAGAGGGGATCATAAGGGGAGAAGAGAGCATGGAGGGAGAACCAGAGAGCAGAAGAGAGGAGAAGAGGATGCAGGAAAGGCAGGAGGGGAAGAGGAGAAGATAGAAGTGAGATAAAAGAGGAGGAGAGCTGAGAGGAGGATGAGGAGATGCAGAGAGAGAGGAGAGCAGAAGAGCAGCAGAGGAGGACACGTATGAGGAGAACACACGAGGAAGAGGAAAAGAAGGGATGTAATCAGGGAGAAGAAGAGGAGAGGACACAGGAAAGACCAAGGAGTAGAAGAGAGAAAGAGGACAAAGGAAATACAGAAGAGAAGGGGAAGAGGTGATAGGAGGATGAGGAGACGAAGGTAAGAAAGAAGAGCTGCAGAGCAGGACACAGTAGGGCAAGCGAAGGAGAAAAGAAAGGAAATAACCCAGAAAGAGGAGGAGAAGAGAGGATTCAGGAAAGACAAAAGAGGAGCAGAGTGGAAGAGGAGAGGGGAGAAAGAAGTAAGACAGAAGAGAAGAACTGAGAGGAAGATGAGGAGATGCAGAGAGGAGAGCAGAAGAGCAGCAGAGGAGGACAACCATGGAGCAGGCGAGGGAGGAGAGCAGAAGGGGAAAAGAAGGGATAAAACCCAGAGAGGAGAGGAAGAGAAGAGAGGATGCAGGAAAGACCAAGGAGCAGAAGGGGAAATGAGGATGAAAGAAATAAAGAAGGGGAGGGGACGAGACAATAGGAAGGTGAGAGGATAAAGATAAGAAAGAAGAGCAGCAAAGGAGGATGTGTAGGTGAAGGAGGGGAACAGAAAAGGGGAGGGGAGGGGAGGGGAGGGGAGGGAAGGGAAGGGAAGGGAAGGGAAGGGAAGGGAAGGGAAGGGAAGGGAAGGGGAGGGAAGGGAAGGGAAGGGAAGGGAAGGGAAGGGAAGGGAAGGGAAGGGAAGGGAAGGGAAGGGAAGGGAAGGGAAGGGAAGGGAAGGGAAGGGAAGGGAAGGGAAGGGAAGGGAGGGAAGGGAAGGGAAGGGAAGGGAAGGGAAGGGAAGGGAAGGGAAGGGAAGGGAAGGGAGGGGAAGGGAAGGGAAGGGAGGGGAAGGGAGGGGAAGGGAGGGGAAGGAAATAACCCAGAAGGAGGAGGAGAAGAGGAGAAGAGAGGAGAGAAGACAGAAGAGGAGGAGGAGAGCAGCGCAGGAGGACGTGTGGGGCAGGTGAAGGAGAAGAAGAGCAGAAGAGGAAAAGAAAGGATGCAGGAATGAGAGAAGAGGAGCAGAGCAGAAGAGGAGAGAGAAGTAAGAGAAGAGGAGGAGAGCTGAGGGGAGGATGAGAAGAAACAGATAAATAGGAGAGCTAAAGAGCAGCAGAAGAGGACACAATTTGGGCTGATGAAGGAGGAGAGCAGAGGGAGAAAAGAAATAATGTAAATAAGAAAGAAGAGCAAAAGAGGAAAAAAGAGGATGCAGGAAAGAAAGGGGGAGAGTGGAAAAGCAGGAGAGGGAGATGAGGAGATAGAGAGGAGAGCAGGAGAGCAGCAGAGGAGGACAAATACGGGGCAGATGAGGGAGGAGAAGAGCAGAAGGGGAAAAGAAGGGATACAACCCAGGGAGAGGAGAGGAAGAGGAGAAGAGAGGATGCAGGAATGACAGGAGAGGAGCGGAGTGGAAAGGAGACGCTCCAGGACGGACAGCAGAGAGGAGAAAAAGAGGAAAAGGTTCGGAGTGAAAAGCAGAAGTGGAGGGGAGGAATGCAGGGGCAGCAGGGCAGACCTCCATGACGAACTGCCCTGAGTACGTCCCGGTCATGGTGGAGCTCTGCCCAGCTGCCAGGATCCCAATGGCCCAAATGTAGAGAGCAGCTGGGCCAAAGTAACAGCCCAGCACTGCGCCCTGCAACAGACAGACAGGTGGAGGCCACTGACGTGTGACCTGCCAGGACCCTTCCATCCCAACCATCCCACGGCTCTGTGACCTTCCAGGACCCTTCCATCCCAACCATCCCACGGCTCTGTGACCTTCCAGGACCCTTCCATCCCAACCATCCCACGGCTCTGTGATCTGCCAGGACCCTTCCATCCCAACCATCCCACGGCTCTGTGACCTGCCAGGACCCTTCCATCCCAACCATCCCATGGTTCTGTGACCTGCCAGGACCCTTCCATCCCAACCATCCCACGGCTCTGTGACCTTCCAGGACCCTTCCATCCCAACCATCCCACGGCTCTGTGATCTGCCAGGACCCTTCCATCCCAACCATCCCACGGCTCTGTGATCTGCCAGGACCCTTCCATCCCAACCATCCCACGGCTCTGTGATCTGCCAGGACCCTTCCATCCCAACCATCCCACGGCTCTGTGATCTGCCAGGACCCTTCCATCCCAACCATCCCACGGCTCTGTGACCTGCCAGGACCCTTCCATCCCAACCATCCCACAGCTCTGTGACCTGCAAGGACCCTTCCATCCCAACCATCCTACAGTCCTGTGATCTTCAAAGAGCCTTCCAGCTATCAGCTGGGGGCTGTGCTATCAGAGCTGGGGGCTGTGCTATCAGAGCTGGGGGCTGTTATCAGCACTGGGGGTGTGCTATCAGAGCTGGGGCTGTTATCAGCACTGGGGGCTGTGCTATCAGAACTGGGGGCTGTTATCAGAGCTGGGGGCTGTGCTATCAGAACTGGGGGCTGTTATCAGAGCTGGGGGCTGTGCTATCAGCGCTGGGGGCTGTTATCAGCACTGGGGGCTGTTATCAGCGCTGGGGGCTGTTATCAGCAGCACAGCCTGTTATCAGCAGTGCTATCAGAGCCCTCACCCCTTTGTAGATGTCCACCTCCAGCGTGGCGTTGTCGCTCGGGAACAGCCCTGCGTGGGCACTGCTGGCGTTGGCACAAACCTCGTGCTGCAATGAGACTCCAAGCGCTGCTGGGGGGCGTCGAGACCCCCGCTCCGTCCTCCCAGCTCAGCCCGGCGCCCCCCTCCCCCCCCCCCCCCCAAACCCCCACCCCTGACCCCCAACTCACCACATCCATGTTGGTTTTCCCATAGAAAGCCTCGGCGAAGACGGAGACGACGAAGACGTTGATGATGAAGGAGACGAAGAGCGCGATGCACGACTCAGCAAAGAAATATTTGTTGGCCTCACGCACCTCCCGGGGGTTGGAGCGATTCACCTGGCGAGACTGCAAGGGGGGGCAACGGGAATGCACCCATGGGTGCACGGGGGGGGGGGGGGGAGTGTGAAGGGGGGGTGCAGAGCGTGGGGTGCACAAAGTGTGGGTGCTGTGTGAAGGGGCACAGTGTGGGTGCACACGGGGGGGGCACAGCGGTGGTGCACAGAGTGGGGGTGCAAAGTGTGGGGGTGCAAAGTGTGGGGGTGCAAAGTGTGGGGGTGCAAAGAGTGGTGGTGCAAAGTGTGGGGGTGCAAAGAGTGGGGGTGCAAAGTGTGGGGGTGCAAAGTGTGGGGGTGCAAAGAGTGGGGGGTGAAAAGTGTGGGGGTGCAAAGAGTGGGGGTGCAAAGTGTGGGGGTGCAAAGAGTGGGGGCAAAGTGTGGGGGTGCAAAATGGGGGTGCATCAGAGTGGGGGTGCAAAGTGTGGGGGTGCAAAGAGTGGGTGCAGTGTGAGGGTGCAAAGAGGGGGGGCTGCAGAATGAGGGTGCAGAGAGTGAGGGTGCAAAGTGGGGAGGGGGAACAGAGTGGGGGTGCACAGAGTGGGGGGGTGAAAAGTGTGGGGGGGCACAGTGTGGGTGCTGTGTGAGGGTGCAAAGGGGGGGGGGTGCAAATGAGGGTGCAACGTGTGGGGGTGCACAGAGCGGGGGTGCAAAGTGGGGGGGGAACAGAGTGGGGGTGCAACGTGTGGGGGGGGAACAGAGTGGGGGTGCAAAGTGGGGAGGGGGAACAGAGTGGTGGTGCAAAGTGTGGGGGGGGAACAGAGTGGGGGTGCAACGTGTGGGGGGGGAACAGAGTGGGGGTGCAAAGTGTGGGGGTGCACACAGTGGGGGTGCAAAGTGGGGAGGGGGAACAGAGTGGGGGTGCAACGTGTGGGGGGGGAACAGAGTGGGGGTGCAAAGTGTGGGGGTGCACGGAGTGGGGGTGCAAAGTGTGGGGGGCTGCACAATGAGGGTGCACAGCGTGGGGGCGCACGGAGTGGGGGTGCAAAGTACGAGGGAGCAAAATGTGGGGATGCACAGAGTTGAGGAGCACAGTGAGCCCTACCCCCGTGCATGAGGCCGCCGCTGGGTGCAGCTGCAGCTTTGCATGCACTGCCATGGGGAGATGCTGCACAGCGCCGACCTGCAGAGCTCACAGCTGTCAGCTCCCAACCCTGCTGCAGCCCATGGCTACTTTTTGCACTGCTGCTTATTGCACTGCTGCTTTTTGCACGGCTGCTTATTGCACGGCTGCTTATTGCACAGCTGCTTTTTGCACAGCTGCTTTTTGCACAGCTGCTTATTGCACGGCTGCTTATTGCACGGCTGCTTATTGCACGGCTGCTTGTTGCACTGCTGCTTTTGCATGTCTGCTTATTGCACAGCTGCTTATTGCACGGCTGCTTATTGCACGGCTGCTTTTTGCACAGCTGCTTTTTGCGTGCCTGCTTATTGCACGGCTGCTCATTGCACTGCTGCTTTTTGCACGGCTGCTTATTGCACAGCTTATTGCACGGCTGCTTATTGCACGGCTGCTTTTTACACAGCTGCTTTTTGCATGTCTGCTTTTTGCACGACTGCTTGTTGCACAGCTGCTTATTGCACAGCTGCTTGTTGCACGTCTGCTTATTGCACAGCTGCTTGTTGCACGGCTGCTTATTGCACAGCTGCTTATTGCACAGCTGCTTGTTGCACAGCTGCTTGTTGCACATCTGCTCATCGCACAGCTGCTTGTTGCACGGCTGCTTATTGCACAGCTGCTTGTTGCACAGCTGCTCATCGCATGGCTGCTTGTTGCACGGCTGCTCATCGCACGGCTCACCTTGACGAGGGCGGAGTGCAGGTACATGTTGTGGGGCATGATGACGGCCCCCACGATGCCCACTGCCTGCTCCAGCTGTGCGGTGCCGCAGCCCGGGCACTCGGGGACAAACAGCCCCCGCAGCAGCTGCTTCTGGTCCGGCTTCACCGTCACGTACTGCGGGCATAAAGCAACACCCAGCTCAGTGTGCCCAGCTCTGCTCAGCTTTGTGCCCAGTTTTGTGCCCGGCTGTGTGCTCAGCCCTGTGCCCAGTTCTGTGCCCAGTTCTGTGCTCAGTTCTGTGCCCAGCTGTGTTTCCAGCCCTGTGCCCAGTTCTGTGCCCAGCTCCATGCCCAGCTGTGCCCCCAGCTGTGTGCCCAGCCCTGTGCTCAGCTCTGTGCCCAGCTGTGTGCCCAGCACTGCTCAGTTCTGTGCCCAGCTGTGTGCCCAGCCCCGTGCCCAGTTCTGTGCCCAGCTCCATGCCCAGCCCTGTGCCCAGCCATGTGCCCAGCCGTGTGCCTAGCTGTGTGCCCAGCCGTGTGCCCAGCCCTGTGCCCAGCTGTGTGCCCAGCCCTGTGCCCAGCACTGCTCAGTTCTGTGCCCAGCTCTGTGCCCAGTTCTGTGCCCAGCTCCATGCCCAGCTGTGTGCCCAGCCATGTGCCCAGCCATGTGCCCAGCTGTGTGCCCAGCCCTGTGCCCAGCTCCATGCCCAGCTGTGTGCCCAGCACTGCTCAGTTCTGTGCCCAGCTGTGTGCCCAGCTCCGTGCCCAGTTCTGTGCCCAGCTCCATGCCCAGCTGTGCCCAGCCCCGTGCCCAGTTCTGTGCCCAGCTCCATGCCCAGCTGTGTGCCCAGCCCTGTGCTCAGCTCTGTGCCCAGCTGTGTGCCCAGCACTGCTCAGTTCTGTGCCCAGCTCTGTGCCCAGCTCTGTGCCCAGTTCTGTGCCCAGCTCCATGCCCAGCTGTGCCCAGCCCTGTGCCCAGCTGTGCCCAGCTCCATGCCCAGCTGTGTGCCCAGCACTGCTCAGTTCTGTGCCCAGCTGTGTGCCCAGCCCCGTGCCCAGTTCTGTGCTCAGCTCCATGCCCAGCTGTGTGCCCAGCTCTGTGCCCAGCTCTGTGCCCAGCTCCTTGCCCAGTTCAGTGTGCCCAGCTGTGCCCAGTTCTGTGCCCAGCTCTGTGCCCAGTTCCGTGCCCAGTTCTGTGCCCAGCTCTGTGCCCAACTGTGCCCCCAGCTCTGTGCCCAGCTGTGTGCCCAGCTCCATGCCCAGCTGTGTGCCCAGCTGTGTGCCCAGCTGTGTGTGCCCAGCCGTGTGCCCAGCCGTGTGCCCAGCCCTGCCCAGCCCGGCACAGCAGGCGCCCCTTTGGGATGGAGGAACTCTCCATTCCATGCCCTCCCATCCCAGCTCGGTTTGGCTCTGTGCTGCACCCCCCAGCAGCACCCAATACCTCGTATCCGAAAGTCAGCGCCATGATGGTGATCAGGAAACCAAAGAACGCCTCCAGCTTCCTCAAACCTGCATGGACAGCACCGGGCTCAGTGTGCTGCTCACTGCAGGACCCCAGCAGCCACCTCCAGACCCCAATATCCACCTCCAGACCCCTGCAGCCACCTCCAGACCCCAATATCCACCTCCAGACCCCAGCATCCACCTCCAGACCCCAATATCCACCTCCAGACCCCAGCATCCACCTCCAGACCCCAATATCCACCCCCAGACCCCAATATCCACCTCCAGACCCCAGCATCCACCTCCAGACCCCAATATCCACCTCCAGACCCCAGCATCCACCTCCAGACCCCAATATCCACCTCCAGACCCCAGCAGCCACCTCCAGACCCCAATATCCACCTCCAGACCCCAGCATCCACCTCCAGACCCCAATATCCACCTCCAGACCCCAGCATCCACCTCCAGACCCCAATATCCACCTCCAGACCCCAGCAGCCACCTCCAGACCCCAATATCCACCTCCAGACCCCAGCATCCACCTCCAGACCCCAATATCCACCCCCAGACCCCAATATCCACCTCCAGACCCCAGCATCCACCTCCAGACCCCAATATCCACCCCCAGACCCCAATATCCACCCCAGACCCCAATATCCACCTCGAGACCCCAGCAGCCACCTCCAGACCCCAATATCCACCACCAGACTCCAGCATCCACTCCCAGACCCCATATCCACTCCCACACCCCAGTATCCCCCACCAGACCCCAGTATCCACTTCCAGAGCCCAACATCCATTCTCAGACCCTCATCTCCAGACCCCCCCCTCACCAAACCCCAGCATCCACCACCAGACGCCGGCATCCCCCCCCATACCCAAGAATCCACCCCCATACTCCAGTATCCATCCCCAGACCCCATTATCCCCAACCAGACCCCATTATCCACCCCCAGACCCCAGCATCCCCCACCAGACCCCAGCATCCCCCTCCAGACCCCAGCATCCCCAACCAGACCCCAGCATCCCCAACCAGACCCCAGCATCCACCCCCAGACCCCAGCATCCCCCTCCAGACCCCATTATCCCCAACCAGACCCCATTATCCACCCCCAGACCCCAGCATCCCCCTCCAGACCCCAGCATCCCCAACCAGACCCCATTATCCCCAACCAGACCCCATTATCCACCCCCAGACCCCAGCAGCCCCCTCCAGACCCCAGCATCCCCAACCAGACCCCAGCATCCCCTCCAGACCCCATTATCCCCAACCAGACCCCATTATCCACCCTCAGATCCCAGCATCCCCCTCCAGACCCCAGCATCCCCCACCAGACCCCATTATCCACCCCCAGACCCCAGCATCCCCCTCCAGACCCCAGCATCCTCAACCAGACCCCATTATCCACCCCCAGACCCCAGCAGCCACCTCCAGACCCCAGCATCCCCAACCAGACCCCATTATCCACCCCCAGACCCCAGCATCGCCCACCAGACCCCAGCATCCCCCACCAGACCCCATTATCCACCCCAGACCCCAGCATCGCCCACCAGACCCCAGCATCCCCCACCAGACCCCATTATCCACCCTCAGACCCCAGCATCCCCCTCCAGACCCCAGCATCCCCCACCAGACCCCATTATCCACCCCCAGACCCCAGCAGCCACCTCCAGACCCCAGCATCCCCAACCAGACCCCATTATCCACCCTCAGACCCCAGCATCCCCCTCCAGACCCCAGCATCCCCCACCAGACCCCATTATCCACCCCCAGACCCCATTATCCCCAACCAGACCCCATTATCCCCAACCAGACCCCATTATCCACCCCCAGACCCCAGCATCCCCCTCCAGACCCCAGCATCCCCCTCCAGACCCCAGCATCCCCAACCAGACCCCATTATCCACCCTCAGATCCCAGCATCCCCCTCCAGACCCCAGCATCCCCCACCAGACCCCATTATCCACCCCCAGACCCCAGCATCCCCTCCAGACCCCAGCATCCTCAACCAGACCCCATTATCCACCCCAGACCCCAGCAGCCACCTCCAGACCCCAGCATCCCCAACCAGACCCCATTATCCACCCCCAGACCCCAGCATCGCCCACCAGACCCCAGCATCCCCCACCAGACCCCATTATCCACCCCCAGACCCCAGCATCGCCCACCAGACCCCAGCATCCCCCACCAGACCCCATTATCCACCCTCAGACCCCAGCATCGCCCACCAGACCCCATTATCCACCCCCAGACCCCAGCAGCCACCTCCAGACCCCAGCATCCCCAACCAGACCCCATTATCCACCCTCAGACCCCAGCATCCCCCTCCAGACCCCATTATCCCCAACCAGACCCCATTATCCACCCTCAGACCCCAGCATCCCCCACCAGACCCCAGCATCCACCCTCTGACCCCAATACCCACCTCCAGCCCCCAATATCCCCCCCCCAGCCCCCATTAACCATATTTGTCCAGGAAGAGGAAGACGAAGGTGTCGGCGATGGTGATGAGCACTCCGCCCCACAGTGGGATCCTGCGGGTGGGTCTGGGTGTCAGCAGAGGTGCCAACCCCCCCAGAATCAGCCCCATCTCCCCCCCCCCCCCAAGACGAGGACCCCCCCCACTCACTTCCCCACCGACAGCAGGTTGATGGCGATGGCTGAGCCGATGACCTCCTGCATGTCGGAGCCGATGATGGCGAGCTCCACCATCAGCCACAGGATGATCCGCGGCACCTGGGGGGTGGAGGGGGGGGCAGGGGGGAAAAAATGCTGCTGAGGAGGGGGGAGAAGGTGAGGGGAGAGGGGTGAGCTGTGCCACGCAGCACGGGGGTGGGGGGGATGGTGGAGGGCAGGCTGTGAGTGGTGCCACGCAGCCCCGGGATGGGGGAGAAAGTGAGGGGTGGGCTGTGAGTGAATCCATGCAGCCGTGGGGAGGGGGAGAACGTGAGGGGGGTGGGTCATGAGCAGTGCTCTGCAGACCTGGGGAAGGGGAGAAGGAGAGAGGGTCTGGTATTAAATGGGGAGGTTGGTGGCCCTGCACGTGGCAGGTTGGAGCTCCGTGATCCTTGAGGTCCCTTCCAACCCTGGCCATTCTGTGATTCTGAGAGGGGTGGGCAGTGAGGGGGGCCATGCAGCCATGGGGGGGGGGGAACATGAGGGGTGGGCTGTGAGCAGAGCCCTGCAGTCATGGGGAGGGGGAGAAGGTGAGGGGTGGGAGTTGAGTGGTGCCATGCAGTCCTGGGGAAGGGGGAACACATGGAGTGGGCTGTGAGCAGAGCCCTGCAGCCATGGGGGAGAAGAAGGAGGGGGGTGGGCTGTGAGCAGAGCCCTGCAGCCATGGGGGAGAAGAAGGAGGGGGGTGGGCTGTGAGCAGAGCCCTGCAGCCATGGGGGAGAAGAAGGAGGGGGGTGGGCTGTGAGCAATGCCTTGCAGCCATGGGGAGGGGGAGAAGGAGGGGGGTGGGCTGTAGGGGTGCCTTGCAGCCATGGGGAGGGGGGGAAGGAGAGGAGTGGGCTGTGAGCAGAGCCCTGCAGTCCTGGGGGGGGGAGAAGGTGAGGGGTGGGAGTTGAGTGGTGCCATGCAGCCATGGGGAGGGGGAGAAGGAGGGGGGTGGGCTGTAGGGGTGCCATGCAGCCATGGGGAGGGGGGGAAGGTGAGGGGTGGGCAGTGGGGGGTGCCCTGCAGCCTTGGGGGGGGGAGCAGATGGGGTGGGCTGTGAGCAGCGCCCTGTGGGGGGTGGGTGGTGAGTGGTGCCATGCAGCCATGAGATGGGAAGGATGGTGAAGAGTGGGCAGTGAGGGGTGGCCTGTAGCCATGGGGGGGGGGGGGAAGACGAGGGGTGGGCTGTGAGCAGCGCCCTGTAGCCATGGGGGGGGGAGGAGAAGGAGAGGAGTGGGCTGTGAGGGGTGCCATGCAGCCATGGGAGGGGGGAACATGAGGGGTGGGCTATGAGCAATGCCATGCAGCCATGGGGGGGAGGAGAAGGAGAGGGGTGGGCAGTTGGGGGGGTGCCCTGCAGCCATGGGGGGGGGGGGAGCAGATGGGGTGGGCTGTGAGCAGCGCCCTGCAGCCACGGGGAGGGGGAGATGTTGAGGGGGGGCAGTGAGGGGTGCCATGCAGCCGTGGGGAGGGGGGGGGGAAGAGGGAAGATGAGGGGTGGGCTGTGAGCAGCGCCCTGCAGGTCTGGGGAAGGGGAGGAGAGGGGTGGGCTGTGATCGGAGCCCTGCAGCCACGGGGAGGGGGACCAGGAGGTCAGAGCGGTGCCCCCCCGTCGCCCCCCGCCCCACTCACCTTGCGGTACTGGCGATGGCAGACCTCAGCCAGGTGCAGCCCCGTCACCACGCCGAGCCGCGCCGCCAGGCGCTGCAGCAGCAGCCCGATCACCGTGGCCAACAGCAGCACCCAGAGCAGCTGCAGGGACACAGGGGGGGGAAATGCTGAGTGCGGCCCAGGGATCGTGGGGCAGGAATGGCTGAGCTCTCATTGCAGCCATGGATCACAGCAGGAATGGCTGAGCTCTCATTGCAGCCATGGATCACAGCAGGAATGGCTGAGCTCTCATTGCAGCCATGGATCACAGCAGGAATGGCTGAGCTCTCATTGCAGCCATGGATCACAGCAGGAATGGCTGAGCTCTCATTGCAGCCATGGATCACTAAAGGAATGGCTGAGCTCTCACTGCAGCCATGGATCACAGCAGGAATGGCTGAGCTCTCATTGCAGCCATGGATCACAGCAGGAATGGCTGAGCTCTCACTGCAGCCATGGATCACAGCAGGAATGGCTGAGCTCTCATTGCAGCCATGGATCACTAAAGGAATGGCTGAGCTCTCATTGCAGCCATGGATCACTAAAGGAATGGCTGAGCTCTCACTGCAGCCATGGATCACAGCAGGAATGGCTGAGCTCTCATTGCAGCCATGGATCACAGCAGGAATGGCTGAGCTCTCATTGCAGCCATGGATCACAGCAGGAATGGCTGAGCTCTCATTGCAGCCATGGATCACAGCAGGAATGGCTGAGCTCTCACTGCAGCCATGGATCACAGCAGGAATGGCTGAGCTCTCATTGCAGCCATGGATCACAGCAGGAATGGCTGAGCTCTCACTGCAGCCATGGATCACAGCAGGAATGGCTGAGCTCTCATTGCAGCCATGGATCACTAAAGGAATGGCTGAGCTCTCATTGCAGCCATGGATCACTAAAGGAATGGCTGAGCTCTTATTGCAGCCATGGATCACAGCAGGAATGGCTGAGCTCTCATTGCAGCCATGGATCACAGCAGGAATGGCTGAGCTCTCATTGCAGCCATGGATCACAGCAGGAATGGCTGAGCTCTCATTGCAGCCGTGGATCACAGCAGGAATGGCTGAGCTCTCACTGCAGCCATGGATCACAGCAGGAATGGCTGAGCTCTCATTGCAGCCATGGATCACAGCAGGAATGGCTGAGCTCTCATTGCAGCCATGGATCACAGCAGGAATGGCTGAGCTCTCATTGCAGCCATGGATCACAGCAGGAATGGCTGAGCTCTCATTGCAGCCATGGATCACAGCAGGAATGGCTGAGCTCTCATTGCAGCCATGGATCACTACAGGAATGGCTGAGCTCTTATTGCAGCCATGGATCACAGCAGGAATGGCTGAGCTCTTATTGCAGCCATGGATCACTAAAGGAATGGCTGAGCTCTCATTGCAGCCATGGATCACAGCAGGAATGGCTGAGCTCTCACTGCAGCCATGGATCACAGCAGGAATGGCTGAGCTCTCATTGCAGCCATGGATCACAGCAGGAATGGCTGAGCTCTCATTGCAGCCATGGATCACAGCAGGAATGGCTGAGCTCTCATTGCAGCCATGGATCACAGCAGGAATGGCTGAGCTCTCACTGCAGCCATGGATCACAGCAGGAATGGCTGAGCTCTTATTGCAGCCATGGATCACACGAGGAATGGCTGAGCTCTCACTGCAGCCATGGATCACACAAGGAATGGCTGAGCTCTCATTGCAGCCATGGATCACAGCAGGAATGGCTGAGCTCTCATTGCAGCCATGGATCACAGCAGGAATGGCTGAGCTCTCATTGCAGCCATGGATCACAGCAGGAATGGCTGAGCTCTCATTGCAGCCATGGATCACAGCAGGAATGGCTGAGCTCTCACTGCAGCCATGGATCACAGCAGGAATGGCTGAGCTCTCATTGCAGCCATGGATCACTAAAGGAATGGCTGAGCTCTCACTGCAGCCATGGATCACAGCAGGAATGGCTGAGCTCTCATTGCAGCCATGGATCACAGCAGGAATGGCTGAGCTCTCATTGCAGCCATAGATCACAGCAGGAATGGCTGAGCTCTCATTGCAGCCATGGATCACTAAAGGAATGGCTGAGCTCTCACTGCAGCCATGGATCACTAAAGGAATGGCTGAGCTCTCACTGCAGCCATGGATCACAGCAGGAATGGCTGAGCTCTCATTGCAGCCATGGATCACAGCAGGAATGGCTGAGCTCTCATTGCAGCCATGGATCACAGCAGGAATGGCTGAGCTCCCATTGCAGCCATGGATCACAGCAGGAATGGCTGAGCTCTCATTGCAGCCATGGATCACAGCAGGAATGGCTGAGCTCTCATTGCAGCCATGGATCACAGCAGGAATGGCTGAGCTCTCATTGCAGCCATGGATCACTAAAGGAATGGCTGAGCTCTCATTGCAGCCATGGATCACAGCAGGAATGGCTGAGCTCTCACTGCAGCCATGGATCACTAAAGGAATGGCTGAGCTCTCATTGCAGCCATGGATCACAGCAGGAATGGCTGAGCTCTCACTGCAGCCATGGATCACTAAAGGAATGGCTGAGCTCTCATTGCAGCCATGGATCACTAAAGGAATGGCTGAGCTCTCATTGCAGCCATGGATCACAGCAGGAATGGCTGAGCTCTCATTGCAGCCATGGATCACAGCAGGAATGGCTGAGCTCTCATTGCAGCCATGGATCACTAAAGGAATGGCTGAGCTCTCATTGCAGCCATGGATCACAGCAGGAATGGCTGAGCTCCCATTGCAGCCATGGATCACTAAAGGAATGGCTGAGCTCTTATTGCAGCCATGGATCACAGCAGGAATGGCTGAGCTCTCACTGCAGCCATGGATCACAGCAGGAATGGCTGAGCTCTTATTGCAGCCATGGATCACAGCAGGAATGGCTGAGCTCTCATTGCAGCCATGGATCACAGCAGGAATGGCTGAGCTCTCATTGCAGCCATGGATCACTAAAGGAATGGCTGAGCTCTTATTGCAGCCATGGATCACAGCAGGAATGGCTGAGCTCTCACTGCAGCCATGGATCACAGCAGGAATGGCTGAGCTCTCACTGCAGCCATGGATCACAGCAGGAATGGCTGAGCTCTCATTGCAGCCATGGATCACAAAGGAATGGCTGAGCTCTCATTGCAGCCATGGATCACAGCAGGAATGGCTGAGCTCTCATTGCAGCCATGGATCACAGCAGGAATGGCTGAGCTCTCACTGCAGCCATGGATCACAGCAGGAATGGCTGAGCTCTCACTGCAGCCATGGATCACTAAGGAATGGCTGAGCTCTCATGCAGCCATGGATCACAGAGGAATGGCTGAGCTCTCATTGCAGCCATGGATCACAGAGGAATGGCTGAGCTCTCATTGCAGCCATGGATCACAGCAGGAATGGCTGAGCTCTCACTGCAGCCATGGATCACAGCAGGAATGGCTGAGCTCTCATTGCAGCCATGGATCACAGCAGGAATGGCTGAGCTCTCATTGCAGCCATGGATCACAGCAGGAATGGCTGAGCTCTCATTGCAGCCATGGATCACAGCAGGAATGGCTGAGCTCTCACTGCAGCCATGGATCACAGCAGGAATGGCTGAGCTCTCATTGCAGCCATGGATCACAGCAGGAATGGCTGAGCTCTCATTGCAGCCATGGATCACAGCAGGAATGGCTGAGCTCTCACTGCAGCCATGGATCACAGCAGGAATGGCTGAGCTCTCATTGCAGCCATGGATCACAGCAGGAATGGCTGAGCTCTCACTGCAGCCATGGATCACAGCAGGAATGGCTGAGCTCTCATTGCAGCCATGGATCACAGCAGGAATGGCTGAGCTCATTCACTATCCGGGCACTCGCAGCCATGGATCACAGCAGGAATGGCTGAGCTCTCATTGCAGCCATGGATCACAGCAGGAATGGCTGAGCTCTCACTGCAGCCATGGATCACAGCAGGAATGGCTGAGCTCTCATCTGCAGCCATGGATCACAGCAGGAATGGCTGAGCTCTCATTGCAGCCATGGATCACAGCAGGAATGGCTGAGCTCTCATTGCAGCCATGGATCACTAAAGGAATGGCTGAGCTCCATTGCAGCCATGGATCACAGCAGGAATGGCTGAGCTCTCATTGCAGCCATGGATCACAGCAGGAATGGCTGAGCTCTCATTGCAGCCATGGATCACAGCAGGAATGGCTGAGCTCTCATTGCAGCCATGGATCACAGCAGGAATGGCTGAGCTCTCATTGCAGCCATGGATCACAGCAGGAATGGCTGAGCTCCATTGCAGCCATGGATCACAGCAGGAATGGCTGAGCTCTCATTGCAGCCATGGATCACTAAGGAATGGCTGAGCTCTCATTGCAGCCATGGATCACAGCAGGAATGGCTGAGCTCTCATTGCAGCCATGGATCACAGCAGGAATGGCTGAGCTCTCACTGCAGCCATGGATCACTAAAGGAATGGCTGAGCTCTTATTGCAGCCATGGATCACAGCAGGAATGGCTGAGCTCTCATTGCAGCCATGGATCACTAAAGGAATGGCTGAGCTCTCATTGCAGCCATGGATCACTAAAGGAATGGCTGAGCTCTCATTGCAGCCATGGATCACAGCAGGAATGGCTGAGCTCTCACTGCAGCCATGGATCACAGCAGGAATGGCTGAGCTCTCATTGCAGCCATGGATCACAGCAGGAATGGCTGAGCTCTCATTGCAGCCATGGATCACAGCAGGAATGGCTGAGCTCTCATTGCAGCCATGGATCACAGCAGGAATGGCTGAGCTCTCATTGCAGCCATGGATCACAGCAGGAATGGCTGAGCTCTCATTGCAGCCATGGATCACTAAAGGAATGGCTGAGCTCTCATTGCAGCCATGGATCACAGCAGGAATGGCTGAGCTCTCATTGCAGCCATGGATCACATAAGGAATGGCTGAGCTCTCATTGCAGCCATGGATCACAGCAGGAATGGCTGAGCTCTCATTGCAGCCATGGATCACAGCAGGAATGGCTGAGCTCTCACTGCAGCCATGGATCACAGCAGGAATGGCTGAGCTCTCATTGCAGCCATGGATCACAGCAGGAATGGCTGAGCTCTCATTGCAGCCATGGATCACAGCAGGAATGGCTGAGCTCTCATTGCAGCCTGGTCCAGCAGGAATGGCTGAGCTCTATGCAGCCTGGATCACAGCAGGAATGGCTGAGCTCTCATTGCAGCCATGGATCACAAAGGAATGGCTGAGCTCTCATTGCAGCCATGGATCACAGCAGGAATGGCTGAGCTCTCATTGCAGCCATGGATCACAGCAGGAATGGCTGAGCTCTCACTGCAGCCATGGATCACAGCAGGAATGGCTGAGCTCTCACTGCAGCCATGGATCACTAAAGGAATGGCTGAGCTCTCATTGCAGCCATGGATCACAGCAGGAATGGCTGAGCT
This sequence comes from Meleagris gallopavo, assembly GCF_905368555.1. Lineage (NCBI taxonomy): Eukaryota > Metazoa > Chordata > Aves > Galliformes > Phasianidae > Meleagris > Meleagris gallopavo. The sequence continues at coordinate 895,079 of NC_139434.1, read as the reverse complement.
CTCATTGCAGCCATGGATCACTAAAGGAATGGCTGAGCTCTCATTGCAGCCATGGATCACAGCAGGAATGGCTGAGCTCTCACTGCAGCCATGGATCACAGCAGGAATGGCTGAGCTCTCATTGCAGCCATGGATCACAGCAGGAATGGCTGAGCTCTCATTGCAGCCATGGATCACAGCAGGAATGGCTGAGCTCTCATTGCAGCCATGGATCACAGCAGGAATGGCTGAGCTCTCACTGCAGCCGTGGATCACAGCAGGAATGGCTGAGCTCTCATTGCAGCCATGGATCACAGCAGGAATGGCTGAGCTCTCATTGCAGCCATGGATCACAGCAGGAATGGCTGAGCTCTCACTGCAGCCATGGATCACAGCAGGAATGGCTGAGCTCTCATTGCAGCCATGGATCACAGCAGGAATGGCTGAGCTCTCACTGCAGCCATGGATCACAGCAGGAATGGCTGAGCTCTCATTGCAGCCATGGATCACTAAAGGAATGGCTGAGCTCTCATTGCAGCCATGGATCACAGCAGGAATGGCTGAGCTCTCATTGCAGCCATGGATCACAGCAGGAATGGCTGAGCTCTCACTGCAGCCATGGATCACAGCAGGAATGGCTGAGCTCTCACTGCAGCCGTGGATCACAGCAGGAATGGCTGAGCTCTCATTGCAGCCATGGATCACAGCAGGAATGGCTGAGCTCCCATTGCAGCCATGGATCACAGCAGGAATGGCTGAGCTCTCATTGCAGCCATGGATCACAGCAGGAATGGCTGAGCTCTCATTGCAGCCATGGATCACAGCAGGAATGGCTGAGCTCTCACTGCAGCCATGGATCACAGCAGGAATGGCTGAGCTCTCACTGCAGCCATGGATCACAGCAGGAATGGCTGAGCTCTCATTGCAGCCATGGATCACAGCAGGAATGGCTGAGCTCCCATTGCAGCCATGGATCACAGCAGGAATGGCTGAGCTCTCATTGCAGCCATGGATCACTAAAGGAATGGCTGAGCTCTCATTGCAGCCATGGATCACAGCAGGAATGGCTGAGCTCTCATTGCAGCCATGGATCACAGCAGGAATGGCTGAGCTCTCACTGCAGCCATGGATCACTAAAGGAATGGCTGAGCTCTTATTGCAGCCATGGATCACAGCAGGAATGGCTGAGCTCTCATTGCAGCCATGGATCACTAAAGGAATGGCTGAGCTCTCATTGCAGCCATGGATCACTAAAGGAATGGCTGAGCTCTCATTGCAGCCATGGATCACAGCAGGAATGGCTGAGCTCTCACTGCAGCCATGGATCACTAAAGGAATGGCTGAGCTCTTATTGCAGCCATGGATCACAGCAGGAATGGCTGAGCTCTCATTGCAGCCATGGATCACAGCAGGAATGGCTGAGCTCTCACTGCAGCCATGGATCACAGCAGGAATGGCTGAGCTCTCATTGCAGCCATGGATCACAGCAGGAATGGCTGAGCTCTCATTGCAGCCATGGATCACTAAAGGAATGGCTGAGCTCTCATTGCAGCCATGGATCACAGCAGGAATGGCTGAGCTCTCATTGCAGCCATGGATCACTAAAGGAATGGCTGAGCTCTCATTGCAGCCATGGATCACAGCAGGAATGGCTGAGCTCTCATTGCAGCCATGGATCACAGCAGGAATGGCTGAGCTCTCACTGCAGCCATGGATCACTAAAGGAATGGCTGAGCTCTCATTGCAGCCATGGATCACTAAAGGAATGGCTGAGCTCTCATTGCAGCCATGGATCACTAAAGGAATGGCTGAGCTCTCATTGCAGCCATGGATCACTAAAGGAATGGCTGAGCTCTCACTGCAGCCGTGGATCACAGCAGGAATGGCTGAGCTCTCACTGCAGCCATGGATCACAGCAGGAATGGCTGAGCTCTCACTGCAGCCATGGATCACTAAAGGAATGGCTGAGCTCTTATTGCAGCCATGGATCACAGCAGGAATGGCTGAGCTCTCATTGCAGCCATGGATCACTAAAGGAATGGCTGAGCTCTCATTGCAGCCATGGATCACAGCAGGAATGGCTGAGCTCTCACTGCAGCCATGGATCACAGCAGGAATGGCTGAGCTCTCATTGCAGCCATGGATCACAGCAGGAATGGCTGAGCTCTCATTGCAGCCATGGATCACAGCAGGAATGGCTGAGCTCTTATTGCAGCCATGGATCACTAAAGGAATGGCTGAGCTCTCACTGCAGCCATGGATCACAGCAGGAATGGCTGAGCTCTCATTGCAGCCATGGATCACAGCAGGAATGGCTGAGCTCTCACTGCAGCCATGGATCACAGCAGGAATGGCTGAGCTCTCACTGCAGCCATGGATCACAGCAGGAATGGCTGAGCTCTCACTGCAGCCATGGATCACAGCAGGAATGGCTGAGCTCTCATTGCAGCCATGGATCACAGCAGGAATGGCTGAGCTCTCATTGCAGCCATGGATCACAGCAGGAATGGCTGAGCTCTCACTGCAGCCATGGATCACAGCAGGAATGGCTGAGCTCTCACTGCAGCCATGGATCACAGCAGGAATGGCTGAGCTCTCATTGCAGCCATGGATCACAGCAGGAATGGCTGAGCTCTCATTGCAGCCATGGATCACAGCAGGAATGGCTGAGCTCTCATTGCAGCCATGGATCACTAAAGGAATGGCTGAGCTCTCACTGCAGCCATGGATCACAGCAGGAATGGCTGAGCTCTCATTGCAGCCATGGATCACAGCAGGAATGGCTGAGCTCTCATTGCAGCCATGGATCACAGCAGGAATGGCTGAGCTCTCATTGCAGCCATGGATCACAGCAGACCCCACAGCACAGCTCTGCGCTGCTCCACACCCCACATCCTGCCCACCCCAACCCCAAACCCCCTGTCCCAACCCCAACTCTCTTACCCTGACCCCAAACCCTTCTACCCCAACCCTAACCTTCCTGCCCTGCCCCCAAACCCTTCCACCCTAACCATAAACCCTCCTGCCCTGACCCTAAATCTTTCTGCCCTGACCCTAAACCTTTCCAAACCAACCCTAAACCTTCCTGCCCTGACCCCAAACCCTCCCCAAACTTAAACCCTTCTACCCCGATCCTGTGTCCTCCTCCCCAACCCTAACCTTTGGACCTTGACCCTAAATCCTCCTGTCTTTTCCCTACCCCTCCTCCTGCCCCAACCTTAAACCCTTGTACCCCAACCCCAAGCCCTCCTGCCCTGATCCCAAATCCTTCTACCCCAACCCCAAAACCCTCCCCAACCTTAAACCTTCTTCCTTAACCCAAAACCCTCCTGCGCTGACCCCATACTTTCCTGCCCCATCCTTAACCCCCTCCTGCCCTGCCCTTATATCTTTCTACCCTGACCCCAAATCGTTCAATCCTGATCCTAAACCTTTCTTCCCAACCCTAACCCTGCTGTCCCAACCCCAAAGCCTTCTACCCCGACCCAAACCTTTCTGCCCTGATCTCAAACCCTCTTACCCTGACCCTAAATCCTCCTGCCCTGACCCCAAATTCTCCTGCCCCACCCCTAACCCCTCCTGCCCTGACCCTAAATAGTCCTGGCTTGACCCTAAATAATCCTGCCCTGACTCCAACTTTTCTGTCCTGACCCCAAAACTTCCTATCCTGTCCCTTCCCTCTTGCTCAGATCCCAAACCCTTCTGCCCTAACCATAAACCCTCTTGCCCTGACCCTAAATCTTTCTGCCCTGACCCTAAACCTTCCCAACCTAACCCTAAACCCTCTTGCCCTGATCCCAAAGCCTCCTGCCCTGACCCTAAATCTTTCTGCCCCAACCCCAAATCCCCCAGCCCTGAACCCCAACCCCCAGCCCCAAACCCTTACCCTGATCCCAAATCCTATGGCCCTCACCCCAAACCCTCACCAACCTTAAACCCTTTTACCCCAACCCTAACTTTTCTGCCCTAACCCTAAATCCTTCTATGTTGACCCTAATCCTCCTGCCTTGACCCCAAACCCTCCTCCCCTGACCCCAAACCTTCCTGCCCTGACCCCAAACCTCTCTGCCCCGACCCCAAACCCTCCTCCCTTGACTCCAAACCTTTCTACACCAACCCCAAACCCTCCTGCCCCGACCCCAAACCCTTCTGCACCAACCCCAAACCATCCTGCCCTGACCCCAAAGCCTTCTGCCACCTCCCTTGACCCCAAACCTTTCTACCTTTACCCCCAAACCTCCTCCCCCGACTCCAAACCTCCCATCCTCAACCCCAAACCCTCCTCCCCTGACCCCAAACCTTCCTCCCCTGACCCCAAACCTTCCTCCCCTGACCCCAAACCTTTCTGCCCTGACCCCAAACCTTTCTGCCCCTACTCCAAACCCTCTTCCCCTGACCCCAAACCTTTCTGCCCCTACTCCAAACCCTCTTCCCTTGACCCCAAACCTTTCTGCCTTTACCCCCAAACCCTCCTCCCCCGACTCCAAACCTCCCTGCCTCAACCCCAAACCTTTCTGCCCTGACCCCAAACCTTTCTGTCCTGACCCCAAACCTTTCTGCCCCTACTCCAACCCCTTCTCCCCTGACCCCAACCCCTCCTCCCCTCACCAAAGTCCTCCTGCCCCCCCTCCAGCCTCCCCCCGCCCCCCATTCAGACCTTGAACCCCGCCACAGCTCCGGACTGCAGGTCGGACTCGATGTTGCCGGGGTCGAGGTAAGCGATGCTCATCAGGAAGCCCGGCCCGGTGAACGCCCACAGCTTTCGGAAACTGAAGCACGAGTGCTGTGCAAGGAGGGATGGCCTCAGCCCCAGGGGCACCACAGACCCCCAGGGGCACCACAGACCCCCAGGGGCACCAAAGACCCCCAGGGGCACCAAAGACCCCCAGGAGCACCAAGGACCCCCAGGAGCACCATAGACCCCCAGGGGCACCAAAGACCCCCAGGAGCACCACGGACCCCCAGGGGCACCAAGGACCCCCAGGGGCACCACAGACCCCCAGGGGCGCCAAAGACCCCCAGGAGCGCCAAAGACCCCCAGGGGCACCAAAGACCCCCAGGGGCACCAAAGACCCCCAGGGCCCAAAGGACCCCCAGGGCACCAAAGACCCCCAGGAGCACCAAAGACCCCCAGGAGCACCATGGACCCCCAGGAGCACCAAAGACCCCCAGGGGCACCACGGACCCCCAGGGGCACCAAAGACCCCCAGGGGCACCACAGACCCCCAGGGGCACCACAGACCCCCAGGAGCACCAAAGACCCCCAGGGGCACCACGGACCCCCAGGAGCGCCAAAGACCCCCAGGGGCGCCAAAGACCCCCAGGAGCACCAAAGACCCCCAGGGGCACCAAAGACCCCCAGGAGCGCCAAAGACCCCCAGGGGCACCAAAGACCCCCAGGGCACCAAGGACCCCCGGGGCACCACGGACCCCCAGGGGCACCAAAGACCCCCAGGAGCACCGAAGACCCCCAGGAGCACCGTGGACCCCCAGGGGCACCACAGACCCCCAGGGGCACCAAAGACTCCTGGGAGCACCACAGACCCCCAGGAGCACCACAGAGCCCTGGGAGCACTGTGGACCCCCAAGAACAGCGTGGACCCCTGGGAGGAGCACAGACCCCTGGGAGCAGTGCAGACCCCCAGGAGCACCATGGACCCAAAGGAACAGCAGGGACCCCCAGGAGCAGCACAGACCCCCGGGAGAAACGAGGACCCCCAGGAGCACAGAACCATGGACCCCTGGGAGCACCATGGACCCCCAGGACACTGCAGACCCCCAGGAGCAGCACAGACCCCCAGGAACAGTGCACACCTCTGGGGAACCCCCCCCCGGACCCTCAGGGTGGGGGTCCCTGCACCCTGGGAGCAGCACGGACCCCCAGGAGCAGCACGGACCCCTGAGAGCAGTGCAGACCCCCAGGAGCACCGCAGACCCAAAGGAAGAGCAGGGACCCCCAGGAGCACTGCAGACCCCCAGGAGCAACGAGGACCCCCAGGAGCACAGAACCACGGACCCCGGGGAGCAGTGTGGACCCAAAGGAAAAGCAGGGACCCCCAGGAGCATTGCAGACCCCCAGGAGCAGCACAGAACCCCTGAGAGAAGTGCAGACCCCCAGGGAACACCGCAGACCCAAAGGAAGAGCAGAGACCCCCAGGAGCACTGCAGACCCCGAGGAGCAGCACAGACCCCCAGGAACAGTGCACACCTCTGGGGAAACCCCCCCCCCCAGACCCTCAGGGTGGGGGTCCCTGCACCCTGGGAGCAGCACGGACCCCCAGGAGCAATGAGGACCCCCAAGCACCAGGGGTCCTGGGAGCAGCACAGCCACCAAGAAGAGCGCAGACCCCCAGGAGCAGCGCAGCTCGGACCCCTGGGAGCAGCGCGGACCCCACCCTGGGTGCTGGGGGGGGGGGTTTGGGGGGCCGCGCACCCACCGTCTCATCCTCGGGGATGGGGATTTTGCTGTCGAAGTAAGTGGTGAAGGGTTCCTCCTCCTCCTCCTCCCCCTGCAGCGGCTGCAGCGCATTCCTGCTGCCCGACACGGAGCCGATGCTCTCCGCGGGGCCGTCCTCTGAGGGGGGGCACAGAGAGGACGGACGGAGTGAGGACGGCGCGGAACCTTAACCCTAAAACCCCCCTTACCCCCCCTTGACCCCCCCCCCCCCACCACTCACTGCTCTCCGCCATCGCCGTGTGAGCGGCGGAGCGGCACGGAGCGCTTTTCCATTCCGCTCTTGCATCATCGGAGCGGCAGCGCTCCGCCCGCCCCAAACCTCCCCCCCCCACCCCCCCCCACCTCCATCCACCGCCCAGCGATTTGCACAACGGGGTCACGGAGGAGCCGGTCCGGCTGGTCCGGCAGGGATGGGTGGGCTGCGCTCCCCCCCCGTGACGTGTGGGGCAGAGATGTGGGGCAGAGAGAAACAGGGCACAGACGTGGGGCAGAGCTGTGAGGCAGACGTGGGACAGAGAGAGATGTAGGGCAGAGCTGTGGGACAGAGATGTGGGGCAGACGTGGGACAGAGAGAGATGTAGGGCAGAGCTGTGGGACAGAGATGTGGGGCAGCAGTGAGGCAGAGAGAAACAGGGCAGAGCTGTGGGGCAGAGAGAAACAGAGCACAGACGTGGGGCAGAGCTGTGGGGCAGATATATGGAGCAGAAACGTGGGGCGGAGATGTGGGGCAGAGCTGTGGGGCAGATATATGGAGCAGAAACGTGGGGCGGAGATGTGGGGCAGATGTGGGACAGAGAGAGATGTAGGGCAGAGCTGGCAGATATATGGAGCAGAAACGTGGGGCAGGGAGAGATGTGGGGCAGAGAGAGACAATGGGGCAGAGCTGTGGGGCAGAGCTGTGGGGCAGAGAGAAACAGGGCACAGACTTGGGGCAGAGCTATGGGGCAGATATATAGAGCAGAAACGTGGGGCAGAGCTGTGGGACAGAGAGAAACAGGGCAGATATATGGAGCAGAAATGTGGGGCAGAGAGAGATGTGGGGCAGAGAGAGACAATGGGGCAAAGACGTGGGGCAGAGCTGTGGGGCAGAGAGAAACAGGGCAGAGACATGGGGCAGAGATGTGGAGCAGAGTTGTGGGGCAGAGAGAGCTGTGGGGCAGTGCTGTGGGGCAGAGCTGTGTGCAGTGCTGTGGGGCAGAGCCCCACTTCTCCCCCCTGGATGATCTCAGGCTGAGCTCCACTCACCGTCGGCTGCTCTGAGGTCACTGTAGGGCGGCCCCATGGCTGGGCGCTGCTCTGGGCCCGGGACGGGCTCTAAAGGGGCTCCTTTGGCTGCAATGAGAGGGGGGAGATCGGTTATGGGGCAGCGGGGGGGGGAAGAGGGGTTATGGGGCAGTGAGGGGGGGGTTATGGGGCAGTGGGGGGCGGGGAGCAACACCTGGCTGTGGCACGAGGTTGTGAAAGCAGGGCTGCAATTTGCTGCGGTGCAAAACGCCGCACCCTTATGGGGCACGTGGGGCTGTGCCAGGAGGGCAGCGTCGCAGCGGGAGGCCAACGCTGCCAACAACACTGCGACCAACATCACCAACAACACCACAACCAACGCCGCAACCAACACCGCAACCAACACCGCCAACAACACCGCAACCAACACCACCAACAACACCACAACCAACACTGCCAACAACAGTGAAACCAACACTGTGACCAACACCGCCAACAACACCACAACCAACACTGCAACCAACACCGCCAACAACACCACAACCAACACCGCAACCAACACCGCCAACAACACCACAACCAACACTGCCAACAACAGTGAAACCAACACTGTGACCAACACCGCCAACAACACCACAACCAACACTGCCAACAACACCGCCAACAACACCGCAACACCACCAACAACACCACAACCAACACTGCCAACAACACTGCCAACAACAGTGTAACCAACACTGCGACCAACACCACCAACAACACTGCGACCAACACCGCCAACAACACCACAACCAACACTGCAACCAACTCTGTGACCAACACCGCCAACAACACTGCAACCAACACCACCACCAACACCACAAACAACACTGCGACCAACTCTGCCAACAACACCACCAGCAATACCGCAACCAACACTGCAACCAACACCACCAACAACACCGCAACACCGCCAACAACACCACAACCAACACTGCAACCAACACCACCAACAACACCGCAACACCGCCAACAACACCACAACCAACACTGCAACCAACACCACCAACACCGCAACACCAACAACACCACAACCAACACTGCCAACAACACCACAACCAACACTGCCAACAACACTGCCAACAACAGTGTAACCAACACTGCGACCAACACTGCCAACAACACTGCAAACAATACCACCAACAACACCACAACCAACACTGTGACCAACACTGCGACCAACTCTGCCAACAACACCGCCAGCAACACTGCAACCAACACTGTGACCAACACCACCAACAACACTGAAACCAACACTGCGACCAACACCGCCAACAACACCACAACCAACACCGCCAACAACAGCAAAACCAACACTGCAACCAACACCGCCAACAACACTGCGACCAACACTGCCAACAACACCACAACCAACACCGCAACCAACGCTGTGACCAACACTGCAATCAATACCGCTACCACCACCACCACTGCAACCAATGCCAACACTGTGACCAACACCGTGGCCAACACCGCAACCAACACCACCAACACCGTTGTGACCAATGTTGTGACCATCACCAACACCTCAACCAACACCAACACCGCCACCAACACCACATCCAACACCTCCACCAACACAACCAACACTGCCAACAACACTGTGACCAACACCACAACCAACACCACAACCAACACTGTGACCAACAAACACTGCAACCAACACTGCAACCATGCTGTGACCAACACCGCAACCAACACATCCAACACCTCCAACACCACAAACAACACTGTGACCAACACCGCAACCAACACATCCAACACCTCCAACAGCACAACCAACACTGCGACCAACACCGCAACCAACACCACCACCACTGCAACCAACACCACATCCAACACTTCCACCACCACCACAACCACCACCACCACCACTGCCAACAACATTGCGACCAACACCGCAACCAACACATCCAACACCTCCAACACCACAACCAACACTGCGACCAACACTGCAACCAACACATCCAACACCTCCAACACCACAACCAACACTGCGACCAACACCGCAACCAACACATCCAACACCTCCAACACTACAACCAACACTGCGACCAACACCACAACCAACACATCCAACACCTCCACCAACACCACAACCAACACTGCAACCAACACCGCAACCAACACATCCAACACCTCCAACACTACAATCAACACTGCGACCAACACCGCAACCAACACATCCAACACCTCCACCAACACCACAACCAACACTGCGACCAACACCGCAACCACCACCACCAACACTGCGACCAACACTGCAACCAACACATCCAACACCTCCAACACCACAACCACCACTTCCACCAACACATCCACAACCACCACCACTGCGACCAACACTGCGACCAACACTGTGACCAACACATCCAACACCACCACCGCCGCCGTCCACCCCCAGCACAGCAGCCCACAACAGCGGCGTCACCGCAGCCCACATGAAACACCGACGGCAAAACATCCACCGGTAATTAACGCCATCTCCACCGGTAATTAACACCGAGAGATCGGAACCAATTAAGAGGCACACCAAGACAACGAGCGGCCCCCGCAGTGACCCAGGGGCTGCCATGGCAGGACAGGAGGACGGCAGGACGGCGGGACGGCACCGCCGCCCAGCAATGCAAACACGGCGCTGACCTCGGGCGGGATGAAGTGCGGTGGGAGCGCCGCTGATTGCGGCTCAGCAAACAGCCCCAGGGCTTTGGCTGCAGCATGGAATGCAGCTGGGATGCCAGCAGCTGCCGCAGCCCCAACCTGCGGGCACAGAGCCGCCCGGTGCCCCACAGTGCCCTCCATTGCCCCCCAGTGCCTCCCATTGCCCCCAGGTACTTTCCATTGCCTCCCAGTGCTTCCCAGTGCCCCCCATTATTGCCTCCCAATGTGCCCCCCATTGCTTCCTAGTGCCTCCCATTGCCTCCCAGTACTTTCCATTGCCTCCCAGTGCTTCCCAGTGCCTCCCATTGCCCCCAAGTACTTTCCATTGCCTCCCAGTGCTTCCCAGTGCCTCCCACTGCCCCCCAGTACTTTCCATTGCTTCCAGTGCTCCCCATTGCCTCTCATTGCCTCCCAGTGCTTCCCAGTGCCCCCCATTACCCTCCAGTGCCTCCCAATGCTTCCTGTTGCCCCCTAGTGCTTCCCAGTGCCTCCCATTGCCCCCCAGTACTTTCCATTGCCTCCCATTGCCTCTCATTGTCTCCCAGTGCCTCCCATTGCCCCCCAGTGCTTTCCCATTGCCTCCCAATGCTTCCCAGTGCTTCCCAGTGCCCCCTATTGCCTCTCATTGCCTCCCAATGCTTCCCGTTGCCCCCCACTGCTTCCTAGTGCCTCCCATTGCCCCCAGTACTTTCCATTGCCTCCCAGTGCTTCCCAGTGCCTCCCATTGCCCCCCACTACTTTCCATTGCCTCCCAGTGCTTCCCAGTGCCTCCCATTGCCCCCCAGTACTTTCCATTGCTTCCCAGTGCTCCCCATTGCCTCTCATTGCCTCCAGTGCTTCCCAGTGCCCCCCATTACCCCCCAGTGCCTCCCAATGCTTCCTGTTGCCCCCCAGTGCTTCCCAGTGCCTCCCATTGCCCCCCAGTACTTTCCATTGCCTCCCATTGCCTCCCAGTGCCTCCCATTGCCCCCCAGTGCTTCCCAGTGCCTCCCAGTGCCTCCCATTGCCTCCCAATGCTCCCGTTGCCCCCCAGTGCTTCCCAGTGCCCCCTATTACCCCCTAGTGCCTCTCATTGCCTCCCAATGCTTCCCGTTGCCCCCCACTGCTTCCTAGTGCCTCCCATTGCCCCCCACTACTTTCCATTGCCTCCCAGCGCTTCTCATTGCCTCCCATTGCCTCTCATTGTCTCCCAGTGCCCCCCATTACCCCCCAGTGCCTCCCATTGCCTCTCATTGCCCCCCAGTTGCACCCCATTGCACCCCAGCGCTTCCCATTGCCTCCCATTGTCTCCCAGTGCCCTCATTGCCCCCCAGTGTTTGCCTCCCAGTGCTTCTCATTGCCTCCCATTGCCTCTCATTGCCCCCCAGCGCTTCCCATTGTCTTCCAGTGCCCCCCAGTTCTTCCAAGTGCCTTCCATTGCCTCTCATTGTCCCCCAGTGCCTCCCAGTGTCCCCAAGTGCTTCCCAGTGCTCCCCAATGCCCACAGTGACCTTCATTGCTTTCCAGTGCCCTCCAGTACCTCCCAGTACCTCCCAGTGCTTCCCATTGCTTTCCAATGCCTCCCAGTGCCTCCCAGTGCTTCCCAGTGCCTCTGGCTACGTTCTATGCAGTGCCCCCCAGGGACCCATTGGCCATCGTGTCCACCAGAGCACATTGTGCCTCACAGCCAACTTCTGGTCAACTCTTGATCACCCTGTTGGTCAACCCCTTGGCCACCACTGACCTTTGTGGCCATCAGGACACACTGCTGCCTCACGGTCAACCTCTGTTCACCTCTTGGTCACCCTGTTGGTCAACCCTTGGTCAACCCATTGGCCACCACTGGCCCTTGTGGCCACCAGGACACGTTGCTGCCTCCTGGTCACCCTGTTGGTCAACCTGTTGACCACCACTGACTTTTATGGCCATCAGGACACACTGCTGCTTCACGGTCAACCTCTGTTCACCCCTTGGTCGCCCTGTCGGTCAACCCTTGGTCAACCCATTGGTCACCACTGGCCCTTATGGCCACCAGGACACGTTGCTGCCTTTTGGTCACCCTGCTGCCCAACTCTTTGGCCACCACTGACCTTCATGGCCATCAGGGCACACTGCTGCCTCACAGTCAACCTCTGTTCACCCCTTGGTCACCCTGTTGGTCAACCCTGGTCACCACTGGCCCTTGTGGCCACCAGGACACGTTGCTGCCTTTTGGTCACCCTGCTGCCCAACTCTTCAGCCACCACTGAATCTTGTGGCCACCAAGGCTCATTGCTGGCTCACAGCCACCCTGCTGCCCAACTCTTTGGCCACCACTGACCTTCGTGGCCATCAGGACACACTGCTGCCTCACGGTCAACCTCTGTTCACCCTTGGTCACCCTGTCGGTCAACCCTTGGTCAACCCATTGGTCACCACTGGCTCTTGTGGCCAACAGGACACGTTGCTGCCTCCTGGTCACCCTGTTGTTCAACCTGTTGACCACCACTGGCCTTAATGGCCACCAGGACACACTGCTGCCTCACGGTCAACCTCTGTTCACCCTTTGGTCACCCTGCTGGTCAACCCTTGGTCAACCCATTGGTCACCACTGGCCCTTGTGGCCACCAGGACACGTTGCTGCCTCTTGGTCACCCTGCTGCCCAACTCTTCAGCCACCACTGACCTTCATGGCCATCAGGGCACACTGCTGCCTCACGGTCAACCTCTGTTCACCCCTTGGTCACCCTGTCGGTCAACCCTTGGTCAACCCATTGGTCACCACTGGCCCTTGTGGCCACCAGGACACGTTGCTGCCTCCTGGTCACCCTGTTGGTCAACCTATTGAGCACCACTGACTTTTATGGCCATCAGGACACACTGCTGCTTCACGGTCAACCTCTGTTCACCCTTGGTCGCCCTGTCGGTCAACCCTTGGTCAACCCATTGGTCACCACTGGCCCTTATGGCCACCAGGACACGTTGCTGCCTTATGGTCACCCTGCTGCCCAACTCTTCAGCCACCACTGACCTTCATGGCCATCAGGGCACACTGCTGCCTCACAGTCAACCTCTGTTCACCCCTTGGTCACCCTGTTGGTCAACCCCTGGTCAACCCATTGGTCACCACTGGCCCTTGTGGCCACCAGGACACGTTGCTGCCTTATGGTCACCCTGTTGTTCAACCTGTTGACCACCACTGGCCTTAAGGGCCACCAGGACACACTGCTGCCTCATGGTCAACTTCTGTTCACCCCTTGGTCACCCTGTCGGCCAACCCTTGGTCAACCCATTGGTCACCACTGGCCCTTATGGCCACCAGGACACGTTGCTGCCTTATGGTCACCCTGCTGCCCAACTCTTTGGCCACCACTGACTCTTGTGGCCATCAGGGCACACTGCTGCCTCACGGCCACCCTGTTGTTCAACTCTTTGACCACCGCTGACTTTTATGGCCATCAGGGCACACTGCTGCCTCACAGTCAACCTCTGTTCACCCTTTGGTCACCCTGCTGGTCAACCCTTGGTCAACCCATTGGTCACCACTGGTCTTTATGGCCACCAGGACACGTTGCTGCCTCCTGGTCACCCTGTTGTTCAACCTGTTGACCACCACTGGCCTTAATGGCCACCAGGACACACTGCTGCCTCACGGTCAACCTCTGTTCACCCCTTGGTCACCCTGTCGGTCAACCCTTGGTCAACCCATTGGTCACCACTGGCCCTTGTGGCCACCAGGACACGTTGCTGCCTCTTGGTCACCCTGCTGCCCAACTCTTCAGCCACCACTGACCTTCGTGGCCATCAGGGCACACTGCTGCCTCACGGTCAACCTCTGTTCACCCCTTGGTCACCCTGTCGGTCAACCCTTGGTCAACCCATTGGTCACCACTGGCTCTTGTGGCCACCAGGACACGTTGCTGCCTCCTGGTCACCCTGTTGGTCAACCTATTGACCACCACTGACTTTTATGGCCATCAGTCAACCTCTGTTCACCCCTTGGTCACCCTGTCGGTCAACCCTTGGTCAACCCATTGGTCACCACTGGCTCTTGTGGCCAACAGGACACGTTGCTGCCTCCTGGTCACCCTGTTGTTCAACCTGTTGACCACCGCTGACTTTTATGGCCATCAGGGCACACTGCTGCCTCACAGTCAACCTCTGTTCACCCTTTGGTCACCCTGCTGGTCAACCCTTGGTCAACCCATTGGCCACCATTGGCCCTTGTGGCCACTTCTGTCCCACAGTCCCCCCGTTGGCCACCAGGACCCCCACGCCCTCCTCCCCACAGCTCCTTTCCCACATCTCAGCCCCTGATCCTCCCATTCTCTGTGTTTCCTGATGGCTCTCAGCCCCGTGGGCCACTTCTCAGTGTCACCACCCATCACGAGTGTCTGCGCCCGGGGGAGGAGCACAGGGAGGGATCCCAGGGAGAACAATTCCGGGCATTGATGCAGCAGGGCTGCGTGCTGGGCTTTGATGTCAGCGCTTCCTTCCTGCCCCTGGCACAGCCAGCTCTCCTGGCACAGCCACGCGGCCCCGAAATGCTGAGGATGGGGGGAGTGCTGGGGGTCTGCAGTGAGTGACAGGGGGTCGTGGTGACATCGGGGTCATGGTGACAGCGGGGTCGTGGTGATGTTGGGGTGGCAGTGACACTGTGGTCACGGTGACATTGGGGTCATGTTAACATTGGGGTCATGGTGAAATCAGGGTCACAGTGAAATTGGGGTGGTGGTGACATCGGGGTCATGGTGACACTGGGCTCAGAGTGAAATTGGGGTCATGGTGATGTTGGGGTGACAGGGACACTGTGGTCAAGGTGACATCAGGGTCACGGTGACAGTGGGGTCATGGTGACATCAGAGTCATGGTGACATCAAGGTCATGCTGACAGTGGGGTCATGGTGATGTTGGGGGGGCAGGGACACTGTGGTCACGGTGACATTGGGGTCATGGTGCCATCAGGGCTGTGGGTGACATCAGGGTCACTGTTATATAGGGGTCATGGTGCCTCTGGGGTCACAGATATATGGGGGTCATGGTGCCATTGGGGTCGTAGTGCCATTGGGGTCACAGTGACATCAGGGCTGTGGGTGACATTGGGGTCACGGCTATATAGGGGTTGCGGTGCCATTGGGGTCAGGGTGCCATTGGGGTCACAGATATATAGGGGTCACGGTGCCATTGGGGTGGCAGTGCTATTGGGGTCAGGGTGCCATTGGGGTCGTGGTGTCATTGGGGTGGCAGTGCTATTGGGGTCAGGGTGCCATTGGGGTCAGGGTGTCATTGGGATCAGGGTGCCATTGGGGCAGTGGTGCCATTGGGGTGGCAGTGCCATTGGGATCAGGGTGCCATTGGGGTCGCGGTGCCATTGGGGTCAGGGTGCCATTGGGGTCACAGATATATAGGGGTCACGGTGCCATTGGGGTGGCGGTGCCATTGGGGTGGCAGTGCCATTGGGGTCAGGGTGCCATTGGGGTCAGGGTGTCATTGGGGTCGTGGTGCCATTGGGGTCGTGGTGTCATTGGGGTCGCGGTGCCATTGGGGTCGCGGTGCGGTGCGGCAGGGCAGCACAGCGTGTCTGAGGGCAGCGGTTTCCTTCTGTCCCCACAGTTGAACACCGAGTCCCGCGGCACCGCGCGGAGCCCCGGAGCCCCCCGCCCCCTTAACGACCCCCCGCGGAGCCCCCCGCCCCTCCACAACATTCTCACGGACCCCCGGCGCCGCTCCCTCTCACCCCCCCGCCACCTCGCAGCCCTCCGAGGACCCCACGGCCCTCCGGGGACCCCCCAACGTCCCCCCCCCCCGCTGTCTCCGCCCCCCCCGCCCCCGCTCACCGCCGCCCCCGCTCCCGCCCAACGCCGCCGCCGCCGCATTCCCCGCGCCGCCGCCACTCCGCGCCGGCCCGACTGCGCTCGGCAGCGCTCGGAGCACTTCGGCCGCGCTCGGAGCACTTCGGCCGCGCTCGGAGCACTTCGGCTACCGGAACTCCATTAGGGAGTCCTTTCGGACCCGCTCGGGTTCACTCAGCGCCGCTCGGCTCGGGAGCGCTCGGATCCGTTCGGAGCCGTTCGGCTCAAGATCGCTCACGTCCGTTCGGCGCCGCTCGGCTGGGCAGAGCTCGGGTCCGTTCGGACCCACTCGGATTCACTCGGGGTCGCTCGGCTCGGGAGTGCTCGGCACCTCTCGGCTCGGGACAGCTCGTGTCCGTTCGGCACCGCTAGGCTCGAAGCCGCTCGGGTCCGTTCGGACCCACTCGGGTTTACTCAGCGCCGCTCGGCTCGGGAGCGCTCGGCACCTCTCGGCTCGGGACCATTCGTGTCCCTTCGGAGCCGCTCGGCTGGGGCGAGCTCGGCACCACTCGGCTCGGAGCTGCTCGGGTCCGTTCGGCACCACTCGGCTCGGAGCCACTCGAGTTCGCGCGGAGCCGCCTCTGCCCGCCGCGCAGCGCGGTTCTGTTGGGGCAAAATGCCTTTTTTTGGGGTCCTGCTACAATTCCGGCCCTTTTCCACCGGGAAAACATTGGTTTTCCATCACCTCAGCGCCTCCCGTGAGAACTGGGGCTGACACTTCCTGAGAGCTCAGACCGGAGATCTCCACCACCCCCAGAAAAAAAAAAAAAAAGAGCCGAAGAGCATTCCCCAAAAACGCCCAAATCCCCCAAAATCGCTCCCCCAAACGCCCAGCCGGCAGCGCGGGGCCCTCACCCATCTCCGGGGCGCTGCGGGGCTCCGTGTTCTGCTCCCCTGCCATGGTGCTCCGCGTCCCCGCCGTCCCCACCGCCCTATAAGTGCGGTCCCCACCCGTGGGCAGAGTCCCCAGTGGGGCACGGGGCCACCTGCTGCCCCCCGAACGGCTTTGATGTGCGTCCCGATGGCTCCCGGCCCCTTATCGCCGCCGTCCTCATTAACAGTGCAGCCGTAATTAGCGCGGGGTCTGGACTCTGCTCCTCCGCACTGTTACCCGATTACCCCAAACGGGCACCGCTGCACGCGGCGCTGATAATGCCTTATCGGGATCAATGGGGCGGCTATCGGCGACCCGAACCCCACGGCTGTGGGGCTGATAACCCCCGGCTCCGGGACGGGCCGAAAAGCCGCGGTGCTGTTTGATAAAGGAGAGCTGAACGCGCGCCTGCAGGCGGCGGGCACGTATGGGGAGCGGAGTGCGTGACCGTCCCCATGTGCTGGACGGGGTTGGCATCGGGCGGGGAGCGGCGGTGTGGGGCAGGGTGGGGCTGGAGGGGGGTGCGGGGGTCAGGGGCGGCTGGTAGAGAACGAGGTCATGAAGCAGCGGTGCATCGTGGTGGCTTAAAGCATCACGGCGTCGTGGCTGACTGCTGGTCGGTCAGTGGTTCGCCATGAGCCAGCAGTGCGACCTGGTGGCAGGGAGGGTGACAATGTGCCTTCGTGGCCAAGAGGGCCAATCGGGTCCTGGTTGGTCCAAAAGAGTGACAATGAGCCAGCAGTGTGACCTGGTGACCAAGAGGGTCAATAGACGTCCAATGGTTGGCCAAAAAGGTGACAAAGAGTCAGCAGTGTGACCAAGAGGTTGACCAAGAGTTGACCAAGGGTTGAGCACTGAGCGTTTGTGAGCCAGCAGTGTGCCTTTGTGGCCAAGAGGGCCAATAGGGTCCTGGTTGGTCAATAGTTGACCAAAAGGGTGACAATGAGCCAACAGTGTGACCTGGTGACTAAGATGGCCAGTGGGGTCCTGGTTGGCTAATGTTTGACCAAAAGGGTGACAATGAGCCGGCAGTGTGACCTTGTGAACCAATGGTGGCCAAGAGGTTGACCAAGAGTTGACCAAGGGTTGAGCACTGGGTGTTTGTGAGCCAGCAGCGTGCCTTTGTGTCCAAGAGGGCCAATGGTGTCCCGGTTGGCCAATGGCTGACCAAAGATTGACCGGTGATTGACCAGCAGTTGGCCACTGGTTGAGCACAGGGTGTTTGTGAGCCAGCACTGTGCCCTGGTGGCCAAAGGTTCCCTGTGGGGCACTGCACAGAGCGCAGGCAGCAGGGCAGGGAGGAGCTCCCCGCTCTGCTCTGCACTGGGGAGCCCCATCCGGAGCACCGGGCCCAGTGCTGGGCTCTCTCCCCAGTTTGGGCAGACTGGGAGGTGCTGGGAGCCCCGCGGGGGGTGCAGCGCTGTGGGGGCCCGGAGCCCCACGTGGTGGGGACGGGCTGAGAGCCCCGGGGCTTTTCCCCTGGGGGAGAAAAGGAGAGGGGGCTCTGAGCAGCGCTGATCCACACCCGGGGGGGGATGAGGCCGCGCTCTGCTGGCAGCTCCGCTCGGAAGAACCGCTCCGTTCGGGGCTCCATTCCAACATGGCGGCCGCCATGTCTCCCGGCGCCGCTTCCGCTCTCCCTCACGTGACCGCAATGCAACCGTTTCCTCTTCCGGTCACGTGCCCCCCCCCCCCCCCCCCGCCGCCAAGATGGCGCTGTGCAGGGCGGGCCGCTGCGGGGCGGTGCGGCTGTGGGGTCCCGCTCCGCCCCTCCTGGCCGCGCTGAGGTGAGCGGGGCCGGGCCGGGGGCGGCCGCGGGGTCGGATGTGGGGCGTGGGGCCTCCCCCGGAGCGCCGGTACGGAACGTGGGCCCGCAGCCCACGGGGACGCCTGGAGCGGTTGTGGGGCCCTCTGAGATCTTCCCCCTCTCCCCCCCTTCCTCCGGTGGTCGCGGGCCGCCGCGCACGCTCCCAGTGCCGCCCCCGGCCCTCAGCGCCACAGTGGTGTCATCCATAGACCCCCCCGGACCCCACGGTAACGGCCCCTGGGATCCCCCAGACCCGCTGTCCCAGGCACAGAGCTCCTGCGTAGAGGCCTTGGACCCCCCCGCAGACCCCCGGTATTGGCTGGGATCTCCGGGCGGGGGCTGTGGACCCCCCTCAGACCCCCGGGTACCAGATGTAGAAGTCTAGTTATTGGCTGAGCCCTCCAGGTATTGCTGTGGATCCCTTTAAGGCCTCCCAGGTTCACGTGGCCCCCCAAGTACCAGATGTGGACCCCTGGGGATTGGCTTAGGCCTCCAGCTATTGGCTCTGGACCCCCTCAAACCCCCCGGGTTCAGCTGTGTCCCCCCAAGTACCAGATGTAGACCCCCCCAGTAATTGGATGAGAGCTCCAGGTATTGCCTGTGGACCCCCCAAGGTATCGGCTAGACCCCCAGGTATTGGTTAGGCCCCACCAGACCCCCCCAGGTACCAGATGTGGACCCTCAATTATTGGCTGAGACCTGCAGGTATTGCGTGTGGACCCCATCCAGACCCTCAGATATCAATTCGGGCCCCCCCAGCCCCTCAGGTATTGGTTATGCCCCCCCCAGCCCCTAGCTGTAGACCCCCTGCGACCCCCATTTGCAATCCACACATCTCTCTGTAATCTGGAATATCAGCCCGCGACCCTCCTTGGAAAGAGCAGAGCCGAGAAACCTCATTAATAGATGCCTAATTGACCTCATTAACCCCCCCCTTCCCCCTCAGGCCGCCCCCGGTGCTCTCCCTGCCCACCAAGGCGAGCTCCCGCTGGGCTCTGGGCGCTCGGTGGCTCCGCGGCCGCTATGAACGTTTCCTGCAGCACAGATTCCCCCGCCTCTACGCTCTGCACTCTGCCTTCACTGCAGGTAACGATGCTTTGTGGGGAGGGGACTTTGAGAGGAGGGGGCTCCGAGACCCCCAGGTGTCAACTAGACCCCCCAGGTATTGGTTAGGCCCCACCAGACCCCCAGGGACCAGATGTGGAACCCCAATTATTGGCTGAAACCTGCAGGTATTGAGTGTGGACCCCCTCCAGAACCCCAGGTATCAGTTGGGCTTCCCCAGACCCCCAGGTATCCGTTGCTCTGAGGGGAGGGGGCTCCGAGACCCCCAGGTATCCATGGCTCTGAGGGGAGGGGGCTCCGAGACCCCCAGGTATCAGGCCCTCCAGGTATTGGTTAGGCCCCACCAGCCCCCCCAGGGACCAGATGTGGACCCCAGTTATTGTCTGAGACCTGCAGGTATTGCATGTGGACCCCCTCCAGACCCCCAGGTATCAGTTGGGCCTCCCCAGGCATCCGTTGCTCTGAGGGGAGGGGGCTCCGAGACCCCCAGGTATCCATGGCTCTGAGGGGAGGGAGATTCCAAGGCCCCAAGGTATCAGCTAGACCCTCCAGGTATTGGTTAGGCTCCACCAGACCCCCCAGGTACCAGGTGTGGACCCCCAATTATTGGCTGAAACCTGCAGGTATTGCGTGTGGACCCCCTCCAGAACCCCAGGTATCCATGGCTCTGAGGGGAGGGGGCTCCGAGACCCCCAGGTATCCATGGCTCTGAGGGGAGGGGGCTCCGAGACCCCCAGGTATCCATGGCTCTGAGGGGAGGGGGCTCCGAGACCCCCAGGTATCCATGGCTCTGAGGGGAGGGGGCTCTGAGACCCCCAGGTATCAGGCCCTCCAGGTATTGGTTAGGCCCCACCAGCCCCCCCAGGGACCAGATGTGGACCCCAGTTATTGGCTGAGACCTGCAGGTATTGCGTGTGGACCCCCTCCAGACCCCCAGGTATCCGTTCCTCTGAGGGGAGTGGGCTCTGAGACCCCCAAGTATGCATTGCTCTGAGGGGAGGGGGCTCTGCTGGTGCCACGTGTGTCCCGCAGGTCTCGAGTCGCTGCTGGCCGACGCCAGGGAGGTGCGACGGATCCGACAGACGATGGCCCGGGAGGGGCTGAGCGCTGCACAGCTGAACTACAGGGACATGGAGCGGCTGCGGCAGGTGAGTGCAGCTCCGGGGGGCTGGGGGGGGCTGGGGGTGGGGGGGGAGAGACGGGGGGGGGGCAGCTTGGATTCCTGGTGGTTTGTGTCCCTCTGATGGCACTCCGCAGTTCCGCAGGGATGTCCTCAAGGCCGTCCCCGTCGCTCTCATCGCCATTCCGCCCTTCGCCAACTTCCTGGTCCTGCTGCTGATGTGAGTTGTGTCTCTTGGCCCCCTCTGCCTTCTCCCCACCCCTACCAGGAGCTTCCAAACTGGTCCTGCCCCCTCTCCCCCACCCCCTCCTCCCCCCAGGATCTGTGTGCTGACGGCGCTCCTTCCAATTGCGGCCAATTGGTTCTGGAGCTGTAAATACAACCTGAGAGTTTAATGGGCCCCGCTGTGCCCCCCCTGCCCCTCCTGTGCCCCCTCACTGCCCCCCGTGTCCTCTATGCCCCTCTTGTGCCCCTCCCCGCCTCTTCTGTGCTCTCTGTACCCCCTCCTGTGCCCCTCCTGTCCATCCTGTGCCCCCCCTGCCTCCCCCTCCCCTCTGCCCCTGCCCCTCCTGTCCCTCCTGTGCTCCCCCTGCCCCCCCCTCCCCTCTGCCCCTGCCCCCCCTGTCCATCCTGTGCTCCCCTGCCCCCTCCCTGCCCCCCTGTGCCTCTCCTGTGCCCCCCCTACCCCTTACTGTGTCCCTCCTGTACCCCTCCCTGCTCTCCCCGCCCCTCTTGTGCCCCTCCTTTGGCATCCTGCCCCTCCTGTAACTCCCCCCCCATCACTCCTCCTGCCCTTCCTGCCCCCCTCCCACCCCTCCTGCACTCCTTTCCCCCCCCCCCCTCAGGTACTTCTTCCCACGGCAGCTCCTGATCCGCCACTTCTGGACGCCGCAGCAGCAGCAGGAGTTCAGTGAGGAGAACCACAGCGCCCGCCGTGCCGCCTACCCTGCTGTGCTCAGCTGCCTGGACAGGGCTGTGCGGTCCCTGCCTCAGCAACGGCTGCAGCACCGCCTGCGGGAGCTCTGCGTCGAGGTGGGGTCTGCACCCCATTCTGCATCCCACCCACAGCCCATCCCCGCCGTCATTTCCATCCTGCTCTCTCCCCATCCCGTTATCAATCCCTCTCCACATCCCACCTCCACCCCCCTCCCCATCCCTCTTCTCATCCCTTCCCCATTATCGTTCCCTACTTTCACCCTCATCCCAGCCCCGTTCCCATCCCTTCCCCCATCTCTGTCCCGTTATCAGTCCTCATCCTCAGCCCGTTCCCACCCTCATTTCTATCCCATCCCCTTCCCTGTCCCCTTCCCCATCCCCTCTCCACTTCCATCCCCTTCCTCATCCTTGTCTCGTTATCAGTCCCCACCCCACACCCGTGTCCATTCCATCCCCATCTCATCTCCATACCCCTATCATCTCATCCCATATCAGCCCCATCTCCATCCCATCCTCCATGCCCCATCGCATCCCATGGCATCATCAGTCCCCGTCCCTTTCCCCCTCCATCTCTTCCCCCTCCCCATCCCTTTTCCTCCCCATCCCAATCTCATCCCCATCCCTACTCCCACCCCATCCTCAGTCCCCATCCTACTCCATCCCTATCCCTCCCCCCATCCTCATCCCACTCCCATCTCCATCCCATTATCAGTCCCCATCCCATCCCCACCCCAATCCCTTCCCACCCCCATCTCCATCCCATCATCCATCCCCAACCTCTCCCATCCCCACCCCAATCCCTCCCCACCCCCATCTCCATCCCATTATCCATCCCCATCCCATCTCCATCCCATTATCAGTCCCCATCCCATCCCATCCCCACCCCAATCCCATCCCACCCCCATCTCCATCCCATTATCCATCCCCATCCCACCCCCATCTCCATCCCATTATCAGTCCCATCCCATCCCACCCCCATCTCCATCCCATCCCCACCCCAATCCCATCCCACCCCCATCTCCATCCCATTATCAGTCCCCATCCCATCCCATCTCCACCCCAATCCCATCCCACCCCCATCTCCATCCCATTATCAGTCCCCATCCCATCCCCACCCCAATCTCTTCCCACTCCCATCTGCACCCCCCTCCCCACTCCGTTGTGGCACTGCTGACCTCCTGGTGCTGTGCAGGTGCAGCGCGGCCGCCATCCCCCCGTGGCTGAGCTCTGTGCCGTGCAGTCGCTGTTCTCAGGTCCGGCCCTGTGCCTGGGGGAGCTGCAGGCAGCCCACCTGGTGAGTGCTGCGTGCCCACACCGTGCCCCACCGCCTTCCCTTCTCCTTGCCCCAATCCATACCCCGTGCCCCATATCCGTGCCCCCATTCCGTGCCCCGTGTCCCTCTCTGTGCCCTCCGTGCCGTGCTCTGTGCCCCATCTCATGTCCCACTCCGTGCCATGGCCCACGTCCCACCCCGTGCCCCACGCTGTGCCCTATTCCATGCCCTGTGTCCCGCCCCGTGCCCTATTCCATGCCATGACCCACGTCCCACTCTGTGCCCCATTCCACGCCCTGTGTGCCATCCCATGTCCCACTCCATGTCTCTCTCTGTGCCCCATTCCATGCCCCATGTCTCATTCCATCCCCACCCCATGCTGTACCCCGTGTCCCGCTCTGTGCCCCGCTCCGTGCCCCTCGTCCTACTCCATGTCCCAGTCTGTGCCCTGTGACCCACGCCGTGCCATGCCCCATGTCCCACTCCATCCCCACTCCATGCTGTGCTCCGGTGTCCCACTCCGTGCCCCATCCCATGCCCTGTGTCCCACTCCACGTCCCT
Source organism: Meleagris gallopavo (assembly GCF_905368555.1). Classification (NCBI taxonomy): domain Eukaryota; kingdom Metazoa; phylum Chordata; class Aves; order Galliformes; family Phasianidae; genus Meleagris; species Meleagris gallopavo. The sequence continues at coordinate 871,273 of NC_139434.1, read as the reverse complement.
CTCTGTGCCTCATTCCATGCCCCTCCGTGCCCACATCCCTGCTCCATGCCATGCCCCATGTCCCGCCTTGTGCCCCACACCCTGCCCCCATTCTGTGCCCCTCCCTGTGCCGTGCAGTGTCCCATCCCACGTCCTGCTGCATGCCAAGCCCCATGTCCCACTCCGTGCCCCATTCCATGCCCTGTGCCCCTTTCCGTGCCCCCCTCTGTGCCATGCCATGTCCCATTCCATCCCCACCCTGTGCCGTGCCCCATGTCCTGCTCCATGCCCGGCTCCGTGCCACTCCCTGTCCAATTCTCTCCCCACTCTGTGCCACATCCCGTGTTCCACTCTGTCCCATTCCATGTCCTGTGTCCCATCCCGTGTTCCACTCCGTGCCATGCCCTGTGTCCCACTCAGTCCCCGCTCCGTGCCGTGCCGTGTCCCATTCCATGCCGTGCCGGGTCCCATTCCATGCCGTGCCGTGTCCCATTCCATGCTGTGCCCCCTCTCCCATTCCATGCTGTGCTGTGTCCCATTCCATGCTGTGCCCCCTCTCCCATTCCATCCCCACCCCGTGCCATGCCCTGTGCCCCTCTCCGTGCCCCACATCTCCACTCTGTACCATGCCCTTTGTCCCATCCCCCGTCCCACTCCATTCTGTGCCCCCCGTCCCACTCCAAGTCTCCCCCTGTCCCGTTCCATCCCCACCCCATGCCCAGTGCCCCTCCCACGCCGTGCCATCCCGCAGCGGGCGCTGAGCCGTGTGCTGTTCCTGACTCCTCTGCTGCCCGCTGTCCTGGTGCGGCGCCGCCTGCATTCCCACCTGCTGGAGATCCGGCGCCTGGACCGCGCGCTGGCACGCCTGGGCCTGGCACAGCTCTCTGAGGAGGAGCTCAGAGCGGTGAGAGACCCCCCAGCTGGGGGTTGCCGGGGGTCCCGGCCTCCCCCCTCGTCCCGCGGTTGTGGATTTTGGGTGCTGACCTCCCCTCCTCCCCCCGGCGCTCTGCAGGCGTGTTACCTGCGGGGGCTGAACCCCGCACAGCTGAGCGCGGCGCAGTGCAGAGCGTGGCTGGAGCAGTGGCTGAGGCTGTCCTGCGTGCTGCAAGGTGTGTGGGGGGGATGGGGGGCGACCCTGTGCCACGGGGGGGTCGGGGGAGAAGGGGAGGGAGTTGTGTGTGTGGAGGCAGCGAGTCCCGGCGCTGCTGCGTGGAGAGGTGGGGGTCCCGGGAGGGGCTCAGGGCTGTGAATGGGGCCCCGGGTGGCTGCTGGGGAGGTGGGAGCGGCCCAGGGTGGGAGTTGGGACTGGGGGGGCTGTGAGGACCCTTCCATTCCAACCATCCCTGGTTCTGTGATCTTTCAGGACCCTTCCAACTCAATCACCCTGTGGTTCTGTGATCTTTCAGGGCCCTCCCAACCCAACCATCCCGTGGCTTTATGATCTTTCAGGACCCTTCCAACCCTATTTGTGGTTTTGGGACCTTGAAGGGCCATTCCGACACAACCATCCCGTAGTTCTAAGATCTTTCAGGACCTTCCCATCCCAGTCATCCCATGGAATTCAGCCTTTGTCCCCCCCCACCCACTCTGAGGGAGGGGATCCCTGTGGGTACAGACCCCCACCACAGGGGGAAACCAAACAGACCTGAGGGGCTCAATGGGGGGCACAGGACCCCCTCAGCCTCCGCCCCCCTCTCTCCCATTGCAGCCTCTGAGGCGTCCCTGCTGGCCAACAGCATGGTGCTGCTGTCCCTCAACTACACAGGAGCGAAGCGATGAGCGCCGCTGATCCCTCTGCTGTGGCACCGTGTGCTCTGTGCCCCCCACCCCTGGGGGGGGTCTGCAGGAGCAGGACAGGAGGCACTGAAGAGTGGCGAATGTCAGCCCTGTGTCACTGTGGCGATGACACTGCAGCTCTGTCCATTCCCCCATGGCCACTGCAGCACTTTATATGTATATATGGGGGGGAACAGGCGTCCCCCTACCCTACAACCCCCCCAACAGGGTCTCAGCTCAGCTCTGCGCGTCGCCGCTCCGCACAGAGGGTTGGACTGGGGAGGGGTCCCTGCGCTCTGCTCCACGTGGGACCTACGGGGTCACCCCTTCCCCGTGCCCCACTGCGATGGGGGGACGTAAAAATGTCCCTATTGAGGATGCAGAGCCCACTGAGCGCTGGTGGTGTTGAGTTCTGTGCTGGTGTCATCGTGTCCTGCGTCGGTGTCACTGAGTTTTGACGTGATGTCATCGAGTCCTGCGTCGGTGTCAGAGTTTTGACGTGATGTCATCGTGTCCTGCGTCGGTGTCACTGAGTTTTGACGTGATGTCATCGAGTCCTGCGTCGGTGTCAGAGTTTTGACGTGATGTCATCGAGTCCTGCGTCGGTGTCACTGAGTTTTGACGTGATGTCATCGAGTCCTGCGTCGGTGTCACTGAGTTTTGACGTGATGCCATCGAGTCCTGCGTCGGTGTCACTGAGTTTTGACGTGATGTCATCGAGTCCTGCGTCGGTGTCACTGAGTTTTGACGTGATGTCATCGAGTCCTGCGTCGGTGTCACTGAGTTTTGACGTGATGTCATCGAGTCCTGCGTCGGTGTCACTGAGTTTTGACGTGATGTCATCGTGTCCTGCGTCGGTGTCACTGAGTTTTGACGTGATGTCATCGAGTCCTGCGTCGGTGTCACTGAGTTTTGACGTGATGCCGTCGAGTCCTGCGTTGGTGTTGAGTTTTCCTGTGATGTCACTGAGTTTTGACTCGATGTCATCGATTTCCGCGTTGGCAGAATGTCACTGAATTGGCACTGATGTCACTGAATTTTGACTTGGCGTCGTTCAGTCCTACATCAGCGTTGAGTTCTGGTGCCATCAAGTTCTGCAGTGGTGTTGCCGAGTTCTACGTTGGTGTCGTTGAGTTTTGCCTTGACATCACTGGGTTTTGCAGTGGTGCCACCGAGTTCCGCGCTGCAGTCATTGAGTTTTGACCTGATGTCATTGAGCTCTGCACGACTGTCGTCGAGATTTGACTTGCTGTCATCAAGTTCTGCGTCAGTTAATTGGCTTCTCCGTTGGTGTGATTGAGTTCTGCATTAGTTTCATTGAGTTTGGCGTTGGTTTTGCTGGGCTTTGACCTGAAGTCATCGAGTTCTGCGTTGGTGTTGAGCTTTGATTTGATGTCATTGAGTTCTGCATCGGTGCCACTGAGTTTTGATTTAATGTCATCACGTTTTCCAGTAGTAGGCTTCTCTGTTGGTGTCACTGCGTTGGGGTTGTTGAGTTTTGAATCGACACCACCGGCTTCTGATTCGTCACTGAGTTCTGTGTTGGTGTCGTTGAGTTTTGTGTAAGCACTGTGTTGAGTTCTGCCCCTCTGTCATTAAGCTGTGCCTCGTTAAGCTCCTCTGGAAGGAGTGGAGCAGCAGTGGGGGCTCAGCCTGTTGTGTGACACCACCTCCAGAGCTCAGTCCATCCCCAACCCCATCCCCAACCCCATTCCATCCCATCCCAACCCCATTCCCACTCCTATCCCAACCCCATCCCCAACCCCATCCCAACCCCAACCCCATTCCCACTCCTATCCCATCCCCAACCCCATCCCATCCCATCCCATCCCCATCCCCGACCCCATCCCATCCCAACCCCATTCCCACTCCTATCCCATCCCCATCCCCAACCCCATTCCATCCCATCCCATCCCCGCCCCCATCCCATCCCCATCCCCAACCCCATTCCCACTCCTATCCCATCCCCATCCCCAACCCCATTCCATCCCATTCCCATCCCATCCCCAACCCCATTCCATTCCCATCCCCGCCCCCATTCCTCCCCGCCCCCATCCCATCCCCAACCCCATTCCCACTCCTATCCCATCCCCATCCCCAACCCCATTCCATCCCACCCCATCCCCATCCCCGACCCCATCCCATCCCAACCCATCCCCATCCCATCCCCAACCCCATTCCCACTCCTCACCCATCCCCATCCCCAACCCCATTCCATCCCATCCCATCCCATCCCCAACCCCATCCCATCCCATCCCCCACCCCATTCCATCCCATCCTCCATTCCCAACCCCACCCCCCCCCCATTCTGCTCTGTGTTTCATTAAAGGCATCCACCATCACCCACCATTCTTGGGGCTGAGGCTCATGACCCCAGCCCTGCCTCTGCTTCCCATCGCCGCTCTGCGCCCTGCGGGTCGGAGCCTTCCTTTTATTCGTTACTCTTTAAATATTCTCTTTTTAAATACAGCATTCTCACCATGGGAAAAAAACAAACAAACAAACAAACAAAAAACCCAACAAACAAAACCGTAAAACGGCCCAAAATAAAAAATAACAGGGAGGACCCAACACAGCTTTGGATTCACAGTGGAATAGAAATGAAAACCGCCGGCGGTGTGCGTGGGACAGGCGGAGAGCACCCACTGTGCCCGGGGAGGGGGCACAGAGCAGAGGGGGGGAAGGGGGGACGTCTGAGGGTCGCGGCTGCTGTGGGGACCGAAGTGTGGGGACAGAGTGGTGCTGGGTGGCACCGGGCAGCCCCTGCCCCAGCGCAGCCCCTCGGTGGGGCACGGTGGGTCGGAGCCCTGCGGCAGGGAGAGCGTGGAAGCAAAACCCAAGGGCGAAAGCACGGCTGTGCTGAGTTGGTCCCAGTCCCGTCTCTGGGGGTCTCAGCTGGGGGAGAGGGGGAGGATGGCAGAACCCGGAGCTCCAGCGCTGGGAGCGCAGAGCGGGGCAGCAGTCCTGGGGACGGACGGACGGACAGATGTGCGTCCTGGGGGTGAAAGCGGCGACCAAAGGGGGTCGGAGTGGGTCCAGGAGGGTCCGTGTCTGCGTTCTCACCCCTCTTTGTGCAACTGGAGCGGCTGTGGGGATCCCTGGGGGGAAGAGGCTGCGGTGCGGCCCCGTAAACATTCAGCACGTTAAAAAAGAATAATTAAAAAACCAAAAAATAAAATAAAATAAAAAACCAAACCAAAAAAACCCAAAGTCGTCTTCTGTGTCCAAGACAAAAAGGATGAGGGGGGGCCCTGGGTGGGCAGCAGGGGGAAGCGGGCGCTGATGAGCACAGGGTGCCCCAAGCAGCTCTGCGGGGACGCGGCCCACGGTGTCCGTGCGTCTGTCCATCCGTCCCCTTGGTGCCCCAAGCAGGACTGCAGCCCGCGGGCTCCGTGTCCGTGCGTCTGTCCGTTTGTCCCCCTGGCGCTCCGCGTGCCACCATCTGTACAAGCGGTCCCCGCTGCTCCTCCTCCCTTCCCTCCCTCCCCATTCAGTACCGTCGGGGCAGCGCCGCGCCGCGGAACATCCTCAATAAATAGCGGGCGGGGGGCTCACACCCCCTGGGAAGGGCTCACATCCCCTGGGAGGGGGGCTCACATCCCCTGGGGGGGGGCTCACACCCCCTCGGGGGGCTCCTCGGCGCCGGGCGCCTCGCGGGGCTCCGGGGGGCCGAGCGACGCGGCGCAGCTCTGCGCGCCCTCCAGCCCCGCGCCCTGCACCGCCTCCCCTCTGCTCGGGGCGGGGGCAGCTCGGCTGCACGGCACCGCGGGGGTCCCGGAGTCCTTCGGACACTCGCCAGCGCCATTCTCGCCCTTGGGGCCCAGCACGGAGCGCGGCTCCACCTGGTAGTACAGCAGCGGAGCGGCGTTCAGGAAGGGCTGCGCGGCTGCGGGCTGCTCGGCGCCGTCGGCGAAGCAGAGCACGGAGGATCCCGGCGGCAGCTGCGCTTGGATGAGGATGGGGGCCGCCAAGCCGGGGCACAGCGCCTCCGGCACGGCCAGCGGCTCCTCCAGGATGCAGACGCCGACGCTCTCCACGCCGGAGCCGCCGCTGGAGTCTTCCTCAGCCTTCAGCCTCTCCAGCTCCTCGGCGGTCTGCAGGTGCATGACGGCCGTCTCGTTCTCGGCCATGAACTCCTGGAAGTCCTGCGTCTCGGGGGGCTGCGTGCCGGGGGGCCACGAGCTGCCGGAGCCCTGCAGCTCCTCGTCGCCGGGCCGCGCGCCTTGCCGCTTGTTCTCCAGCTCCAGCTTCATGATGGTGTGGAGGTAGTGAGTCCGCACGCGGATGGGGTTGAACTCGATGCGGCCGGCCATGTTCCCGCAGCCGTCCCGCGAGCAGCCGCAGGGGAAGGACATGCGGTCCACCTGTGGGGACAGCGAGGCTGCCGAAGCGCTGCTCTGCCTCCGGCCCGAGCGGAAAAGGAGCTCCACGAAGGTCTCAGTGGCCAGCAGGGTGACCGCCAGCCGGCAGCGTGTCCTGCTGGCCAAGACGGCCAATGGTGGCCAACGGGTTGACCAACGGGTTGGCCAAAAGTTGGTCGTGAGCCTGCAGTGTGCCCTGGTGGCCAAGGACACCAATGGTATCTCGGTTGGCCAATGGGTGACCAGCGGTTGACCAACGGTTGGCCGCAAGTCATCAGTGTGCCCTCGTGGCCAAGAACACCAGCGGTCTGCTGGTTGGCCAACGGTTGACCACGAACCAGCAAGTTTATCCCAGAGGCCAAAAATGCCAATGGGTTTCCGATTGGCCAAGAGTTGGTCAGCAGTTCAAAGAATCACAGAAGGGTTGGGTTGGAAGGGAGCTCAAGGATCACGGAGCTCCAACCCCCCGCCACACGCAGGGCCACCAACCTCCACATCTCACAGCAGCCCAGGCTGCCCAGGGCCCCATCCTTGCTGGCCTCGAACACCTCCAGGGATGGACGGGGATCCACAGCCTCTCTGGGCAGCTGTTCCAGCACCTCCCCACTCTCACAGCAAACAACTTCCCCCTGACAGCCAACCTAAGTCTTCCCTCCGGGTGACCACAAGCCCTCAGTGTGCCCTCATGGCCAAGAACACCAGTGCTGTCCTTGTTGGCCAACGGTTGAACGCAGAGTGACCATGAGCCAGCAGCGTGTCCTGGAGGCCAAGAAGGCCAACGGCATCCTGGTTGGCCAACAATTGACCACAAGGCAGCAGTGTGCCTTCACAGCCAAGGCCAATGCTGTACCAGCTGGCCAGCAGTTGACCACAAGCCAGCAGCGCGTCCCGGCGGCCAAGAAGGCCAAAGGTTCCCTGGGGGGCACTGCAGCACGTGGCCAGCAGAGCAGGGAGGTGCTCCTTTCTGGAGAGATCCAAACCCGGGTCCAGTGCCTCTGCTCTGGGGGTCGGACGGAGGACCCCAGAGGTCCCTTCCAGCCCTTCTGCTCTGTCACTCATCACTCACCTGGCACTTGATGCCCGCCTGGCTGCAGGCGCAGGCCTCGGGGTCGCAGTACAGGCGGCAGTCACAGCCGCACTCCTCCCGCGACAGGCGGATGGCGCGCAGCTCCTGCTTCTCCTCGGCGTCGATGCGGTGCACGCCGGAGGCGCGGAGCAGCGCCCGCCGCTGCTTGGTGGGCAGGGGCTGCAGGAAGAAGTAGTCGTCCACCTCCACGTTCTCCACATCGATGTCGTCGTCTGAGATGTCCTCCAGCGTCAGCCCCTCCGCCTCCTCCGACTCCACCGTGCCGTTCTTGGTGAGCTGCGGGGTCAGGACAGAGCTCAGCGCGGCGCTGGGAGGCTGCGGACCCCCGGTACGGCGCAAGGGGACTCCACGGGGTCCCCCATCCCACAGAATCCTTGGAACAGAGCTCTGAGATCACCCAGTCCAACCCCAACCCACCCCAGACACAGCCGTCCCTGTGGGATTCCACGTCTATAATAAAGGCAGGAAACCAACGCCGCAGCGTTCAGAGGAGGGCAGCTCTGCCTCCTTCCCTCCGTGCTGCAAACAGCTCGAGAAAAGGAGGTCACTGCTTCCCAAAATATCGGGGCTTGGAGAGAGCTGAGAGGCAGCTGCGGGGTTTGGGTTCAGAATGAAGCTAGCAATCACAACAGAAACGTTTCAAGCAGAGGGGAAGCAGCAAGAAGTCCTGTGATAAACGTGGGGACTGATCCCCATCACCACCCCATCCATAACGCGCTCCCCATCGATCGCATAAGTGGCAGAAAAAGTTCAATTTAACAAAAATACTTAAAAAAGAAGCGTTGGATCTGCATCTCTTCACCAAAGGTTGTCATGGCAGCAGCAACCTGATTAATCCCAGGGTCACGTCACATTAAATGAAGCCCAACCCCAGACAGTGCCTGAGGGAGCCCATAATGAGGTCAGGATGGGAAAAGGGCTGAGCTGGGATTTGATCTCAGGTACCACAACCTTCCAGACTGGAATTTCCAGCAGAGAAGTTTGGAAGGGGAACTCTGGAGGAGGACCAGAGTGACCACGAGCCAGCAGTGTGCCCTGGTGGCCAAGATGGCCAGCAGCGTTCTGGGTGGCCAGTGGTTGAGGACAGCTGACCAACGGTTGACAAGTGGTTGATCAATGGCTGACAAGAGTTGACCAACGGTTGACCATGAGCAAGCAATGCGCCCTGGCTGACCAACAGCTGACCAACAGCTGACAAGTGGTTGATCACGAACCAGAAGCGTGTTCTCACTGCCCAACTGTTGACCAACAGCAGATCAACGGTTGACCAATGGTTGACCATGAGCCAACAGGGTGCCCTGGTTGACCAACTGTTGACTAAAAGTGGACAATCAGCTGACTAACAGTTGACCACAAGCCAGCAGGGTGTCCTCACTGACCAACAGCTGACCAACGGTTGACAAGTCGTTGACCAACGGTTGACAAGTGGTCGACCAACGGTTGACAAGTGGTCGACCAACGGTTGACAAGTCGTTGACCAACGGTTGACAAGTGGTTGACCAACGGTTGACAAGTGGTCGACCAACGGTTGACAAGTGGTCGACCAACGGTTGACAAGTGGTCGACCAACGGTTGACAAGTCGTTGACCAACGGTTGACAAGTGGTCGACCAACGGTTGACAAGTGGTCGACCAACGGTTGACAAGTGGTCGACCAATGGTTGACAAGTGGTCGACCAACAGTTGACAAGTCGTTGACCAACGGTTGACAAGTCGTTGACCAACAGTTGACAAGTGGTCGACCACAACCCAGCAGCACGTCAAGAAGGGCGATGCCCGATCATACCTTCATCTTCTTGGCGTGCAGCTTCTCCTCCTTGAGGTGCTCACGCAGGATCTCACGGTGGTTCACCTCCTGCTCCTGTGCAAACTCGCACAGCGTGTAGCTGCGCACCGAGTTGTGCCGCGGGGCCATGCCAAGCGAGCTGCCACCCTGGCTGGGCACGCTGGTGAAGCCCTGGCGCCGGGCGAAGTAATACACCGTCACCTGGTCGAAGCGCACATTCTTCCTGCGCAGCTGCTTCTGCCTCTTCAGGATGGAGGTGGCTGCAAGGAGGGAGAACGAGGGAATGGGAACGGGAGCCCCACCGCCTCCCGGTGGAATGGGTTGGGGTGGAAGGGAGCTTTGCTGCAGCCCTGAGCAGGTGTCGGTGACTGAGCCCAAATGGGCTGCATGCTTCTTTCTGGTACTGTCAGGACAAACCCCATTAATTCCAACGCCTCGTTAATTCCATTATCGTGAGGTATTTCATTAGGGGAAGTGCCAGCAGGATCCTGGTTGGAGGATGAATGCGTGCAACTGCGAGGGGCATGCATGGGGGGAGCAAGGCCAGCACCACCTCACAGCCAGGCTCTGTCCCCAACCCTGTCCCCATCCCCACGCCCTGTCCCCCTAGTCTGTCCCCATCCCCTCTGCTCCATCCCCTCGCTGTCACTGTTTCCTGTCCCCACGCCCTGTCCCCTCACTGTCTCACTGTTCGCTGTCTCCATGTCCCATCCCCATCCTTGTCCCCTCACTTTGTCACCACGCTCTGTCTCCTTCACTTTGACACTCTTTCCTGTCCCTATACCCTGCCCCCTCTCCATCACCATTTGCTGTCCCCATGTCTTATCCCTATCCCATGTCCCCATCCATGTCCCCTCACTCTGCCACTCTTTGCTGTCCCCATCCCCACTCTCGCCCCCTCATTGTCACTGTGCCCACCCCCATTCCCATCCCTCACCCCCAGTCTCCTTTCATTACCACTATTTGCTGTCCCCATGTCACATCCCCATGCCTCACCCTCACTGTCGCTGTTCAGTCCCCACACTCCATCCCCTCACTCTGTCACTGTTCCACATTCCCAGGTGCCACACTCAGGGAAGAAGCCACTGCCCCCATCCCCACACCCCATCCCCACACCCTATCCCACTCATGGATGAAGCCACTGCCCCCATCCCCACACACCATCCCCATAACCCATCCCCATCCCCACACTCCATCCCAATAACCCATCCCTGTCCCCATCCCATTCATGGATGAAACCACTGCCCCCAACACCCCATCCCCATCCCCACACCCCATCCCCATCCCCATCCCCACACCCCATCCCCATCCCCTCACCCCATCCCACTCACAGATGAAGCCAATGCCCCCATCCCCATAACCCATCCCCACACCCCATCCCCACATTCCATCCCTGCACCCCATCCCATCACCATAACCCACCCCCATCCCCACTCCATCCCCACACCCCATCCCTGTCCCCATCCCACTCACGGATGAAGCCACTGCCCCCATCCCCACACCCCATCCCCACCCTCACACCCATCCCCATCCCCGTCCCCATTCCACTCACGGATGAAACCACTGCCCCCAACACCCCATCCCCATCCCCACACTCCATCCCTGTCCCCCATCCCACTCACAGATGAAGCCACTGCCCCCATCCCCACAGCACATCCCCATAACCCATCCCCACACCACACTCCATCCCCACACCCCATCCCTGTCCCCATCCCACTCACAGATGAAGCCACTGCCCCCATCCCCACCCTCACACCCATCCCCATCCCTACATCCCATCCCCATAACCCACCCCCCCACGCCCCATCCCTGTCCCACTCACGGATGAATCCGCTGGAGCTGGAGGGGTTGACGCTGTCGCAGCTGTCGGCGCTGTCGCTGTTGGAGATTTCATCGTCCGAGTTGGACGCCGGGGATCCCACGTCTGCATCCTCAAACTTCCTCTTGAGGCGGCCGCTCGCGATCGCATCCATCGGGATCGCATGGAGCTCCGGCACGCGGTGCGTGGTGGGAGGGGGGATGGGAGGAGAACGGCCACCCGGGTCAGCGGGGACCTGTGGGATGGGGACCGTGGTGGTGGTGTGTGGGGGGGGGTCCAGGGGTGCCCCCTACCCAGACCAACACCGCTTGGCGGCGCCGGGCCCACAGTGCAGGGATGGGCAAAGCCGCCGAGCTCGCCGCTCTCCGCATCTCCTTCACCAAAATGCCAAAGCGTGGGATGTCCTCAGCGCACGGCAGAGCTCGCCCACCAGCAGAGCCGAGCCGTGGGGTGCAGGGATGCTGCCGGGTTGGGGGATTTGGGGAGGGGGGGACGGCAGAGCTGAAGGTGAGGTGCTCAGCCCCGCTCCGCTTTGTGCCGTCGCCGCAGCAGCACCGGTTCTCATGGCAACGGAACAAACGGCTCCGGAGAAAGCTGTCAGCATCCGTCTGTCTGTCCATCATCCACCCCCTCCAGCTCTCGCCCTTCTGCCCATCCATCATCCGTTCATCTGTCCACCTGTCCATCGTCCCATCCGCCCTCCATTCACCCTTCTGTCCATCCATCCTCCTGTCTGTCCATCCCTCCATCATCCTATTCATCCATCCATCACCCGTCTGTCTGTCCATCCCTCCATCATCCTAGTCCTCCACCACTCTGTCCATCCAACATTCATCCGTCCATTCCTCCATCATCCCATTCATTTGTCCTTCTGTCCACCCATCATCTGTCCATTTGTCCATTTGTCCATCCCTCCATCATTCCATCCATCACCCATCTGTCCATCCCTCCATCTGTCCATCCATTATTTGCCTCTCTGTCCATCCTTCCATTTATCCCCCCCCCATCCATTCTTCATCCGCCTTTCTGTCCATCCATCCCTCCATCGTCCCATTCACCCTCCACCTATCTGTCCATCCGTCTGTCCATCCCTCCACCATCCCATCCATCCTTCATCTCCCTGTGCACCTCCTCGTGCTGCCATCTCCAACCCAGGTGTGACATGGCAGGGAGGGGGGGGGGATGGGGACACAATTGGCACCGTGCTCCAGCTGCAGCCCCTCTCCCAAAATGAGAGAGAGCTCGGGAAAGCATTCCAGGCTCAGAGGTGTAACGGAGCGACTGGCAGCAACACAACAGAGCCCAGGGTCTGCAGGAACAACGGAGCTCTCATTCAGCTGGCAGCCCAGAAATGGGCTGGTGGCACCAACCCTGGTGGCACCGAAGGCTCCGCTCTGTTTTCAGTGAGGGGGAATTGGATCCAAAAGGGAAAACAGTTCCTTTCCCTGTGGAGCAGCAAAGCTTTCGGTGCTGAGCTCCAGGGGAAGCTGCCACCCAGCAGTACTTCTGCTCCTTCCCTCTGTTAAACCGCGCCGAAAGGAGCCCAACTGAAAAGATTCGTTCTTCCACGTCAGCGAGGCTGCAGCTGCCTTTGGGAACAGCAGCAGGGGACACAGGAGCAGGGCCAGGAGGATGAGGGATGCTCCGTGTCCCGCTGCGAGGCTCCGAACCTCACCCACCTGGCAGCAGAGCTGCTCGGTGAGCCTGGGTTTGTTCTGCTGACTGCAAGCCAGCAGTGCGCACCATTGGCCAAGGATGCAACCGGTGTCCTAACTGGTCAGTGGCTGATTGAGAGCCAGCAGCGTGTCCTGGTGGCCAAGAACACCACTGGTGTCCTGGTTAACCAGCAGCTGATTGAGAGCCAGCAGTGTGTCCTGGTGGCCAAGAACACCAGTGGTGTCCTGGTTAACCAACAGCTGACCAGCAGTTGACCAAAAGCTGACTGAGAGCCAGCAGTGCGTCCTGGTGGCCAAGAAGACCAATATCCTGGTTGAGCAGTGGTTGGCCATGAGCTGGAAGTTATGGCCCCGTGGCCAAGCTGGCCAGTGGTTGATCAACACTTAACTGTGAGCAGCAGCATGTCCTGGTGGCCAAGAACACCAGTGTTGTCCTGGTTAACCACCAGTTGGCCAATGGTTGAGCATAAGCTGACCTGAAGCCAGCAGTGTGCTTAGCAGTGGTGAAGAAAGCCAATGGTGGCCAACTGGTTGACCAAGAGTCGTCCAACAGCGTGATCACGAGCAGCAGTGTGCCCTGGTGGCCAGGACAGCCAATGGTGGCCAACAGGTTGATCAAGAGTTGACCGGTGGTTGACTACGGGGTGACCACGAGCCAGCACTGTGCCCTGGTGGCCAAAGGTTCCCTGGGGGCACTGCACAGAGCACAGGCAGCAGGGCAGGGAGGTGCTCCCCACCTCTGCTCTGCACTGGGGAGCCCCATCCGGAGCACTGGGCCCAGTGCTGGGCTCTCCAGTTTAGGGCAGACTGGGAAGTGCTGGAGGGTCGGATGAGGACCTGAAGAGGTCCCTTCCAGCTGCTGCAGCTCTGGGAGTTTTGGGATCTGCTCCTCCAAAGCACTGCAGAACATCCCAGTGCTATTGGGGAGGCGGAAGACAGAGTGAGCAGCAATTCCAAACCCCACAAATAAAGCAAAAAAAAAACAGGGCTACGGGACACAGCTCTGCTCCTCTCCCACAGGGGATTCCCTGCAGGATTCGCCTGTTATCTCCTCAGCTGAGGATTTAAGCACCGTTGGAGGATGCTGAGAGGGGCAGATTCCTCCCTGGGGGTCAGGGATGCCTTCTTTGGGGTCGGTGTTCCCACAGCTGAGCCCCGTGGATGTTCTGGGCTGCAGCTCACACAGTAGCAGCAGTACTTACACAACACGCATCGCAATGAGCAGCGGAGCCCGGCCCCGAATTGCAGCCCTGCCGGCAGGTGTGGGGAGACCATGCGGCCCCAAAAAGAAGGGGGGAGTAAGGAAAGGGTCCTAAAAAGCTGGGGGTAAAAAAACAGGGAGGTCCTAAAAAGCTGGGGGTAAAAAAACAGGGAGGTCCTAAAAAGCTGGAGACTAAAGGAAGGGGGTCCCAAAAAGGAAGGGGGTCCCAAAAAGGAAGGGGGTCCCAAAAAGGAAGGGGGTCCCAAAAAGGAAGGGGGTCCCAAAAAGGGGCAGCCCTGAAGGAGGGGGGAGGGAGGGAGGAGCTAAAGGAGGCAGGGTCCTAAAAAGCAGGGGTCTGGAGGAGGGAGGAGCAAAAAGGGAGCCCCCCCCCCAAAAAGAGAGGCTAAAGGAAGGGGAGCCCAAAACGATAGGAGCAAAAAGGTGGTCCCAAAAAAAAGGGGGCTAAAAGAAGGAGCAAAGATGGGGGGCAAAAGGGGAGGTGCCCCCACAGCGGGTCACACCAGGCCCTGCAGTACGGGGGGTGGGGGGGATGACATCAGAACGTGTCAGAGCTCAGACCCCACCAGGATCCCCATCCCCGCGGCAGGGCCCCCGAGGACCCCCTGCCCCCCCCCCAGGAGGTACCCCTGATTGTCCCCCATTTGGGGTCTCCTCCGTTCCCTTCCCACCTGAGGCACGTTTTTGGGGTCACCCCTCACCTCAGAGCACCCCAACAGCCACGGTGCCCCCCACACAGCCCCATTGTTAGCACCCCCCTCAATCCCTTAGAGACCCCCCCCCTACAGCCCCTAAAGACCCCACTTTCAAGGCTCCCATCCTCTGCATGGCTCCCACAGCCCCCATAGGCCTCCTATCTCCCCAGAGAACCCCATTTTAAGACCCCCCCCATCCCCTACAAGCCTCTGATATCCCCTGCAGGAAACACATTTCCTATAGGCCTCCCATAACCCCTACCGGTTCCCATCTGCAAGGCTCCCATTCCCTATAGGCCCCCTACATCCCCCATGGCCCCCCCACATCCACATCCCCTATAAGCTTCCATCCTTAAGGACCCCCTCCCCTGCAGCCCCTATCAGCCTCCTGTAGACTTCCATTTTTAAGGCCCCCTATACTCCCTGCAGACCTCCTATTGCCCCTGTATATTTCCACCTCTACTCCCACCCCCTAAAGATCTCCTATAGCCCCACATGCCTCCACCTCCAAGCCCCCTCCCCCCCCCTACAGACCTCCTACCTCCCTTATAGGCTCCTATTTTTAAGGACCCCATCCCCCCATAGTCCTCCTATGCCCCATATAGGCTGCCACCTCAAAGACCTCCCTTCACCCATCCCCTACAAGCCCCCTACATCCCCTATAGACCCCCATTTCAAGGCCCCTCAGCCCCTACAGGCCTCCTATTGCTGCCATGGGCCCCCCATCCCCTATAGGTGCCCATCTTTAAGGCCATCATCTCCCCCAGCCCTATAGGCTCTGTATGTACGCCCCCCACCCCACAGGCTTCTTATCGCTTCTATCTTTTCCTCTTAAACCCCCTCCCAACTGAACCCCCCCCCCCCCACCCCTTACACGCTTCCACATTTAAGGTCTCCTATGTTATCTGTAAGCCCCCATATGTGCCCTATAGACTTCTTATATTCCCCATAGCCCCCCTATCCTCAATACCCCAACCCCTACACATCTCCTATACGCCTCCATCTTCAAGGCCCCCATCCCCTATATGCCTCCATCCTTACGGCCTTCACGTCTTACAGACCTCCCACAGCCCCTATAGACTCCCATTCTGCATCCCATCCCCTGTAGGCCTCCATCTTCAAGGCCATCAGCCCCCCCATCCCCAATACCCCACCACCTTTAAGACCCCACCACCTTTAAGATCCTCACCTCTTATAGACCTCCTACGGCCCCTATAGGCTCCCACACTCCAGGCCCCCCATCCCCTACAGGGCTCCTGCATCCCCTATAGGCCCCATTATACCCTTCCATCTTCAAGGCCATCATCCCCTACATCCCTCCATCTTTAAGGCCCTCACCTTATAACCTCCTATAGGCTCCCATTTTCCAGGCCCCCCAACCGCTATAGGCCTCCTACAACCCCCATAAGCCCCCTGCATCCCCAATATCCCCCCCCATCCCCAATATCCCTCCACCTTCAAGACCCTCACCTCTTATAGATCTCCTACAGCCCCTATAGGCTCCCATTTTCCAGGCCCCCCAACCCCTATGGGCCTCCATCTTCAAAGCTCCATCCCCTATAGACCACCCACAGCCCCCTAGAGGCTCCCACCTCCAGGGCCCCGACCCCCTATAGACCCCCTATAGACTCCCATCCCCCCAGGCCCAGCCCCACACTACCCCCGCCTCCCCCTCTGCAGCCCCTAGCCCCGGCCCCGCCGCCCCCCGCCCCCCATTTCCCCACTCACCGTTCTGTCGGTGAGGTCGGCGGGCGGGGGGCGGCCCGGGGCGCGGGTTCGAAGCCCGAGTGCGGCCGCGCGGACCGCCCCGCCGCCGTCTGCCGACAACAATGGGGCCGCGCCTTATATACCCCGCAGTCACGTGACGGCAGACCCCGCCTCCCCTCCCCCCCACCCAACACACTCCGCCCGCGGGGGTTGCCGGGAAAGCGAGTCCGAGCGGGGCGTGATGGGAAACGGAGTGCGGAAGTGGGCGTGGGGCACGTGGGGGAGGGGACGGAGAGCTGTGGGGGGGGGAGGGAGGGGAGGAGGAGGAGGGGGAGGAAGGCCCGACCGCCGCCGGAGTCTAGACGGAGATTAACGCGGCGGGGTGCGGCAAAAAGCGCCTTAGAGGGGAAATAATGGGACAGACGTGGGGCAGAGAGCGCTCCGCGCCCTGCGGACCACCAGCGCCCTCCCCTCGGTTTACGGCTTGGCTAATTAACCAATTCATTAACGGATGAGCACGTTGAGATATTCCGTGCAGGCACCAAGGGGTGACCGCCCCCATCCCCCCATCCTCAGCCCGCCGCCCCCCCGTTCCCACCCGCGGCTCCGTGCCCCACACAGACCTGCAACGTCCGTACAAAACTTTACCGCTGCCCCGCGGCTCCGTTACAGAACGGCATCAAACACACAGCAGCCCCCACCTCCACCCCTCAAAGTACCGAACCTCGCCTACGGGGGAGCACTGAGCTCCCCGAGAGAGGGAGGCAGCTCTGGTTCCTTCCCAAGGAGCCGAGTGTCCAGTGAGCTGAGCCCTACCGTGAGCCGAGCTGAGCTTCCATTGAGCCGAGCTCAGCCTCACGAAGAGCCTTCTGTTGAGTTGAGCTGAGTGCCCCATTGCATTGACCCAGTCCGAGTCCCTCACTGAGCTGAGCTGCCACTGAGCTGAGCTGAGTGTCCCTCTGAGTCGAGGTGAGCCTTCATTCAGCTGAGTCTCCCCTTGAATTGAGCTGAGAACCCCGCTGAGCTGAGCCTCCGCTGAGCTGAGTCTCGTGTTGTCTCCCACTGAGCTGAGCTTCACACTGAGCTGAGTCTCTTGTTGAGTGTTCCATTGAGTGGAGCTGAGTTTCCCATTGAATTGAGCTGAGTCTCCCTCAAACTCATCTCACTCCTCCCCACCTCCACCCTCAGAGCTGGGGCAGGAGGATGCAAAGGAGGATGCAAACAGCTCAGCACGTAGATACAGCTTCAGGTTTCCAACCGAGACACCTGAATCTTTCTCCCTTTCACTTGAAACTACAAAAATGTGCGGAAAAGAATCCTCCAGGTGAACTGCGTGAGCTGCTTCTCTCTCCAGCTCCATCTCGCTCCACATTCTGCTCCAGCTTTACACACCTGTGCCAACCAGTGCTGGTGAGGGAGGGAAAGAAGCGTGAGAAGCAGCGGAGGTTGCTTTTGGGTTAAGTCCTGTGTGGAGTCAGGAGTTGGACTCGATGATCCTTGTGGGTCCCTTCCAACTCAGGATGCTGTGATTCTGAGGGATGGCAGCACGCCTGCACACAGCAGCAGCACTTCCATGGTGGTGGATAGGAGAAAAAGCTCAACAGATCAACTTCCATTCAGTATCACAGCGCACCAAAGTCCTGAAGAAAATCCCTCCCAGCCCTCTCCTACCGCTCCATGTGTGCGTTCCAGACCCGCTCAGCTCCACGGGGCTGGGAGCACCGGGCTGGTCTCCTTCACATCCACTCACCAGTCCCAATGTCACAGGAGCTGCTGCCTTCTGGAAAACCAGAGCCACAAAAAGCCCTCGTGCAGCTCTGAGGTCCCAAAGGTGAACTCTGCTCAATGCTACGTGAGAGCACAACATGGAGACGTCAGCAGAGCATCACCTGCAGGCGGTTTGCAGCTGGAAGGGTGAGGAAGGGGCTGAGAACCAACAGCTCCGGGGTTTTGGAAAGGCCAATGGGAGCTTCTGGATTTCTGCTCTCATGTCCTGGTGCTGGAAGTGAGGGGGATTCACACGCCATGAGAGGACTGTGGCTGTTCCTCATCCCGTCCCCTCCTACTTCAGGATGATGTGGTAGCTGTCGTTGGTTTCAGCTGCAAAAAGAAAGGAAGCTGATGAGACACTGCTGGCAGGGAAGGGATCTGCTGCGTTCAGATCTGGCACAGAGGACGGGCAGTGCATCGCTTACGCACCTTTCATGGTGTCCAGAACAAAGCAGGATTCATCCTGGAAGTTCTGAATCATCTGAAAGAAGTCACAACATAGCTGAGTCTGAGGCTGCACCTGAACACGGGGCTGCACTGCACAGACGGGGCTCGGAGCAGGGAGGGCACCCACAGTAATACTTATCCCTTCCTTCATCACTTCAGAACCACAGATCTGAACCAGCAAGCCAAGGGAAAGTGCTCCAACCCTGCAGTGTGGTCTGAAAGCAAAGCCCTTTCCCGGCAGCTCCCCTCCTGCTCCCAGCAAAGCACAGCACGGACAGCTGTGCCTTTACAACCCCCCCCCCACTCCAGATCTATGTGAGTATGTGAGTGCTGCCAGCGTCCCCAGTGCTGTCCGACATCCTCAGCTCCACAGCTTCATCAATGAACTCTTTGGAAGCAGCAGCAAACGAGAGGGGCCGCCCTGAGGTCGTGCTTTGGAGGCTGGACACGAAGTGGTGTGGAAGGCAGAAAAAGGAGCAGCGAGGGATGGTTACCTCGTCGCTGATCAGCACGTGTATCCCCGTCGGACCCTGCTTGTAAATCTGGCTGATCTGCTGTGAGGAGATGCTGAAGAGCTGAGCCAGCTTCTCTGTCAGCTCCACCGCCGTCAGCTCCTCCAGATAGATGGCGTGGTACACTGCAAGGACAAGGAGTGCTGCAGTGATGTGCCAGGAGTCCGCAGAGCAGCCATGCTGAGCGGGGAACGGATGGGCAGAGCAGCTCTGAAAGCAGTGTGCACTGGGGTGGGCTGGAAGGGACCTTAAAGGTCACAGAACTGTAGGATGGTTGGGACGGAAGGGTCCTGGAAGACCACAGAATTCTAGAATGTTTCGATTGGAAGGGACCTTGAAGATCATGAAGCTGTAAGATGGTTGGGCTGGAAGGGACCTTAAAGATCATAGAGCCATAGGAGGGTTGGGTTGGAAGGGTCCTAAAAGATCACAAAACTGTAGGATGGTTGGGCTGGAAGGGACCTTAAAGATTATAGAGCCACAGGAGGGTTGGGTTGGAAGGGTCCTAAAAGATCACAAAACTGTAGGATGGTTGGGCTGGAAGGGACCTTAAAGATCATAGAGCCATAGGAGGGTTGGGTTGGAAGGGTCCTAAAAGATCACAAAACTGTAGGATGGTTGGGCTGGAAGTGACCTTAAAGATCATAGAGCCATAGGAGGGTTGGGTTGGAAGGGTCCTAAAAGATCACAAAACTGTAGGGTGGTTGGGCTGGAAGTGACCTTAAAGATTATAGAGCCATAGGAGGGTTGGGTTGGAAGGGTCCTAAAAGATCACAAAACTGTAGGGTGGTTGGGCTGGAAGTGACCTTAAAGATTATAGAGCCATAGGAGGGTTGGGTTGGAAGGGTCCTAAAAGATCACAAAACTGTAGGATGGTTGGGCTGGAAGGGACCTCACAGCCCCACCCCCTGCCCTGGGATGTCCCACCCCCATCAGCTGCCCAGGACCCATCCACAGCTGTGAGTCCCTCCAGGGACGGAGCACCCACTGCTTCTCATCCACCAAAACCCCAGAGCTCTTCCTTCCCTGCAGGGCTGCTCTCAGTTCTGAAGTCCATCCACACACCTGGGGGGGGGTGTAAACCCCCATGCAACATGCAGCTTCTCTCCTGCACCTGCTTTTGCTCCATGGTTGCACAACACCCTGAGCTACAAAAGCACCAACGCTGCAGTAACGTGGCCACCAACGTCCTGCAATGCTCCATTTGCATTTATGCAACCCTTGCCCCAAAAAGCTCCCGTTCCGACCATCACTTTGTCCCATTCCTGGCACTTTTATATCAGTCTCCCCATTCCCCCAGCTCTGCAGTGGGAAGGGAAGGACACAAAATCTGCTTTTGCCTTCGTTCTGACCACAGAGCGACGCCTGGCTGCTGCACAAATGTAGGTCACCCATTGTCTGGGCAGCTCTGCATTCTCACAGGAGCCACTGTTGCTCAGCTCAAAGCAAACAGCACGCAGTGGGTCAGGATCTGCAGCCACCCCCTCTGGCCAACAAGGGGAAGATCTGCAGGGTGAGGAGTGGGGCAGGCAAAGCGCTCGCTGCAGCTCTGTGCCCAAGAGAGCGTGCACAGCTCTTTGGTTTGCCTGGAGCCTGCGTGAGCTGCAGGAGAAAGCAGCCCAAAGGAGGCACAGCAGCTGGAAAGCAAAGCCACCGTGCTTCCAGCTGCTACGCACCCACAGCCCCGAGGTCCATCGGGTGATGTGTGCTGGGAGACCCAGACCTGAGCAGCTGGGAGCAGTTCCACTGTTCCTGTGTGATTTCTGCTGGCTGAGCCCACTGCTGCTCCCCCCTGCTCTCCTCCAGGCCCTTACCAAAGAAGGTGCTGGTGACTGCGTCGCCGTCCTCGTGCTTCTGCTGCAGCTCCTGCAGCTGCTGGGACTCCTGGCACACGTAGATGGTCAGCCGGGGCCGCACCATCCTGCAGACATAACACAGGGGTTGGCTCCAGGGCCCCGAGACAGCGCTCAGCATCCTCCCAAGGAACAGAGCAGGTGGAGGAATTCACCCGTAAGCAAAGAGGCAGAGGCTGATGCCGCCCCCAGGGGTGTGTTGGTGTCGGTCCCCCCGAGGGATATGGGCTCCCTGCACCACTCCACGTGCCCTGCATGGATCTCATTCCATGCACTCACACCCCGAGCCCACAGCTCTGCGCAGTGCTGTCCCTCTGCCCTCCAATAGGAAGATCTGTTCTAACGCTCCTCACCCACGTGGATTTCCCTTCTTCCCAGAGCAGCTTCCCCACCATCCCAGCTGCCAAACTGGAAGGTCCACACCAAATCCTGCCCACTCCAATGGCCCATCTCGATCAAGCAGCCCAAAACCCACCGTCCTTTCAGTGCGTTGAAGAGCCTGATGCCATCTGCAGGGCCGCAGATCTGGATGACATCTTCCCTGGTCAGCTTCAGCAAGTCTGCACCTGCAGGAGTGACACCACAGGAAGAGCCTGGAGCAGCGCTCAGCCCCTGGGGCAGAGCCCACCCCCCTACTGCTCCCCCCACACCTCAGGAAATGAACCACGCAGCTCTCAGGCAGTTTTACCGTGTTCCAAGTACAAATTTCCAACCATCTGAGCCAGGGAATGGGAGTGAGGGGAGGCAGAGGGATCTGATGGTACCTGAGAAGTTCCGGAACAGACGGGAGAATGTGGAGAAGCGATTCCGGTGCAGCCACTGCTGGGCCTCCTGGGGAGTGCTGGTGGGCAGGAGGTTCTGTGGGGTGGGAGAATATGGTCACAGCCCCAGAGGGGACAGAGCACCGAGCGTGGCTTCGGCGTTATAATCGCCCTCACACCGAGACCAGAGTGCACTGGGCTCAGTGGGCAGACAACAATGGCTGTAGCTGGGGTGGGTTTGGGTTTAAAGGACTCCACAGGGACAGGGAAAGGGAAGGAAGCAACGGGGAAGACACGAATGAAGAGAGCACGGTCAGTACAGGGCACAGCGAGCCACAGGCAGCCTGCTATCAGATAGAACCACGGGATGCTTGGCTAGAGGGACCTTAGGGGTCATCCAGCTCCTACCCCTGCCCTGGGCTGCTCTCACCCCCCCCAGCAGCCACCCAGCACCCCAACCACGGCCCTGAGCCCCTCCAGGGATGGGGCACCCACATTTCCCCGGGCAGCAGTGCTGGGTCTCCCTGCCCTCTGCGCACAGTTCCCTCCCCACACCTCACCTCCATCCGCTTTGTGAGTTTAAAGCCATTAGGAACCAAAAAGCAGAGTTCCTAAGGATGTTAAACCCCAGTAGCATCCTAGCAAGCAAAGCGCCGAGCGCAGCACCCAAACCCCCACCCCCCCCATGCACCCCCACTTCCGACCCGTGCGCCATCCTTACCCCAAGCATAAGCTCTGAAGTGTGACTTACATCTGCGATCGGAGGGGGAGGCTCAGGCTGGTGGTTTGGAGACCCATTCCTGGATTTGGGGAGAGACAGACAGACAGAGCAGAGCCCACAGTCAGCTCCGCACCAGTGCCACCCCAAAACCAATGGGACGTGGGGACACGGTGAGCATGGCTGCATTGATCCCTCATGTGAGGCAGGAACCCCCCTCCAGACTCACCCTTCCCCGATGGAGAAGCTGCTGTGGGAGCTGTTGAAGCCGGGGGACGGCGCGTTGTTGACGTAGGTGATCTCAGGCCATGGAGAGCACTGGAAAGGAAAAACCCAGAGGAGTGATGGAGCTCAGAACACACAGACACCTTGGGACAGGATGACATGGGACACGTGGGCATCATGGGGACAGGGACACGCGGGAAGACCTGCACGCCCACCCCATAACAGCCATTTGCCACCCGGTTACTACAAGAAAGAATTCAGTGATGATATCAGGGATCAGACGGAGCCGTGCCAGCTCCACAAAGCCTCACACCAAACACCATCCCACAAAATCCAAGTGCAGGGCTCCCTGCTGCCAGCGCTGGGCTGACGCAGCCCATAGAGCCCACATTCCCCAGGGAAGGATGAGGACTCCATCCCCAGCACTTTTAGAGACTGCAAGTCCCACATTCCCACGAGCAAAGGGAGGGAACGATGGGGTTTTGTGCCGACAGCCTCAGCAGCTCATTGCTGCCACACGGGCACAGTGAAGCTGGCAGCAGAGGTGCCATCTCTCATGACAGCTCAGGTCTGGGAGGACGCAGCTCCTCAGCCCGCTTGGTTTGCCCACCCAGCAGCTCTGTGCCCACCCAGCTGCGTTGTGCTGCAGAGCCGGAGTGCCCACCTCGGTGAGGATGGTGGTCTCGTAGGAGGGCTGGTACTTCTCCTTCTCGTGCGGGGTGCGCTTCTCCATCTTCTCACGGTCAGTCTTCTGCTTCCGATCGGCTCCTTTGGGCTGGGGAGGAGAAACACTCCTTAGAGGAGCAGTGCAGGATGGGGGTGACGGAGGGGTGGGCAGGCATGCAGGCATCTCCTCCTGCTCGGCCTCGTGCTGCTCACAAAGGGCCGGGGACGCCCCTGCACGGCACCAGCTGCAGCAGCTGTGGCTCCCCAGCACACCTCAGCCTCCTGAACAAGGGGCCAAGTGGGTTTGGAGAAAGCCACAGCGCTGAGCTGGCACTGAGGGAACCAAGGGCTCTGCTGTCCTCCAGCCACACTGCAGCTCCGATAGCATCCGTGGTGCCAGCAGTGCAATTCTGTGCTCCGTGGGGTGCTGTGGTCGCAGCCCTGCTGCACCGAGCTCCATTTCCCACTTGGTTCCTTTACAACCAAGCACGGCACAGAGCCACGTTTCACAGCCTTCCTCTTACACCCTGCCCTTTCTGCTTTCTTTTTTAACCCACAAGGTCATGCCAGCATAACCAGCACGAGGACTGGCAGCATCCCCCCAGCAACCCCATGTCGCTTCCCCTGACCCCCTGTGGGCAGGGACATCGTGCTTCCACACCGTGGCTGCGCCCGTGGGCACTGCAGCTTCAGTGCTGGGTTTTCCTGGGATAGAGCCAGAAGTGAAAAATTCCATCCCCAGGACACATCCACTGGCACAGAGTGACCACGGGGGTGACTGTGAGCCAGGTGTGCCCTGGTGGCCAAGATGACCAATGCTGACCAACAGGCTGACCAAGAATTGATCAGAGGTCGACCACAAGGGTGACTGTGAGCCAGCAGTGTGCCCTGGTGGACAGGATGGCCAATGTTGGCCAACAGGTTGACCAGGAGTTGACCAACTGTTGAACACAGGGTGACTGTGAGCCAGCAGTGTGCTCTGGTGGCCAAGATAGCCAACAGCGGCCAACGGGTTGACCAAGAGTTGACCAACAGGTTGACAAGCCCCCAGACATCCCTTCCAGCCCCAGCAGCTCTGCGATTGTGTTTCTGTCAGTGTGGGAGCTCTCAGAGATGAGATTCTGGAAGGACCCAGAGCTTACAGGCTCAGCCACAGCCCTGCAGCTGCAACACTCAGCCAGGCCACAGTGGGACAGGACTGAGCTCCGATTCACATCCTATGGGGCAGAGACGTGGACTGGTTGCTGCATTACCTTGAACACCTTGATCTGGCAGCTGGCTGAGTGCAGGTGCTCTGTGTACTCCCCGTTCTCATTCTCCTTGAAGGTGTCGATCTGCACCCGGAATGGCACCCCCTTCTCCCCGCCGTGCTTCCGCATGGTGAACTCGGTGCTGATGCAGTGCACCTGGGGAGGCAAGGAGAGCTGCTGTCAGTGCTCACACGGGACCACGCTGCCTAACAGCAGCGCCAGGGAGCCACGAGCACGCAGCAGAGCTGCAGCCTATTCCTTCCCATGAGTTCTGCAGCTCCGTGATGCTCCCACCAGCCCCTCATGCACTGCAAACCACTTTGTTCCAGGCAGCACAAGAGATTTGCAAGAGGCCTGGATCACCAGGAGCACAAATAAAACGACCCACGGGTGGTCAGCTGCCATCCTCCTGCACCGCATGCAGCAGGAGGAGAGCTGCAGCTCCCCTTGAGGCACACAGCAGCTGCTTGGAGCTCTGAGCCACAGAAGCTCCTTCCTGTGCCCTTGGAAACTCCCAGCTGCTCTTCTGGGGCCCTGCACGAGGAGCTCCCATTCCCCACAGTACCTGGATGAACACCGACGTCCTCTTTGAAGGGTCCCACAGAAACTCCACGGTGTTGAGCTGAGTGGGATTGGCTCTTGGGTCAATGATGCCCACGGACATGGGGATATCTGCACAGAGACCAAGCTGTGACGTTTGTCGGAGAAGCAAGAGATTCCCAGGGGACACAGACCTGCACATCTGTGACAGAACTGCCCCTCAGAGCCCAGGGATGCTCCAATCTCCCCGAAGGACCTCACCTATGTCCAGGATCCTGTCTCCAGGCCGGTTCCAGCGCCAGCCCTCCAGCTGCTGGTGCTCCGTGTACTGCAGCCGTCGGTCGTGGAAAACCACCCGGAAAATGCTCTGAGGAAGGGGGGACAAAAAGTCAGGAGCCCCCCAAGTAAACCCCCACCCTGAGTCCACGGGGTGAGAACAGGAGCAGAGGGACATGAAGGGGGTCAGGAAAGCAGCAAAATGAATTGCCACAGATGCACTGTGCTCACCTTCACCAGCTTCCCATTGATCTCAGGCAGCTCCCCGATTTTCCTGTTGTCCAGCATGCGGATCTCATAGGACTGCCCTGCAGGGAAGAAGAGAGGTCACGCAGGGAGGAACATCCCCTGCTGCTCCTCCCCAGCGCTCAGACCCTTCTGCTGTCACAGGACGTGACAGCACCTCAGTGCCATGCACCACTGCTGTGCAGCACTTGCTGCAAAGCAACAGATGTAGCTGGGATCTGCAACAGCCCCACTGCCAAGCAGCAGCCGGGAGCTACAAGACCCCCACTGCAAAGCCGCAGCTGGGAGCTGCAACAACCCCACTGCAAAGCTGCAGCTGGGAGCTGCAACAACCCCACTGCAAAGCTGCAGCTGGGAGCTGCAACAACCCCACTGCAAAGCTGCAGCTGGGAGCTGCAACAACCCCACTGCAAAGCTGCAGCTGGGAGCTGCAACAACCCCACTGCAAAGCCGCAGCTGGGAGCTGCAACAACCCCACTGCAAAGCCGCAGCTGGGAGCTGCAACACCGAGGCTGCAAAGCCGCAGCTGGGAGCTGCAACACCGAGGCTGCAAAGCCGCAGCTGGGAGCTGCAACACCGAGGCTGCAAAGCCGCAGCTGGGAGCTGCAACACCGAGGCTGCAAAGCCGCAGCTGGGAGCTGCAACACCGAGGCTGCAAAGCCGCAGCTGGGAGCAGCAACAACCCCACTGCAAAGCTGCAGCTGGGAGCAGCAACACCGAGGCTGCAAAGCTGCAGCTGGGAGCTGCAACAACCCCACTGCAAAGCTGCAGCTGGGAGCAGCAACACCGAGGCTGCAAAGCTGCAGCTGGGAGCAGCAACAACCCCACTGCAAAGCTGCAGCTGGGAGCTGCAACACCGAGGCTGCAAAGCTGCAGCTGGGAGCAGCAACAACCCCACTGCAAAGCTGCAGCTGGGAGCAGCAACAACCCCACTGCAAAGCTGCAGCTGGGAGCTGCAACACCGAGGCTGCAAAGCTGCAGCTGGGAGCTGCAACAACCCCACTGCAAAGCTGCAGCTGGGAGCTGCAACACCGAGGCTGCAAAGCCGCAGCTGGGAGCTGCAACAACCCCACTGCAAAGCTGCAGCTGGGAGCTGCAACACCGAGGCTGCAAAGCTGCAGCTGGGAGCTGCAACAACCCCACTGCAAAGCTGCAGCTGGGAGCTGCAACACCGAGGCTGCAAAGCCGCAGCTGGGAGCAGCAACACCGAGGCTGCAAAGCCGCAGCTGGGAGCTGCAACACCGAGGCTGCAAAGCTGCAGCTGGGAGCAGCAACACCGAGGCTGCAAAGCTGCAGCTGGGAGCAGCAACACCGAGGCTGCAAAGCTGCAGCTGGGAGCAGCAACACCGAGGCTGCAAAGCTGCAGCTGGGAGCTGCAACACCGAGGCTGCAAAGCTGCAGCTGGGAGCTGCAACACCGAGGCTGCAAAGCTGCAGCTGGGAGCTGCAACACCGAGGCTGCAAAGCTGCAGCTGGGAGCTGCAACACCGAGGCTGCAAAGCTGCAGCTGGGAGCAGCAACACCCAGGCTGCAAAGCTGCAGCTGGGAGCAGCAACACCGAGGCTGCAAAGCTGCAGCTGGGAGCAGCAACACCGAGGCTGCAAAGCTGCAGCTGGGAGCTGCAACACCGAGGCTGCAAAGCTGCAGCTGGGAGCTGCAACACCGAGGCTGCAAAGCTGCAGCTGGGAGCTGCAACACCGAGGCTGCAAAGCTGCAGCTGGGAGCTGCAACACCGAGGCTGCAAAGCTGCAGCTGGGAGCTGCAACACCGAGGCTGCAAAGCTGCAGCTGGGAGCAGCAACACCGAGGCTGCAAAGCTGCAGCTGGGAGCAGCAACACCGAGGCTGCAAAGCTGCAGCTGGGAGCAGCAACACCGAGGCTGCAAAGCTGCAGCTGGGAGCAGCAACACCGAGGCTGCAAAGCTGCAGCTGGGAGCAGCAACACCGAGGCTGCAAAGCTGCAGCTGGGAGCAGCAACACCGAGGCTGCAAAGCTGCAGCTGGGAGCAGCAACACCGAGGCTGCAAAGCTGCAGCTGGGAGCTGCTTTCCTTTACCCACAGGACACACGCACGGGTGTGAGGGCAGCGTTAGCAGACAGTCCCCACCTTGGTTGAGGTAGGTGAGTGTTTCGTCGTGCAGCTTCACAGCAGGCGACGTGGCTGCACACAGCACGTACTGAAAGGGCAGAATTTTGTTCTCGTTCTCTGGAGGCAAGCTGGACTCCTCCTGCTTGAAGATGGGCAGCGCCAGGACGTCGCTGCAAGAGAGGCGGCACAAAGGGTCACTTCAGCTCTGCTGCAGATGCACGGAGCTGCTGGGTGCAAGCAGGAGCACTGCTGGGCACAGACGTGCAGTGTATTGGGTTGCAATGGTTGCAGACCCGACGTGCAGCAGCTGCCTCCAGCTGCAACGATGGCCTCAGAGCCCCTCTGCAGCCAGAACAGCTCCAGCCTCGGCACGCTGCGTGAGTTCACTAGATCCTCATAGGTTCAGCTGGGTTTCCCTCCTTCAGTTGAGCATTACAAACTTCTCAGAGGGAAAACCAGGCTGCTGTGGGTAGAGCACAGCTGCCACCCCGACAGCAATATAACCCTTTGGCCCCCAGGAATCACAAACACACTCTTGGTCCAAAGCTGTGTGAGCAGTGCTTACAGTGTCTGCACAAACCTGGGGATGGGAGGAGCTGCTGGCAGCCTTCCCCATACTGCACGGCCTCCATCCTGCCCCCTGAACCACACAGCCTTCCTCCCATCCCCTTCCACGCAGGAGAGGGCAACAGAAATGTCCTCCTCAGCACTGGGCCCTGTGCTCTGGATGGGGCCTCCCCAGTGCAGAGCAGAGCAGAGGGAGGAACACCTCCCTGCCCTGTTGGCAGCGCTCTGTGCAGTGACCCACAGGGCCATCGGGGGGCACCGCTGGCTTCTGGTCACCCTGTGGTCAACCTTTGGTCAACTCTTGGTCAACCTGTTGGCCACCAGTAGCCACCTTGGCCACCAGGTCACACTGTCGACTCACAGTCACCCTGTGGCCAATTGTTGGTCAACTCTTGGTCTACCTGCTGGCCACCAGTAGCCATCTTGGCCACCAGGGCATACTGGTGGCTTGCTGTCACCCTGTACTCAACTGTTGGTCAACTCTCGGTCAATCTATTGGCCACCGTTGGCCATCTCAGCTTCTGGGGCAAACTGCTGGCTCATAGTCTCGCTGTGGTCAACCACTGGTCAACTCTTCCTCAACCTGTTGGCCACCACGGCATACTGCTGGTTCACAGTCACCCCGTGCTCAACCACTGGTCAACTTGTTGGCCACCAGTAGCCATCTTGGCCAGGGGGCATGCTGCTGGCTCATCGTCACCCTGTTCTCAGCTGTCGGTCAACCTGATGGTCACTGTTGGCCATCTTGGCCACCGGTGCACACTGCTGGCTCACGGTCACCCTGTTGGCCAACTGGGACACCATTGGCCTTCCTGGCCACAAGAACACACTGCTGGCTTACGGTCATCCTCTGGTCAACTGCTGGCCAACCAGAACACCACTACTGGTCACCAGGGCACTCTGTCAGCTCATGGTCACCCTACAGCCACCAGGGCAGATCCCCAGGTCCTCCTCTGCAGACCTCCATTCCAGGAGCTCCGACCCTGACCTGCACTGACATGTATAGCTGCTCCTCCCTGGATGCAGGACACGGAATGAACCTCGCCAGGTTTGCTCCACTGTCGCTCTGCCCTCCAAGAGCTGCCACCTGGACCCCCAGAACACACTGCACACACCCTCAGTTCAGCACAGGGAGCGGTGCCAGCAGGGCACAATCAAAAGTTAAAGATTTAGAGGGGTAGGATGGTTAAAAAACAGCAAGGGCTTAAGGAGGAGCAGTTCTTTAAGCCAGGGAACCTCCACAGGAAGCAAAATGGCAGCCATCTTCCAAAAGCGTGGCCATAACACAAGTCGTGGAGGTGCTGGATGAATTTAATATTTAATTTTAGTAATATCTCATGATATTTTATCAATTATTATTAAAACAAGCCTCTTCCTTGTTGCGGGTGATGCTCAGCACGGGCAGAGCTGGGACAGCCCAACTGAGATCATAGAACTACGGGCTGGTTGGGTTGGAAGGGTCCTGAAAGATCACAGAACCACGGGATGGTTGGGTTGGAAGGGTCCTGAAAGATCATAGAACCATGGGATGGTTGGGTTGGAAGGGTCCTGAAAGATCATAGAACCATGGGATGGCTGGGTTGGAAGGGTCCTGAAAGATCATAGAACCACGGAATGGTTGGGTTGGAAGGGTCCTGAAAGATCATAGAACCACGGGATGGTTGAGTTGGAAGGGTCCTGAAAGATCATAGAACCACGGAATGGTTGGGTTGGAAGGGTCCTGAAAGATCATAGAACCACGGGATGGTTGGGTTGGAAGGTCCTCATAGCCCCCACAGCCCCACCCCCTGCCCTGGGCTGCTCCCACCCTCCCAGCAGCCACCCGTGGCCATAAGCTCCTCCAGGATGGGGCACCCACACTTCTCCAGGCAGCAGCGTCAGGACTCACCACCCTCAGAGTACACAACTCCCTGCCCACACCTCACCCCAACTCTCTCGTGCCGTAGGGCCGCCCCCAGCCACAGCCAACCCCAACCCCTCCTACCTCATGCTGTAGGCTCCCGCTCCCAGCTCCTGCCCGATGCCCGACAGGCTGGCATCGAAGTCCTGCACCAGCCCCGACTCGATCACCTCATCTGCCAGCGGCAGCTTCAGCGCCCAGGCCATGCTCCCCCCGCAGGGCCCGGGGCCACGTTCCCAGCACGGGAGGGCCAGGCGGGGTCCCCCGGTGCCTCACCCCCTGCAGGGAGTGCAGCCTGGGGCTCCTCGAGGGGCTCTGCAGCTTCGTTCCCTTCCTTCCTTATGGGGATCTCCCCTGGGGTGCCCAACGTGGAGGATTCCCCCCCCCCCAAAAGCCTTCAGTCCTCTCCCAAGGGGCTGCACTCTCAGATGCTCCAAATGGCCTCAGCCCCCTCGCAGGCCCTACAGCCCCTCTCCCCTAAGGCCTGCACCCTGCAGAGAACCTCACAAGCCCTACAGGCACTGTTGAGCCCCCGGGGAGCCCCCCTCAAAGACCCTATAGTCACTGCCTGAAGGGCTCTACCCTCTGGGCAACCCCCCCCCAAAGGGCTGCACTCCTGGGTACCCCCAGGCCCTACAAACACCCCATTGAGGGGCTGCACGCTTCAGGCACCCCAAGGCCCTACAGGCACCCCTAAGGCCTTCCTAAGGCCCTACAGGTCCTTCTAGGCCCTATAGGCACTCTCAGGCCCTCCTAAGGACCTATAAAAACCCCCAAGCTCTGCTGAGGCCTTATAGGCACTCCCGGGTCCTCCTAAGACCCTACAGGCACCTCCAGGCCCTACAGACACCCCTAAGCCCCCACAGACGCCCCCAGGCCCTCCTAAGGCCCTACAGGCGCTTCCAGGCCCTATAGGCACCCTCAGGGCCTCCTAAGGCCCTATAAACATCCGCAGCCCCTCCCGAGACCTTACAGGCACTCCCAGGCCCTACAGACACCTCCAGGCCCTATAGGAATTCCCCAGGCCCTCCTAAGGCCTTACAGCCACCCCAGGCCCTATGGATGCCCCCAGCCCCGCTGCCCCCGACCCCCTCCGGAGGCTTCACGCTCCCCAGCCCCCTTACGGCTGTATGGGAGCCCCCGAGCCCCGCCCCGAGCCCCGCACCGCCCCGCAAAGGGCTCCGGGCCGCGGCCCCCGCAAAATGGAGGCGGTGGCGCCTGGAGCCCCCGCGCAGCCCCAACGGGAAGCGCGCCCCGCCTCTTTCCGCCGCGATCAGCCAATAGGAACCCGGCGCGGTAGAATGACGCAAGTAGGACGCAGCCAATGGTGGAGCCCGAGCGCGGCTCTGCGCGTTGGGATTGGCTGTGGGGGGAAGTGGGCGGGGTGTGATGAGCGGCGTGGTGCTCTCGGGTCCCGCCGCCCGGAGAGGTTTCGCGGCTGTGCGGGGATTGCGGGACCGCAGGTTCGAGGCCCGGGTCGGGATCGTGAGTGCGCTGAGTTGCGCGGTCTCAGCCGGAGTTGGGCTGACGCGTGGGGCGAGCAGAGCCGTGCCCTCCTCCTCCACGTCGCCAGGTTTTGGGAACGTGTACGGGGAAGTGACAGCACCCCGCTCACTGGAAAGAACGGGAAAAAGGAAAAGAAAAAAGAAAAATACTGTTTATTTCACACCACTACATCAAGTGCATCATGTCTCCCACGTCCCCGGCATGGCCGCCACTGCCGCGCTCCATCTGTCCGTCTGTCTGTCCATCCCTGTCCGTCTATCCCTGTTCATCCATCCCCATCGCTCCCCAGGCTTGGGGGGGGGGGTGGTGGTCCCACTCCCCAAACCCTTTCCCCTCACTCTCAGCCTTGCCCGTCCCCCCTTAGTGCAGCATCAATGTGGGACCGGGGGGACACAGCGCTGGGTGGGGGGCACCCCCAGACCTCAATGCTGTGACACCTTCATTTCGGGGTTCACGTGGCTCTATAGTCCTTCAGAGGGCTGAGCACCTGGGGAGGGGGCGAAATAAAGGGCTGAAACCCAACCGGGGCCTTAACGCTATCCGGAAACACAGAAAAGTCACAGAAAAAGGAGAAAACAGCCAAAAAAAAAAAAGAAAAAAAAGAAAAAAAAAAAAAGGAACATCGTTCTGGGATGGGAGAACAGACATAGAATCGGGGCCTTCCTCCCCAGGGGGACACGGGGTGCAGGAGGGGTCCGGCACCACGCACAGAACGGGGCGACGAGGCATACGTGTGACACGGGGAGCAAACATGGCTGGGGGGGGAGGGGGGGGACGGAGGGGGGGCACAGAACGGTGGGGAGGGAACCCCACACCCCCACGGAGCCGAGTGAGGGCTGGGGCGGGGGAGTGGGTCACAAAGTGCTGATCAATGGCAGAGGCTGCGGGTGAGGGGGGGTCGGGTCGGAGGGGGGTCGGAGGAGGGACCCCCATCCTTAGGGGATCTGAAAGACGTTGAGCTTGCTCGTGTTCTTCAGCGTCTGGCGGCGGTTGCAGAACCACACGCGCACCACCTCGCGGTCGTAGTTGAGCTCCTTGGCGATCTCGGTGATCTCCTGGCCCGTGGGCAGGGCGTTCTTCTCAAAGTAGGCGTTGAGCGCCTCGATGGCCTGCGGCGTGAAGGACGTGCGGCGCTTGCGTTTCTTGGATGGCTCCCCGCCAACGAACTCCATCAGGTTCTGCTGGCCCTCCTGGTTGCGCAGCTCCGCCTCGCTCAGCCATTTCTCCAGCACCGGCTTCAGCTTCTGAGCGCTTTTGGGGGTGATGTCGAGCTTCTCGAACCTGCGGGGCCACCGCGGAGTCACCGTATTGCTGAGAGCGTTGTACCCAAACCCAATCCCAAACCCAAACCTTGAGGCACTGCTTGAGCTCTGGCTGCTTGAGACCGTGACCATGGCCTTGGGGAACCCAGCCCGCGTCCTTCCAACCCAACCATCCCGTGGTTCTGTGATCTTTCAGGACCCTTCCAACCCAACCATCCCGTGGTTCTGTGATCTTTCAGGATCCTTCCAACCCAACCATCCCGTGCTTCTGTGATCTTTCAGGACCCTTCCAACCCAACCATCCCGTGGTTCTATGATCTTTCAGGACCCTTCCAACCCAACCATCCCGTGGTTCTGTGATCTTTCAGGACCCTTCCAACCCAAACACTCTATAGTTCTATGATCTTCAAGGTCCTTTCCAACTGAACCATCCCATGGCTCTGTGACCTTTGATGATCCTTCCAACTCAACCATCCTATGTTTCTGTGGTTTTAAAGAACCCTTCCAATCCAACCATCCTGTGGTTCTATGATCTTTAAGGAACTTCCCAAATCCAACCATCCCAGGGTTCTGGTTCTGTGATCTTTCAGGACCCCTCCCAACCCAACCATCCCATGGCTCTACGACCTTTCAGGACCCCTCCCAACCCAATCATCCCGTGGCTCTACGACCTTTCAGGACCCCTCCCAACCCAACCATCCCATGTCTCTTTGACCTTTCAGGACCCTTCCCAATCTAACTATCCCATGTCTCTTTGACCTTTCAGGACCCTTCCCAATCTAACTATCCCATGTCTCTTTGACCTTTCAGGACCCTTCCCAATCTAACTATCCCATGTCTCTTTGACCTTTCAGGACCCCTCCCAACCCAACCATCCCATGGCTCTACGACCTTTCAGGATCCCACCCAACCCAACCATCCCGTGGCTCTACGACCTTTCAGGACCCCTCCCAACCCAACCATCCCGTGGCTCTACGACCTTTCAGGACCCCTCCCAACCACCCATCCCATGGCTCTATGACCTTTCAGGACCCTTCCAACCCAACCATCCCATGTCTCTTTGACCTTTCAGGACCCTTCCAACCCAACCATCCCATGTCTCTTTGACCTTTCAAGACCCCTCCGAACCCAACCATCCCGTGGCTCTACAACCTTTCAGGACCCCTCCCAACCCAACCATCCCCCCATCCTACGCTCCCACACAGGGAGGCTGTAGGGGCTGCCCCATCTCCACGCCGCACCTGCAGATGGCAGACTGGCTGTACGCCGGTCCCTCGGTGGCCGTCAGCGCCTGCCCCACCTGCGTTTGCGTCAGCCCCAGGGACAGACGCCGGATCTTGAAGTTCTTGGCGAACTCCCGGATCTCCTCCAGGTTGATGCCGTCCTCCTCGGCGCTGCTGTTGGGCGCCGCGGGCTCTGCAGGTGACATACGGCGTGAGCGGTGATGGATCCCACTGCACCTCCCCACCCCAAAGGGGAAACCCCCCCATCCACCCTTCAGCTCCACGTGGGGGTGGAGCGACTCACTGGACACCAGCTGGCTGACGGTGGGGGTCTCCGAGCAGGTGATGGGGATGGGGGTCGGGGTCGCCTTGGCTGCTGGGGCTGGGCTGGCGATGACCACGGCTGGTTGGGACAGCGCTGGGGCCGGCTGGATGGGCTGCACCTGGGGGTCAGAGCAGTGTTCCAAACCCAGCCCCACAGCATCCCTATGGGGAGACTGTCAACCTGCTGCTCCCAGGGGAACATGGGAACAACAGTGTCCCCAGCCCATTCCCACAGCATCCCTATGGGGCGATTGTCACCCTACTGAGACCAGGAACACATGGGAGGACAGCAGTGCCC
Organism: Meleagris gallopavo; assembly: GCF_905368555.1. Classification (NCBI taxonomy): domain Eukaryota; kingdom Metazoa; phylum Chordata; class Aves; order Galliformes; family Phasianidae; genus Meleagris; species Meleagris gallopavo. Next base: position 836,740 of record NC_139434.1, on the reverse strand, counting down.
CCAACCCAGCCCCACAGCATCCCTATGGGGAGACTGTCACCCTACTGAGACCAGGAACACATGGAGGTCAGCAGTGTCCCCAGCCCAGCCCCACAGCATCCCTATGGGGAGACTGTCAACCTGCTGCTTCCAGGGGAGCATGGGAACAACAGTGTCCCCAGCCCATTCCCACAGCATCCCTATGGGGTGACTGTCACCCTATTGAGACCAGGAACACATGGGAGGACAGCAGTGCCCCCAGCCCAGCCCCACAGCATCCCTATGGGGTGACTGTCACCCTACTGAGACCAGGAACACATGGGAGGACAGCAGTGCCCCCAACCCAGCCCCACAGCATTCCTATGGGGTGACTGTCACCCTACTGAGACCAGGAACACATGGGAGGACAGCAGTGCCCCCAACCCAGCCCCACAGCATCCCTATGGGGTGACTGTCACCCTATTGAGACCAGGAACACAAGGGAGGACAGCAGTGCCCCCAGCCCAGTCCCACAGCATCCCTATGGGGTGACTGTCACCCTACTGAGACCAGGAACACATGGGAGGACAGCAGTGCCCCCAGCCCAGCCCCACAGCATCCCTAAGGGTGTCACCATCACCCTGCTGCTATGAGGGACAGACAGACAGGGACAGCGGTGTCCCCAGCACAGCCCCCTCTATGGGGTGACTCAGTGGGGCCGGGCCGATTCACACCCCATGGATGCTCTCACCCCTCCCCATGCCTGGGGCTCACCTCACTCTTGCTGGGGTCTCAGGGGGGCCGCTCTTTTTGCCTGTGGCCGCCTGGATGGTTCCGCTGGCCAACGTGGCGATCACCTGGCCCTGGGCATTGAGCAGCAGCTGCGGGGTCACCGCCTGCACCTGCAGGCTGGGGGTGGGAGCCGGGTTGGCCGCCGCGATGCCGGGGGGTTCACAACCCAGGGGAGGGTCCCGATCACCTGGGGAGTGGGAGAAGCATGAGCTGCGGGCGGCCATCCCTCAAACGACCAGCCCATAGCGCCGACCCCTCCCCTACCCGCTGCCCCCCACCCTCCCCCCAGTTAGCGGTACCTGTCCCTGCGCGTTGGTCAGGAGCTGCCCCGCGATGCTCTGCACGCTGGGGATGGTGTTGGCGATCACGGGGGCGGCCGCCAGAGAACCGAGGAGCTGCGTCTGACCTCCCAGGGAAGCGGCACCGATCTGCGGGGGGAGCGAGAGGAGCCGTCACCCCCCCGGCCCACGGCCAATGTGGGTCGTTCTCCCCGCTCCGTGCCCCCCCGGGACAGCAGAGAGGGCTCAGCATCCCACGGAGATGGGGAAACTGAGGCAGGGGAGGGGGGCCGGAGGGGCACAGAGCCCCTCGCCCGCGGCACACGGGGTGGCAAACGGGGGGGGGGCTGTGGGGGCTGCCCGGCTCCTTACTATGCCCGGATTAAAGGCGAATCCGGCCGGCTGCACCGCGATCTGGGGCTGCGTCTCCAGCGGTTTCGTTGCGGGAGCGGCGTTGGGTTGCGGTAGGATGGGGGGGGGCTGGGAGGGGTACGAGCTCTGCGGCTGCGGGGGGGCCGGGGCTGAGCGGGGGGCAGCGGGGCCGGGATGGCCGTGTTGAGGACGGCGGCGGCGGCTGCGAGGAAAGAGACGGAAAGAACGTGAGAGGGGCAGGAGGGGACGCAAAGCCGCCTGCGGGTTCGGCTCCGTCCGTCCCGTCCCGAAGGTGCTGCGGCTCAGCCGGCAGCTCGGCACCCCCCCCACCTCCACCCCCGCCCCCCACCAACCCAGGGATGGGTCCCTCCGCCCGGCTCTGCACCCACAGAGCCCACAGTGCTGACCCCGGAGCTTGGGGAGGGGGTGCTTCCCAGCCCTGAGCCCGGAGCCCCGAACCGGACCGTGACCCCATGGCTGCCCCCGGCCCCGAACCCCGCGCCGGTCCTCGTCACACCCCACCGCCATCCTCCGTCCTGCCCGCCCCTCTCCCGCTCTCCCAGCACCTTTCGGACGCGGGGGGGTCCCGACAAACCCTGCTTCTTCCAACGCCCGCCATTAACCACCGGTGCAGACCCCTCCGGGAGAGGACGGCCGCGGTTCGGCGCAAGCCGGGGAGGAGCAGGCGTGCAATTAAGGATGCTGCAAAGCAGAAGAGCACCGGTTACCTTGCAGATTGGCTATAGGCGGTTTGAAAATTCCCCCTGTAGGAGAAGCAGCCGTCAGTCCGGGAAGGGCAGCGACCGTTGCTGTAGGAAATGTCCACACAGCCAGCCCCTGCTGACCTGCCACTTGACCTGCAATACTGATGGGGATAAGAAGAGGTTGAGTAACTGTCCCTGCCGGAACCATTACTCCTGTCACAACTGTTGCTAAGTTTTCCTGAGTCAAGACCTGCAAAAGCAAACAAGATTTAAAAAAGAACAAAAATCAACTCCACTGCAGACAGCATCAGCGAGGCAAGAGCGAGCGCGGCCGGGGCTCCCTCCCATCTCACAGCTGGGATCCCAGCTCCGCCGACCCCCCCCTTCCCCTCCCCCCGCCCCCAAAAGGGGGTGATGCTCCCCACCCCCCCATCCCGGCCCACCCCCACGCGTCGCTCTCTGGCAGCACCTCGGGGGGAGGGCGCAGAGCGGGGGATGCAGCGGTGGTCCGGGGGGCGGCTCCACACCCTGTGCCACCGCTGCGCTGTGTGCCCCCGACCCGCGGCCCCGCGTGTGCGTGTGCGTGTCCCCATATCCAGCCAGCTGCCCCCCCCCGAGCCCCTCCCGTAGTTACCTGCGGGGCTGTTTGCACGGCCAGCGGGGCCAGGGGCTGCGGCTGCTGGCTGCTGGAGGGGCTCAGGGTCCCCGTAGTGCCGGCGGGGGCTCCGGTTGGAGGCTTGGCTTTGCCTGGGGAGGCGGATGAGAGGGGATGAGCGCCCAGAGCGGGAGGATGGGGTGGGGGTGTTGTGTTAAAAAGGGTTGGCAGAGATAACCTCCGGTGTTCCCACGTGTCCCAATAGTGGGGGTGGGGGTGCCCGGATTGGCGCTGTCAATCCCATTGCATTCAATATATGAACTCTGGATTCCACCCTGGTTCCACCCCGGAGTGCAGAGCAGCTCCGTCTCAGTGACCCACACGGCCCCATGGGGAGTTGGGCTGTGAGAACAACAGGACGAGGGGTGATGGGTGACACTGCACTGGGGGGGGTCAGGTTGGACATCAGCAACAATTTCTCCTCTGGAAGAGCGGTGATGGGCTGCCCCATGGGAGGGCGGGGGGGTCCCCATCTCCAAGAGATGCTGAAGAACGGAGGAGATGCGGCGCATGGAGATGTGACAGTGGGCACAGGGGGGGTGGGGTTGGATCTCAGAGGTGTTTTCCAATCTCAACGCTTCTGCAGATGGGGACAGTGATTGGAGCAATGGGTTCTTCTGGATTGTGGCCATGGAGTGCACTGTGTGCAGAGAGCACGCGAGGAACAACAGCGTGAGCAATGCAGGCAGTCAAACCATGGGCTGACTCAGCGAGGTTTCTGAGCGGAGCTTCAACAAATCACAGAGTCACAGAGTCACAGAAGGGTTGGGTTGGAAGGGAGCTCAAGGATCACGGAGCTCCAACCCCCCGCCACACGCAGGGCCACCAACCTCCACATCTCACAGCAGCCCAGGCTGCCCAGGGCCCCATCCTTGCTGGCCTCGAACACCTCCAGGGATGGACGGGGATCCACAGCCTCTCTGGGCAGCTGTTCCAGCACCTCCCCACTCTCACAGCAAACAACTTCCCCCTGACAGCCAACTGAAAGCTGCCCTCCCTCCGCTTCCAGCCGTTCCCCTCGTCCTGCTGTTTCTCCCCTTCCCAAGAGCTGATCCCCTCCTGTCTGCAGGCTCCCTTGAGGTCCTGCAGGCTGCACTCAGCTCCCCCCCAGCCTTCTCTTCTCCAGGCTGAACGAGCCCAGCTCCCTCAGCCTGGCTTTGCAGGGAGGTGCTGCAGCCCCTGCTCATCTCTGTGGCTCCTCCGGACCCTCTCCAACAGCTCCCTGTCCTTCCTGTGCTGGGGGCTCCAGCCCTGGACGCAGCGCTGCAGACGGGGCCTCACAAAGCGGAGCAGAGGGGGACGATCACCTCCCTGTCCCTGCTGCCACCCCTCTGCTGCTGGAGCCCAGGATCCCCTTTGCTTTCCGAGCTGCAATCGCACCCTGCTGGCTCACGGTCAGCTTTTCACCCCCCGGGACCCCCAGCTCCTTCTCTGCAGGGCTGCTCTCAAGGACCCTCCTTCCAGTCCGTACGGATGCCTGCCATTCCTCCGGCCCAAGTGCCAAACTCTGCACTTTGCCGTGCTGAACCTCATCAGCTTCGCCCAGGCCCACCTTTCCAGCCTCTCCAGGTCCCTCTGAACAGCATCCCTTCCTCCCACAATCCAATCACACCACCTCACACCCAAATCGGGGTAACCCTCCCCACCGACACAACACATGGGCGCAGAGCCGCGCTGTCTGTGATGCTTGATGCTCTGCAGGAGGATGAGGAGGGCTGACTTTGGTACCCGGTGACCGAGCGAGGCGCTTTGGTTTGCTGCCAAAAGCCAACCTGCCGTCTCTGTGCCGCGCTGCGTTTCGCTGCTGGGCTGCCCATCCTCGGCGGCCGCATCGCCGCTCCGTGCCGGGGATTCCTGCAGGTCGCTCCCTGTTGGTGGCACCGCCGCTGCTCTGCGCTCCTCCTCGGCTTGAGGTGCGGCGTCCACACCGACCTCCAGCACACGGATGGTTTCGTGGCCGGACATGACGATGACCTGAGGACACCCAAAGTGACTCAGCTTCAGGAGGGGGGGGGATTCCATAATCACAGGGTCACAAAGTCACAGCAGGGTTGGGTTGGAAGGGAGCTCAAGGATCACGGAGCTCCAACCCCCCGCCACACGCAGGGCCACCAACCTCCACATCTCACAGCAGCCCAGGCTGCCCAGGGCCCCATCCTTGCTGCCCTCGAACACCTCCAGGGATGGACGGGGATCCACAGCCTCTCTGGGCAGCTGTTCCAGCACCTCCCCACTCTCACAGCAAACAACTTCCCCCTAACAGCCAACTGAAAGCTGCCCTCCCTCCGCTTCCAGCCGTTCCCCTCGTCCTGCTGTTTCTCCCCTTCCCAAGAGCTGATCCCCTCCTGTCTGCAGGCTCCCTTGAGGTCCTGCAGGCTGCACTCAGCTCCCCCCCAGCCTTCTCTTCTCCAGGCTGAACAGCCCAGCTCCCTCAGCCTGGCTTTGCAGGGAGGTGCTGCAGCCCCTGCTCATCTCTGTGGCTCCTCCGGACCCTCTCCAACAGCTCCCTGTCCTTCCTGTGCTGGGGGCTCCAGCCCTGGATGCAGCGCTGCAGGGCCCCATCCTTGCTGGCCTCGAACACCTCTAGGGATGGGGCAAATCCTTCCCCCACATCCCCAAGGGGAGCTCGAAGCCCCTGAGCACAGAGTGGCCCATCTCCCCGCTCTCTTAATGAGCAGCCAAAGGGCTCGGCTGTCATTAACCACAGCACTGGGGGGTGATGTCTTCAGAAGGTCCCCCCCCCCAGGGCAGCAAGCATTGCGATGGGATCAAACAGCGCCGGGCAAATGCTGAGCACCAACCTCAGGGTCGGAGAGACGCCCATGGCACACACAGAGCTGACCCAGGGGCATTTCCATCGCATCTCCCACGGAACTTTGCTTCTCCGGATGATGGAGCGACCAACCGTGGGGCTGCCCACCCCCCCCAACCCCCCTTCGATCCCCCCGGGGACCCATACCTGCTCATTGACCGTCAGCGGGGCATCCTGGCTCCGCACGGCCGCAGCGTCCATTGCGTGCTCCCCAGGAGGTGGCGGAGGGTGGGGGTCCGGCTCAGACCTTCCTCATGCTGCAAGGAAGGGACACAGCCCCCATCACCCCCCGCCCACCCGCAGCATCGCTCCTTGGGCTGAACTTCCCCTGGCACTGGAGGTGCAATGAGGTGTTCCCAGCGGGAAAGGCTCACACACCTGTTGGTGGGGCGCTCACACACCCACTGGAGGTCTCACACACCCATTGGGGGTCCCACTTTCCTGTTGAGGTCTCACAAACCCACTGGGGGCCCCACACACTCATTTGGGGTCTCACACACTCATTTGGGGTCTCACACACCCATTTGGGGTCTCACACACCCATTTGGGGTCTCACACATCCATTTGGGGCCTCACACACCCATTTGGGGTCTCACACACCCATTTGGGGCCACACACATCCATTTGGGGCCTCACACATCCATGGGGTCTCACACACCCATTTGGGGTCTCACACATTCATTGGGGGTTCTATATTCCTGTTGGGAGTCTCACATACCCATTGGGGGTCTCATATTTCTACTGGGGTCTCACACTCTTGTTGGGGGGGCTCAAACATCCACCAGGGGGGCTCACGCTCCTGCTGGGGGTCTCACACACCCATTTGGGGTCTCACACACTCATCTGGGGTCTCACACATTCATTTGGGGTCTCACACACCCATTTGGGTCTCACATATTCATTTGGGGTCTCACACATTCATTTGGGGTCTCACACACCCATTTGGGTCTCACACACCCATTTGGGGTCTCACACATTCATTTGGGGTCTCACAAACCCATTTGGGGTCTCACAAATCCACTGGGGATCTCACACACTCATTTGAGGTCTCACACACCCATTTGGGGTCCCACACACCCACTGGGGGTCTCACACACTCATCGGGGGTCTCACACACCCACTGAGGGTCTCACACACCCATCTGGGGCCTCACACACTCATTTGGGGTCTCACACACCCATGGGGTCTCACACACCCATTTGGGGTCTCACACACCCACTGGGGGTCTCACACACCCATGGGGTCTCACACACTCATTTGGGGTCTCACACACCCATGGGTCTCACACACCCACTGGGGGTCTCACACACTCATCGGGGGTCTCACACACCCACTGGGGGTCTCACACACCCATTTGGGGTCTCACACATTCATTGGGGGTTCTATATTCCTGTTGGGAGTCTCACACACCCATTGGGGGTCTCATATTTCTACTGGGGTCTCACACTCTTGTTGGGGGGGCTCAAACACCCACCAGGGGGGCTCACGCTCCTGCTGGGGGTCTCACACACCCATTTGGGGTCTCACACACTCATCTGGGGTCTCACACATTCATTTGGGGTCTCACACACCCATTTGGGTCTCACACACCCATTTGGGGTCTCACAAACCCATTTGGGGTCTCACAAATCCACTGGGGATCTCACACACTCATTTGAGGTCTCACACACCCATTTGGGGTCCCACACACCCACTGGGGGTCTCACACACTCATCGGGGGTCTCACACACCCACTGAGGGTCTCACACATTCATTTAGGATCTCACACACCCATTTGGGGTCTCACAAACCCACTGGGGGTCTCACATATTCATTTGGGGTCTCACACACCCATGGTGTCTCGCACATTCTTTTGGGGTCTCACACACCCATATTGGGCCTCACAAATCCACTGGGGATCTCACACACTCATTTGAGGTCTCACGCACCCATTTGAGGTCCCACACCCATTGGGGGTCTCACACACCCATTGGGGGTCTCACACACTCATTGGGGGTCTCACACACCCACTGAGGGTCTCACACACCCATCTGGGGCCTCACACATTCATTTAGGATCTCACACACCCATTTGGGGTTTCACACACCCACTGGGGGTCTCACATATTCATTTGGGGTCTCACACACCCATGGGGTCTCGCACATTCTTTTGGGGTCTCACACACCCATTTGGGGTCTCACACATTCATTTGGGGTCTCACAAACCCATCTGGGGTCTCACAAACCCACTGGAGGTCTCACACGCCCACTGGAGGTCTAACACATTCATTTGGGGTCTCACAAAAACCCACTGGGGGTCTCACGCACCCATTTGGGGTCTCACAAACCCGTGGTGAGAAGATCCACATGGGAACATCCATATGGGAACACCTGGTTGGGAAAATCCATACGGGAACACCCAAATGGAACTACCTCAATGGGAACGCCTGGTTGGGAACATCCAGATGGGAATATCCCGATAGGAATATCCATATGGGAACACCATGATGGGAACACCATGCTGGGCAGATCCATATGGGAACATGCAAATGGGAACATCCATATGGGAACACCTGGATGGGAACATCCGCATGGGAACACTGTGATGGGAACATCCTGGTGGGAAAACCTGGATGGGAAGACCTGGATGAGAACAACCTTAAGACATCATCCATATGGGAGCACCTGGATGGGAATACCCAGATGGGAAGACCATGATGAGAAGATCCATATGGGAACATCCAAAAGGGAACACGTGAATGGGAAAATCCATATGGGAAAAGTCCTGGATGGAAACACCTGGATGGGACATCCATACGGGAACCCATGTATAGGAATGCCTGGATGAGAAGATCCATACTGGGACACCCAAATGGGAACACCCGATGGGAACATCCACATGGAGACACCATGATGGGAACATCCACATGGGGACACCATGATGGGAAGACCCACATGGGGACACCATGATGGGAAGACCCACATGGGGACACCATGATGGGAAGATCCACATGGGGACACCATGATGGGAAGACCCACATGGGGAAACCATGATGGGAAGATCCACATGGGGAAACCATGATGGGAAGATCCACATGGGAACACCATGATGGGAAGATCCACATGGGGACACCATGATGGGAAGACCCACATGGGGACGCCATGATGGGAAGACCCACATGGGGACACCATGATGGGAAGATCCACATGGGGACACCACGATGAGAAGACCCACATGGGGACGCCATGATGGGAAGATCCACATGGGGACACCATGATGGGAAGATCCACATGGGGACACCATGATGGGAAGACCCACATGGGGACGCCATGATGGGAAGACCCACATGGGGACGCCATGATGGGAAGACCCACATGGGGACACCACGATGGAAGACCCACATGGGGACACCACGATGAGAAGACCCACATGGGACACCACGATGGGAAGATCCACATGGGGACACCATGATGGGAAGATCCACATGGGGAAACCATGATGGGAAGACCCACATGGGGACACCATGATGGGAAGATCCACATGGGGAAACCATGATGGGAAGATCCACATGGGGACACCATGATGGGAAGACCCACATGGGGACGCCATGATGGGAAGACCCACATGGGGACGCCATGATGGGAAGACCCACATGGGGACGCCATGATGGGAAGACCCACATGGGGACACCCAAATGAGAACACGTGGATAGAAACCCTGGATGGGAACATTTGGATGGGAACACCCAGATGGGAACCCATGGATATGTGGACAGGAATACCTCAATGGGAACCCTTGGATTGGAACACCCTCACCCCAAAATCCACCTGGGAATGGAGGAGCCCCAGGGCTGCGATGTCCCCTGGCTGCATTCCATCAGCAGCAGCCGCTGTGCACTGTGAAACTTGGCCTGAGCCAGAGCAGGCACACACCTCGGGATGCCCACATGCACTTCCATTGACAATTTATTCCCTTGCAATGGACAGCAGAGCGAGGGACGAGTGGGCAGCCGAGCAGCAGCTGGAGTCGTTAAAAGTTAATGAGCTCTCCATCAAGCAGGGCCTGGTCAATGGTGAGCAGAGCGGAGCAAGGAGACCTGAACTGACTGCACGGGGTAGGGGTGGAGGGAAATGTGGGTGGGGAGGGTGGGAAGAGAGGAACCTGCAGCAGTGGGTTGTGTTAGAAGGGTCCTTAAAGATCATAGAACCATGGAATGGTTGGGTTGGAAGGGTCCAGAAAGAACACAGAAGCATCGGATGGTTGTGTTGGAAAGGTCCTGAAAGATCATAAAGCCATGGGATGGTTGGATTGGAAAGGACCTTCAAGATGATAGAACCACGGGATGGCTGGGTTGGAAGGGACCTTAATGGCCATAGAACCATCGGATGGCTGAGCTGAAAGGGTTCTGAAAGATCACAGAACCATAAGATGGTTGGGTTGGAAAGGTCCTGGAAAGATCATAGGACCATTGTATAGTCGGGCTGGAAGGGTCCTGGAAGATCATAGAACCAGGGGATGATTGAATTGGAAGGGCCCTTAAGGATCATAGAACCATGGGATGTTTGGGTTGGAAGGGTCCTGAAAGATCACAGAACCATGGGATGTTTGGGTTGGAAGGGTCCTGAAAGATCACAGAACCATGGGATGTTTGGATTGGAAGGGTCCTTGAAGCTCACCCAATCTGACCCCCCAGTCCCAACCCATGGATGCTGCAGGGCGCTCTGGGGGCACCCACTGCTCACTCACAGTTTGCTCTGAGGACGGCAGACGGCTGTTGGGTTGGGGATGTCCCAGTCCTTTGGGGTCACGCCGTCAGCTGTGGGGAAAGAGAAAGCAGAGCTGAGGCCATAGGGCTGAGAACCATCCCATCCCATCCCATCCCATCCCATCCCCATCCCATCCCATCCCCATCCCCATCCCCATCCCCATCCCCATCCTCACCCCCATCCCATCCCCATCCCATCCCATCCCCATCCCATCCCATCCCATCCCCATCCCATCCCATCCCCATCCCCATCCCCATCCCCATCCCCATCCCCATCCCATCCCTATCCCCATCCCATCCCCATCCCATCCCATCCCCATCCCATCCCATCCCCATCCCCATCCCCATCCCCATCCCCATCCTCACCCCCATCCCATCCCCATCCCATCCCATCCCCCTCCCATCCCATCCCCATCCCCATCCCCATCCCCATCCCCATCCCCATCCCCATCCCCACTCCACTCCATCTCATCCCCATCCACATCCACATCCCATCCCACCCCATCCCATCCCCATGGATCTCAGCAGCCAACACATTCAGTTCAACAAAATGCATCGATCCACGTCCCCACTGGGGAAAGCAATGGAGAGCAATTAGCGCTGGGCGATTAAGGGGACGTTGGTCCCGTCAGCTCTGAGCTGTTTGGTGGCACAATTCGGATCCGGGAGCTCCCCTGAATGCAGTGCTGCGTTTGGGGCTTCTTCACACTTTTTTTTTTTTTTTTTTGCAATTAATGGGACAATTAATTGGTGCAGATGGCGGCACACAGCGCGTGGTGAGAAGAGCCATTCGGCAACAGATGGCGGCCAGAACCAAAATGCACAAAATAATAATATTAAAAAAAGAGGGGGGGGGGGGGAGAGGGAAGGGAAGGAGAAGACCACCGGAGCTGCTCCAAATGATTACAGCCCCGTGTTAATTACAGCACTGATGAGTCACACGCGGATCCCATGTGGGCAGAACTCTCTGTCAGTGAGGGATCCGATGGGGTTAATTGGGGCCGGGTCATATGGGACAATGGGGACGTGGGGATGGGGATGAGGTGCCATCGTTATCCCAGTTTCATTCCTTCGCAATTCCCATCCCAGGGAAGCATCCATTGGGATCAATGAGGTCACTGAATATGGGAATGGACTCATTGGGATCAGCGAGGACATTGAGTATGGGGAGGGATCCATAGGGATTAATGAGGTCATTGAATGCAGGAAGGGATCCATTGGGATCAAGGAGGTCATTGAATACGGGAAGGGTCCCACTGGGATCAATGAGGTGATCAAATATGAGAGGAGACCCATTGGGATCAAATATGGGAAGCACCCATTGGGATCAAGGAGGTCACTGAATGCAGGAAGGGTCCCACGGGGATCAATGAGGTGATCAAATATGGGAAGGGACCCATTAGGATCAGTGAGGTCACTGAATATGGGAAGGGACCCATTGGGATCAATGAGGTGATCAAATATGAGAGGGGACCCATTGGGATCAAATATGGGAAGCACTCATTGGGATCAAGGAGGTCATTAAATATGGGAAGGGTCCCATTGGGATCAATGAGTTCATTTGAATACAGGAAGGGACCCATTGGGGTCAAAGAGGTGATCAAATATGGGAAGGGACCCATTGGGGTCAATGAGGTGATCCAATATGGGAAGGGACCCATTGGGGTCAAAGAGGTGATCCAATATGGGAAGGGACCCATTGGGGTCAAAGAGGTGATCAAATATGGGAAGGGACCCATTGGGGTCAATGAGGTGATCAAATATGGGAAGGGACCCATTGGGGTCAAAGAGGTGATCCAATATGGGAAGGGACCCATTGGGGTCAATGAGGTGATCCAATATGGGAAGGGACCCATTGGGGTCAATGAGGTGATCCAATATGGGAAGGGACCCATTGGGGTCAATGAGGTGATCAAATATGGGAAGGGACCCATTGGGGTCAAAGAGGTGATCCAATATGGGAAGGGACCCATTGGGGTCAAAGAGGTGATCCAATATGGGAAGGGACCCATTGGGGTCAAAGAGGTGATCCAATATGGGAAGGGACCCATTGGGGTCAATGAGGTGATCCAATATGGGAAGGGACCCATTAGGGTCACCAAACCCAATCCAACGTGTGGAGAAAGGTAGGAAAATGTGACCTGAATTCCCCCACCACCCCAAATCTGGCTGCTCCCCCCTCAGACAGGGTGGGGGGGTTACGGGGTCAGTGAGATGCGCATGGAGACAGAATGGGGGGAAGGAAAGGGGGGGTAAGTAGGGCACAATATAGGGGCACTGAGGGGGATTGGGGAGCACAAGGTTGGGGGCTACGGGGTGACCACGTTGGATTCCTCCAAACCCCCAATGCTTTCACCACACACACGCAGTGCTCCCAGTGCTCCCAGTGCTCCCAGCACAGCCTCCCAGTGGGGAAACTGAGGCACAGGACGGAGCCCCTCCCCACGATGCTCCCTATGGGCCCCTTCCAACTCGGGCTGCCCTACGATCCGATGATTTCCACCGCCCCACAATGCGGGAAGGGGAGGGGGGGCAGCCCCCACTGCTCCTCCCTGGGACCCCCTGAGGAGGGATGCGGGTTCTCCCCTTCGGAGCTCTACCAAAGCTGTTTTCATGGCTGTGTATGGAGAGGGGGGGGATCGGGGGGGGGGGGGGGGGGGGGGGTCGGGGGGGGTTAGCAGCCACGTGGGGCTTTAACTCCGCTATCCCCCAAATCCTCTTTGAGCCACCAAACGCAGCTGCTCTGCTCAATCGTGCCCGGTTTTACCATTTTCAGCCCCAAAAACCCGCATCCCTTAAAGGGTTTCGGGGGGGCAGAACCCCACCCTGATCCCAAACCAGACCCTCGAGGAACGCAGGCTCCCCTCCTCCTGCATTGTAACCCCCCCCCCCCCTCCACGAGCTGCAGCTGCCCCCTAGCAATGCCCTCATATGGGATAAAGGTCCCCCACCCCCAAGGCAACAACAGAGGGGAGCCGACACCCCAAATCCCCCCCACCCCTTTCCCTGTGGGGGGGGGCACAGTCATCCCCCCCCAAAGCACTCCAGTGTCCCCCACCACGGACTCCCCCCATCTCCTATCCGCACCGTGAATCCTGCACGCCCCCCCATCCCGGGGTGCTGCCCCCCCCCAAATCCCATCGACCACCTAAACCTCAATGCCCCCACCTTGCTCTCCCCATAACCCCCCCCCCAACCTGCAAACCACAAAGCTCCCAGCTCGTGCCCCCCATCAACCCCCCCATCCCGTGTCCCCCTAAATCTCAGTGTCCCCAGCTCATGACCTCCATCTCAACGCCCCCAATTCACCCCATTACCCCCTGCTCTGTGCCCCCCCCCCAAAAAAAAACCCTCAAAGCCCCTAGGTCGTGACCCCCATAAAGCCCCTCATCCTACATCCCACTAAACCCCACTGCCCCCATCGTGCTCACCCCATAATCCCCAACTCTGTGCCCCCAATCCCCCAGCACCCCTACGTTACGTCCTGCCTGCCCCCCCCACTCTATGGCCCCCTAAATCTGCATTCCCAAATCGTGCCCCCCCACATCTCCATGCCCATCTCACTGACCCCATAACCCCCATCCTGTACCCCCACAAACCTCAACGCCCCATAAGTCCCCATCCTCCATCCCTAAACCTCAATACCCCCATTCTGTGCCCCCCCACATCTCAATGCCCTCAACTCACCCCATAACCCCCCTGTATCCCACAAACCCCAATGCCCCACAATTGTGCCCCCCTAAGCCCCCCCACCCTCTGCCCCCTAAACCTCACTGCCCCCACGCTGTGTCCCCCATCTCAATGCCCCCAACTCACCCCACAACCCCCCAACTCTGCAACCCCTAAACCTCAATCCCCCCCAAAGCCCCCCACCCCGTGCCCCCCCACATCTCCATGCCCATCTCACTGACCCCATGACCCCCACCCTGCGCCCCCACAAACCCCACTACCCCACAGTTATGCCCCCCATAAGCCCCCATCCTCCGTCCCTAAACCTCAATGCCCCCACTCTGTGCCCCCCCATCTCGATGCCCTCAACTCACCCCATAACCCCCCTGTATCCCACAAACCCCGATACCCCAAAGTTGTGCCCCCACCCTCTGTCCCCTACGCCTCACTGCCCCCACGCTGTGCCCCCCATCTCAATGCCCCCAACTCACCCCACAACCCCCCAACTCTCCAACCCCTAAACCTCAACGCCCCCACAACGCCCCCCACCCCGTGCCCCCCAAACATCCCTAAATCGTGCCTTTCCAAAGACCCCCCCCACCACGCAACCCAGCGCCCCCAACTCACCTTCCCCAACCCCCCCTCCTGTCCCCCCAAACCTCCGTGCCCCCACATCTCAACACCCCCAACTCGCCGACCCCCCCGCTGCCCCCTTAAAGCCCAACGCCCCCAACTCGCCCACCCCCACCGCGTGCCCCCCAAACCCCAAAGTCCTCCCTCCGCCCCCCCCCCCACCCCGGCAGCCTCCCCCCAATCCACCCCACAACCCCCCACAACCGATCCCCGCACCGCTCTCTCTTTATCATAAATATATAAATTATGCTAATTACCGCATTGCATATTCACCGCGCCGGGCCCCACCGCCCCCCGCCCGGCCCCCGCGCGGCCCCGCAGCGCCCCGCACTCACCGCTCCGCACCGCACCGCTCCGCACCGCGGTCACCGCTGCACCGCGCGGCGGCGGCGGCGGCACAAAGGGGCGGGGGGGGGTGGAAGGGGGGGGGGAGTGGGGAGTGATGGGGGGTGGGGGGGGGGCGGCCCCGGAGCGGTGCGGGGTTGCGGGGGTGAGAAAAGAGAAGAGGGGGAGGTGGGGAGAGGAGGTTTTGGGGCCGTTTGGGGCGAATCGGTGGATTTTTGGGGTGGGTTTTTTTTTGTTTTCTCGGCTCGGGGATTTTTTTTTTTTTTTTTTTTTTTTTTTCCTTTTGCTGCTGCGTCATGAACATAATTTATGCGCGCGGCCTTTGCCGCAGCCGCGGGGCTGCACCGCGCACAGCGGCCGCCGGGGGCGCGCGGAGACCCCCCCGCCCCCCCTCCCCAAATCTCTCCGCGCCCCCCCCCCCAAATCTCTCCGCTCCCCCCCCCCCGGCCCCGGAGTGGGACCCCAAAGCGGAGCTGAGCCCCGAGCTCTTTCCCCCCCCCAATCCCCCCAGCCCCGAAGTCAAAGCTCCGAAACGCCAGAGCCCTGAGACCCCCAAACCGCAGCTCCCCCACCCCCCCGGGACTCCCGAAATGAAAGCTCCCCAAAATCACAGCCTCCCTTCCCCCCACCAACGCCGAGACCCCCGAAGTCAGAGCTTCTCAACTCCCGACACCCCCGTCCGTGAATCCGCCCGGCGCCGAGACCCCCAAAGCAGAGTCCCCCCCCCCGAGGCTCCCCAAAGTGCGAGCTCCACAAAACCACAGCCGCCCTCCAACCCTGAGACCCCCAGAGCCAGGCTTTCTCAAGTCCCTGGACCCTCACACATGAATCCCCCAAACCGGAGCCCCCCCGAGGCCCCCCAAACTGAGAGCTTCCCACATCCAGAACCCCCCCAAAGCCCGATACCCCCGAAGTCAGAGCTCTGAAACACCAGAGTCCTCAGAACCCCAAATTGGAGCCCCTTCCCCCCCCCCCCCGGGACCCCTGAAGTGAGAACTCCCCACAACCACAGCCCCAACCCCAAGACCTCCAAAATCAGAGCTTCTCAAGTCCTGAGAGACCCCCATTCATTAATCCTCCCAGTACCGAGACCCCCAAACCGGAGCCCCCTCTGAGAATCCCCAAAATGAGAGGTCCTCACAACCAGAGCCCCCTCCCCAAGCTCAGAGACCCCCCAAACGGATCCCCCCCGTCTAGAGTCCTGAGACCCCCAAACCAGACCCTCTCCAGACTCCTAAAATCTGAGCCTCCCCAGCCCCGAGACCCCCAAACTCAGAGCTCCCCACAACCAGAGCCCCCTCCCCACGCCCTAAGAGCCCCCAACAGACCCCCCCCAGCTCCAAGAACTCCCTCCCCAGCTGCACTCTCCCCAGAGCCCCCCGACCCCCAGCTCTGAGCCTCCTCAAATCCAAACTTCCCCAACACTGACCCCCCACCCCACACGACAGAGCCCCCCAAACCCCACACCCCCATGAAACCCACAGCCCCCCAACCGTGCTCCCATTCCTAACCCACCCCAAACCACGTCCCAGACGCCCTGACCCCACAGCTCCACCCCAGACACCCCTAAACCAACCCCCAACCCCCCCCAAGACCCCAACCCCAAACCTCAGCCCCATTGAATCCACCCTCCCCCCCTCCCAAGACCCCCTCAGCCCCATTGAACCGCCACCTCTGCCCCCCTCACCCCCTTACCCCTATTCCTAGCCACCTCCCCCCCACCCACACACACTTTAGGGTCACACTTTGCAGTCTAACCCCCATAGCAGTGGGGTGAGACCCCCTCTGTGCCCCCCTCCCCATCCTAACCCTAACGCAGCATTTCACCATCATCAATTAATTCGTTCATCACAGCATTAAGGCGAAGCAAGGGGGGGGGGGACGACACGACAACCGAAGGGATTCCAAGTGCTCCCCCCCCCCCCCCGCAGCCCCCCAAAAATATCCACTACAATTGGGGACGGAGACCCAGGGCCGAATCCCAGGGTGGGGCTTCGCTTAAAGTCATAAAACCGCCCCCAAAAGCCCCCAAAAAGCCCCGAAAAGTGAAAACGGGAGGAGCACCCGAGCGCTGTGCAGTAATAATTCAGGACCGCTCCATTTTCCTGCATAGCATTACCCGCAGGTCCAACCCCCCCGGCATAATATGCAGAGGGAGGAGCTGGGGGTGGGCTCTGCTCCGGCGGCCTCACAGCACCAATGGGAGGGGGCTGCAAAAAGGAGCTGGGGGTTCCCATCCTATAAAGGCTGCAAGAGGTGCTGGGGGTCTGACCCTATAGAGGCTGCAGAGGGGGCTGGGGGTTCCAATCCTAAAAAGGCTGAAGGAGGTGCTGGGGGTTCTGGTCCTATAGAGGTTGCAGAAGGGTTGGGGGTCTGGTCCTATAAAGGATACAGGGGTGGCTGGGGGTTCCCATCCTATTAAGGCTGCAGGAGGATTCAGGGTCTGACCCTATAGAGGCTGCAGGGGAGGTTCTGGTCCTATAAAGGCTGCAGGAGGGTTGGGGGTCTGATCCTATAGAGGCTGCAAAGGGGGATGGGGGTTTTGGTCCTATAAAGCCTGTGAGAGGTGCTGGGGGTTCTGGTCCTATAAAGGTTGCAGAAGGGTTGGGGGTCTGGTCCTATAAAGGATACAGGGGTGGCTGGGGGTTCCCATCCTATTAAGGCTGCAGGAGGATTCAGGGTCTGACCCTATAGAGGCTGCAGGGGGGCTGGGGGTTCCAATTCTAAAAGGGCTGCAGGGGGGGCTGAGGGTTCCCATCCTATAAAGACTGCAGGGGGGTTGGAGGTCTGATCCTATAGAAGCTGCAGGAGGTGCTGGGGGTTCTGGTCCTATAAAGGGTGTAGGGGGAGCTGGCGGGTTCAGGTCCTATTAAGGCTGCAGGAGGGTTGGGGGTCTGATTCTATAGAAGCTGCAGGGGGGCTGGGGTTCCAATTCTAAAACGGCTTCGGGGGGGCTGGGATTTCCCATCCTATAAAGGCTGCAGGAGGGTTGGGGGTCTGATCCTATAGAGGCTGCAGGGGGGCTGAGGGGTTCCAATTCTAAAAGGGCTGCAGGGGGGCTGGGGGTTCCCATCCTATAAAGGCTGCAGGGGGGGTGGGGGTCTGATCCTATAGAGTCTGCACAGGGGGCTGGGGGTTCAGGACCTATAAAGGCCACAGGAAGGTTGGAGGTTCCCATCCTATAAAGCCTACAGGGGGGGCTGGGGGTTCTGATCCTATAAAGGCTGGGGTGTGTGTGGGGGGTGGATCATTAGAGTCCCCTCCAATGGGGTGCTGGTTTTGTGGATGGGGATGTAGGGACGCAGAGCAGATCAGGTGCGACGTTACCTTAATTGTCACCAGGTAATTAATCGTCACCACGTAATTAAAAGAAGGCAGGGCGCCGTTTCTGTGACTGTTCCGCTCATTAGAAGCACGGGAGCCGTTCTGCGGCGCTCCAAGCCCGTCTATGGATCCATTAGGGCTCATTTGGAGTCATTAAAAAGAAGGGACCAAGGTGTGGTATGGGGCATTCTGTATCTTTTGTAAATGGAAACTTCCTTCTTACACCCTGGCAGGGAAACAAAACACGCACACACACAAAAAAGACAAAACTTCCAAATTAATGTCTCACTTATTGGTGTTTCTTAATGAGCGCGTGTGGACAGAGCTGAATTATTTTTGCCTCTCCCATAATGTAAGCTTGGGAGGGGGACACCTGCTGCTGTCTTTGCTGAGGGAGTTATTTCTGCACCCCATAATACTCCTCTTGTGGTGAATCGTTGGACTCTCGTCGCTTGCATCCCGAGTGCGCTCCTGATCATCGTGAGAATGGAAAAAGATGCGTGAGGACTTACAAAATGTGGTCCCTATCGAATGAGTGGCTGGAATTGAGATCTCTGGAGAAGAACTTGTGGCTCCCGGTGGCCGATGAGGTGACGGTGAGGCAGCGGTGTGTCCTGGTGGCCAAAACACCCAAAGGTGCAATGGTTGGCCAATGGTTGACCCAAGATTGAGCAACGGTTGACCAACATTTGACAAGGGTTGTCCACGGATTCACCATGAGCCAGCAGCACGTCCTGGTGGCCCAGAGGCCGATGGTGTCCTGGTTGACCAGTGGTTGACCAGCAGTTGACTAACAGTTGACCGACAGCTGACCGTGAGCCAGCAGTGTGCTCTGGTGGTCTAGAAGGCCAATGGTGTCCTGGTTGACCAACGGTTGACCAACGGTTGACCAATGAATGACCAGTGGTTGACCAATACTTGAACCTGAGCCAACAGCGTGCCCTGGTGGCCCAGAAAGCCAATGTTGTCCTGGTTGGCCAATGGTTCACCAACGGTTGACTAACAGTTGACCAGTGGTTGGCCAATAGTTGACCATGAAGCATCAGTGTGCCTTGATGGCCAAGAACACCAATGTTGTCCTGGTTGGCCAATGGTTCACCAGCAGTTGACCAACAGTTGACCAACGGTTGACCAACAGTTGACCAATAATTGACCAACGGTTGACCAACAGTTGACCAACGGTTGACCAATGGTTGACCAACAGTTGAACAACAGTTGACCAACGGCTGACCAACGGTTGACCAATGGTTGACCAACGGTTGACCAACAGTTGATCAGTAGTTGACCAATGGTTGACCAATAGTTGACCAACAGTTGACCAGCAGTTGACCACGAGCCAGCAGTGTGCCCCATTGGCTAAGAAGGCTAATGGTTCCCTGGTGGGCACATCATAGAGGGTGGCCAGCAGGAGAGAGTGAAGGAGGAGAAGAGAAAGGGGGGAAGAGGGAGAAGAGAAAAGGGGAAAGGAGGAAAAGAGAAAGGGGGGAAGGAGGAAAAGGGAAGGGAAGGAAGGAGGAAAGGGGAAGGAAGGAGGAAGGAAAGGGAAGGAGAAAAGGGAAGGAAGGAGGAGGAAAGGGAAGGAAGGAGGAAGGAAAGGAAGGAAGGGAAAGGGAAGGAAGGAGGAAAGGGGAAGGGGAAGGAAGGAGGAAAGGAGGAAGGAGGAAAGGAAGGGGAAGGAAGGAGGAAAGGGGAAGGAAGGAGGAAAGAGGAAGGGGAAGGAAGGAGGAAAGGGAAGGAAGGAGGAAAGGGGAAAGGGAAGGAAGGAGGAAAGGGGAAAGGGAAGGAAGGGAAAGGGAAGGAAGGAGGAAAGGGGAAGGAAGGAGGAAAGGGAAGGAAGGAGGAAAGGGGAAGGAAGGAGGAAAGGGGAAAGGGAAGGAAGGAGGAAAGGGGAAAGGAAGGAAGGAGGAAGGGGAAGGAAGGAGGAAAGGGGAAGGAAGGAGGAAAGGGGAAGGAAGGAGGGAAAGGGGAGGGAAGGAAAGGAGGAAAGGGTAAGGGGAAGGAAGGAGGAAAGGGGAAGGAAGGAGGAAAGGGGAAGGAAGGAGGAAAGGGGAAGGAAGGAGGAAAGGGGAAGGAAGGAGGAAAGGGGAAAGGGAAGGAAGGAGGAAAGGGGAAGGAAGGAGGAAAGGGGAAGGAAGGAGGAAAGGGGAAGGGGAAGGAGGAGGAAAGGGGAAGAAGAGGAAAGGGAAGGAAGGAGGAAAGGGGAAAGGGAAGGAAGGAGGAAGGGAAAGGGAAGGAAGGAGGAAAGGGGAAGGAAGGAGGAAAGGGGAAGGGGAGAGGTGCTCCCCGGCTCTGCTCTGCGCTGGGGAGGCCCCATCCGGAACGCTGGGCCACATTTCCATCCACAATCCATCAGATCCATCCAAGCACCCCCTCTGCACACAGCTGTTATTTGAGACCGCCGCGCGCTTTGCATACGCTGTGCTGCGATTATGAATATTTAAACACTTCCATCTAGTTAAATTTCGGCCTCATTTGCATACATTGGCATACTGCTTCATATAATGCACATGGGGAAGAGGGTGCACGTTGCATTTTTAATTTCCCTTGGAGAGGAATTGATTTCACGAGTGCCGAAAAGCTTTTTTTTTCCTACAGGAAAACAACTTGTTGGAGGTGGGGGGAGGGGGGTGTTAATTAACTGTTTGATGGGAAGAGCTGGCAGAACTTAAACCCTGACTGCACCTTCCTCTCCTGTGCTCCTTTTGCTGATTCGGCTGCAGAAATCACACACGGCTCCAGGGCAGGGAAGGGTTTGCAGCTGACCACGTGGATTCTGGCACATCAGATTTGCTGTATAAAACGCTTCCAGCCCTGCAAGGAACGTGCATGCTGCAAAGCGACTTGTCCTATGTGTTCCCAGAACTCAATGATTGGTGTTCCAGATGTTCCCAGAACTCGACGATTGGTATTCCAGATGTTGAACATGCAAAGGAGAAGCGCACCAGGCTCTTGGCGCTTGGCTTCCGTGCTGCCAAACACACAAACTTCCACGAATCTGATCTTAAATGTGGCTTTTAGCTCTTTTTTAAAGGTTCTCTTCCCCATTGCACTGAAGGCTGAGCTCTGCTGGGTTGAACTCCTGCACGGCCATCTGCTGTGTGCTCAGCAGCTCCACGTTCCTCCCATCACCCACAGGAGCAAAATTCCACTGGCACAGATCTGATTTAGGGGCACTGATATCAGCAACTGAATCGTCCTTCTTAAAGGAGAGATCTGTGGGGTGCAGGAGGCTGTGGTGATGCTCAAAGGCTGCCTGGACTTTCAGGACCCTTCCAACCCAAAAAAACCATGGATCTGTGACCCTTCAGGACCCTTCCAACCCAAACATCCTATGGCTCTCTGACTTTTCAGGACCCTTCCAATCCAACCATCCCATGGTTCTATGATCTTCAAGGACCCTTCCAACCCAAATATTCCATGGTTCTATGATCTTTAAAGACCTTTCAAACCCATTCTATGGGTCTATGATTTTTCAGAACCCTTCCAACCCAATGATCCCATGGCTCTATGATCTTCCAACCCATTCCACGATTCCATAATCTTTAAGAACCCTTCCTACCCATTCTATGGCTCTATGAACTTTAAAAACCCTTCTAATCCAACCATCCTATGGTGCAGTGACCTTCAAGGACCCTTCCAACCCAACCATTCCATGCTTCCATGATCTTTCAGGACCCTTCCAACCCAACCAGTCTATGATTCTATGACCTTTAAGGACCCTTCCAACCCAACCATCCTATGGTTCTGTGTTCTTTCAGGACCCTTCCAACCCATCCTATGGTTCTACAATCTTTCAGGACCCTTCCAACCCAATCATCCAATGGCTCTGTGCTCTTTCAGGACCCTTCCAACTATTCCTATGCCTCTCTGGTATTTATGCTCTGCTTTCATCCACCCCACCCTGCAGGGCCATGGGCACGCTTCCAGCCATTCTCCCACTTGGAAGGGTAAATACAGCTCTATCCCAACACACATATGTGTACTTTGCAGCTCTGGCAGTGCTGCTGCGACACACAGAGCTCTTCCCGTTGCATTATTCACAAGCCCTCCTAGGCACAGCAGCCAGCTGCATATTCATCAGCAATACTACATTATTCACGAAGTGTTGGCTTACACCGGGGGGAACACAATGCCAGCACGGAAGGCAAAAAGCTGGAGAGCAGAGGGCTGTGCCCTGAGACTGCAGAAAAACCACAAAAAAGAGATGGGGGTTCTTTTTTGGGTGTTAGGAGCAATTTCTCCTCTGGGGGAGTGGTGATGCGTTGGTTGTAAGAGGGGTGGGGGTCCAGAGCTGCACAGCCAGAGCTCCAAATCCAGAGCTCCACTTCCAGAGCTGCACATCCAGAGCTGCACATCCAGAGCTCCACATCCAGAGCTCCAAATCCAGAGCTCCACATCCAGAGCTCCACATCCAGAGCTGCACATCCAGAGCTGCACATCCAGAGCTCCACTTCCAGAACTCCAAATCCAGAGCTCCACATCCAGAGCTGCACATCCAGAGCTGCACATCCAGAGCTCCACTTCCAGAGCTCCAAATCCAGAGCTCCACTTCCAGAGCTGCACATCCAGAGCTCCACATCCAGAGCTGCACAGCCAGAGCTCCACTTCCAGAGCTCCACATCCAGAGCTCCACATCCAGAGCTCCACATCCAGAGCTGCACATCCAGACTCCACATCCAGAGCTGCACAGCCAGAGCTCCACTTCCAGAGCTCCACATCCAGAGCTCCACATCCAGAGCTCCACATCCAGAGCTGCACTTCCAGAGCTGCACATCCAGAGCTCCACATCCAGAGCTGCACATCCAGAGCTCCACATCCAGAGCTGCACATCCAGAGCTCCACATCCAGAGCTCCACATCCAGAGCTCCACATCCAGAGCTGCACTTCCAGAGCTGCACATCCAGAGCTCCACTTCCAGAGCTCCACATCCAGAGCTCCACATCCAGAGCTGCACAGCCAGAGCTCCACTTCCAGAGCTCCACATCCAGAGCTCCACATCCAGAGCTCCACATCCAGAGCTCCACTTCCAGAGCTCCAAATCCAGAGCTCCACATCCAGAGCTCCACATCCAGAGCTGCACAGCCAGAGCTCCACTTCCAGAGCTCCACATCCAGAGCTCCACTTCCAGAGCTGCACATCCAGAGCTGCACATCCAGAGCTGCACATCCAGAGCTCCACTTCCAGAGCTCCACATCCAGAGCTGCACAGCCAGAGCTCCACATCCAGAGCTGCACAGCCAGAGCTCCACATCCAGAGCTCCACATCCAGAGCTGCACAGCCAGAGTTGCACATCCAGAGCTCCACATCCAGAGCTGCACATCCAGAGCTCCACATCCAGAGCTGCACAGCCAGAGCTCCACTTCCAGAGCTCCACTTCCAGAGCTCCAAATCCAGAGCTCCACATCCAGAGCTCCACATCCAGAGCTGCACATCCAGAGCTGCACATCCAGAGCTTCCACATCCAGAGCTCCACATCCAGAATTCTGCTTCTGAAGGCAATGGATTTTCCTAACAGTGTTTGGACCTAAAACATCCAAATAATTGGAGGCTATGACAGGAAACTTCACTGCCACTCTCGACCATGGACTGGTTGGATTGTAAAGGTCCTGCAAGGTCACAGAACCATGGGATGTTTGGGTTGGAAGGGTCCTTACAGCTCTCTTCCACTCTGTACCCCATCATGGAATGGGTTGGAAGTTTGTTGTTTTGTTTTTATGGTTTTGTTTTGTTTTGTTTTGATTAAGGGTGGTTGGCAGGGCTGTGCTGGGTGGGGCGTGAAGGAAAGTTGTAGTGATCACGAGATGGTGGAGTTCAAGATCCTGAGTGGAAGAAGCAAAGCAATAGGTAGGATTGCTACCCTGGACTTTAGGAGAGCCAACTTCGATCTCTTCCGGGACCTACTTGGAGCCATCTCGTGGGCTCGGGTGTTAGAAGGGAAGGGGGCCTCTGAGAGCTGGTCAGCATTTAAACAGCTCTTCTTCCAAGCTCAGGATCGGTGCGTCCCTGTGAGCAAGAAATCGGGAAAAGGTGGCAGGAGACCTGTGTGGATGAGCAAGGAGCTCATGCGCAAGCTCAAAGGAAAGAAGAAGGTCCATGAAATGTGGAAAAAGGGTCTGACCACTTGGGAAGAATATAGGAATGTAGTCAGGGCCTGCAGGGATGCAACGAGGAAGGCTAAAGCCCGTCTGGAATTGAATCTGGCTAAAGTGATAAAGGATAATAAAAAAGGCTTCTTCAAGTATGTTAACAGCAAAAGGAAAACTAGAGAGAACGTGGGCCCCTTACTAAGTGAGGGGGGGTTCTGGTAACGGAGGATGCTGAGAAGGCAGAGATACTGAATGCCTTCTTTACTTCTGTCTTCAGTGAAAAGGCTCTCCTACAGGAATCCGACACCCTGGAGGTTAGGGAGAGGGCCTGGGGAATGGGAGACTTCCCTTTAGTCAGGAAAGAGGACGTGCGTGAGCGCCTAGGCAGTACTGAGGTCCACAAGTCCATGGGACCTGATGGGGTGCATCCACGTGTGCTGAGGGAGCTGGCGGAGGTCATTGCCGAACCGCTCTCCATCATTTTTGAGAGGTCTTGGATAACAGGGGAGGTCCCTGAAGACTGGAGGATAGCCAATGTCACTCCGGTCTTCAAAAAGGGCAAGAAGGAAGATCCGGGTAATTATAGGCCTGTCAGCCTCACCTCCGTCCCTGGAAAGGTGATGGAACAGCTTGTGCTGGATACCATCTCCAGACAACTGGGAGAAAAGGAGGTTATCAGGAGTAGTCAGCATGGGTTCACCAAGGGGAGGTCGTGCTCGACCAACCTGATGGCCTTCTATGATGCTGTCACATGCTGGGTGGATGGGGGAAGAGCGGTAGATGTAATCTACCTTGATTTTAGAAAGGCATTTGATACTGTCTCCCACGACATCCTTATAACAAAGCTGAGGAAGTGTGGGATAGACGAGTGGACAGTGAGGTGGGTTGAGAACTGGCTGAGTGGCAGAGCGCAGAGGGTCGTCGTTGGTGGTGCAGAGTCTGGCTGGAGACCTGTAACCAGTGGTGTCCCCCAGGGCTCTGTGCTGGGTCCGGTCTTGTTCAACATCTTCATCAATGACCTTGATGAGGGGACAGTGGCCACCCTCAGCAAGTTTGCTGATCATACGAAGTTGGGAGGATCGGCTGACACACCTGAAGGCTGTGCTGCCATTCAGCGAGACCTGGACAGGCTGGAGAGCTGGGCAGTAAGAAACCGGATGAGGTTCAACAAAAGCAAGCGTAGGGTCTTACACCTAGGGAGGAATAATTGCATGCACCAATACAGGCTGGGGGATGAGCTGCTGGAGAGGAGCTCTGCAGAGAGGGACCTGGGCGTCCTGGTGGACGACAGGTTGGCCATGAGCCAGCAGTGTGCCCTCGTGGCCAAAAAGGCCGACGGCATTCTGGGGTGCATTAAGAAGAGCGTGGCCAGCAGGTAGAAGGAGGTGATCCTCCCCCTCTACTCTGCCCTGATAAGGCCTCATCTGGAGTGCTGTGTCCAGTTCTGGGCTCCCCGGTACAAAAAAGACAGGGATCTCTTGGAAAGAGTCCAGCGGAGGGCCACAAAGATGGCGAAGGGCCTGGAGCATCTCCCCTATGGAGAAAGGCTGAGTGAACCGGGTCTGTTCAGCCTTGAGAAAAGACGACTGAGAGGGGACCTGATCCAGGTTTATAAATATCTGAGGTGTGGCGGCCATAGCGGTGAGGCCAGTCTCTTTTCAGCGGTACGTGGAGACAGGACGAGGGGAAACGGACATCAGCTGCAGCACAGGAAGTTTCGCACCAATGTGCACAAGAACTTCTTCACGGTGAGGTGACGGAGCACTGGAACAGGCTGCCCAGGGAGGTTGTGGAGTCTCCTTCTCTGGAGATATTCAAGTCTCACCTGGACGCCTACCTGTGCGACCTGGTGTAGGGAACCTGCTTTGGCAGGGGGTTGGTCTCGATGATCTCTAGAGGTCCCTTCCA
The DNA here is from genome assembly GCF_905368555.1 of Meleagris gallopavo. NCBI lineage: Eukaryota > Metazoa > Chordata > Aves > Galliformes > Phasianidae > Meleagris > Meleagris gallopavo. The sequence continues at coordinate 810,460 of NC_139434.1, read as the reverse complement.
ACCCCTACAATTCTGTGATTCTGTGATTCTGTGAAATGAGCACAGCTCCGTGGGGAGCCGCAGCGGGACGGGGGCCACAAAATATCCCCCCCCAGTGACTCCCAGGCCTCACCTCTCCCTCACAGTTGATTCCTGGGCCACATATCCGCCCTCCCCCACCACCAAAGACCCCTGTGCCACCCTCCATTGACCCCCTCTCACCCCACATGTCCCCTCAGGGCCCACCTAGAGCCCCTCACTACTGCAGTCCTTGCATGCTGCCCCCCCAAAGCCATGACTGCCCCCCCCCACACTACTCTACGATCTGCTCGAGGGTCCCCTTCGCCCACCTGCCGCCCCCCACCTCATAATTCGGCACTCCCACCTTCCCCCCGTCTTAAAGGCTGCGGCCCCTTTAAGAGCGCTCGGCCCCGCCCCCCCTGCGTGATGACGCAGCGCCGTGCGTGCGGCGCCCACTTCCGGCCCGCCGCCCGCCGCAGTGACAGGCAGCAGTCAGAGCGCGGCGCGGGCACAGCGGGACCGCCGCCCCCCGCCGCCGCCATGAACGGCAAAGGCAAGCACCGCGCCGCGCCTGGGGCAACGCCGGGGGTCACGCCGCGCCGCCGCTGTCACCACCCGGGGTCGTCTTTTAAGGGGTCGCGGCGCCTTTAAGGGCCGCGCCGCAGCAGCGGAACGGACCAATAGAAGCGATGCTGTGGGGGGCGGGCGCGCGTGTTGCCATGGCGACGGGCGGCTCGGCCGGGGTTTAACCCTGTGTGCGCCGCGGGGGACCGCTTGGGGGGGAATCCCCGCATGACGTCACGAGGGGCAGCGTTCAACGCCAGGGGGGAGGGCGAAGCGGAGACCCTCCCGGATGAGGAATGGGGGGGTGGGCCGTGGGGGGGTAAGATGAGGAACTGGGGGGGGTTCTGTCTTTGCGGGGAGGTTGAAAAGGACGGGGGGCGTTGGGGAGCCCCTCCTGGGGATGGGACGTGCGGGGGGGGGTGCGTGGAGGAGCGGTCATTTCCTCCTGCAGTGCTGGGACTGGGGGGGAGGGGCTGTATCCAATGTCAGGGGAGGAATGGGAAGGGAAGACCCCCAGAGAGACAACGGGGGAACCCCATGGCACGGGGAAAACACCCCCCAGTACAGGGCGTCCCAGGGGGTCCCCAACGCATATTGCTGGGAATTGGACCCCACTGAGGCAGGGTAGCAAGCGACCCCACTTCCTCTCTTCCACCCCCCCCCCCAAACAAAGGAGTCAGAGCATCCCCTCCCCCATGACACTGCACCCCGCGCTCTGCCCCACAGCCCAGCATGGCACCCGAAGACCCTGGGGCTCAGCACCCCACGGGCAGGAGGGGCTCCCCTGCTCTGCTCTGGATCCGCTACAGCCCTGCAACCCCCCCTGCTTCCTTCCTCCAACCCCAGCATCCCCCCCCCCCCCCATGTGCCCCAACCCCGGCCCGGAATCAGCTGCACATTCCCAGCAGCTGCCCTCATCGCTGCGGTTTCATCACATTTCTTCACCAGACTTCCCCTTTCCCCATCTCCCTCCATCCAGCGCAGCACCGATACTCCAAAACTCCACTTTCCCGTGGCCAGAACCCTCCCAGCGTCCCCAGTGGGGATTTGGGGGCTGTGTGTGGGTCGGGTTGTGACCTCCTCTCTCCCCCCCGTAGGGCAGTACCCCACGCAGCCCTCCTACCCCGTGCAGAGCGCTGCCAACCCCCCCGTGTACCCACAGACTGTGCCCCTCCCGCAGCCCCCGCCGTACACCGACGCTCCTCCTGCGTACTCCGAGGTGAGCACAGTTTATTTTCTTCTGAAATAATAAGGATTAAAAGATAAAAAAAAACACAAAAAACAACCAACCAAACAAACAGCACAGCAGCGACTCTGGGTACACTGATAAATGCATTTCCTCTCTGCCTGGGGGACTTTTTGCTGCCCAGTAATCTCTCCGTGAGAACTGAAGTCTGAGCACTTTTTTTTTTTTTTTTTTGGAGCAGAGGTGGCACAGAGCCCCCGGGTGCAGAACAGGGGGGGGTTGAGGAAAACAACAGGGGAAGGAAGGGGGGAAATGTCCTCGAGAACTCAGGGTGGAGGATGGCAGAGCAGGAGGTGAAAGTCCACCTTGAGTCTGAGGAAGCAGATGGTGTGTGGGGCCATAAAGCCTGGAATAACGCCCTGCCTCGTGACTCTGTGCAGCTCTACCGTCCCAGCTTCGTCCCTTTGGGGGCTGCCACCGTCCCCACCATGTCGGCAGCGTATCCGGGTGCGTCCGTCTTCCTGCCCGTGGCCCAATCCGTGCCGTGGGGCCCATCGGTTCCTCCGTCCCCATGGCGTATTACCCCGTGGGACCCGTCTATCCGCCGGGCTCCACCGTGCTGGTGGAAGGTGGCTTTGATGCTGGAGCGAGGTTTGGGGCTGGAGGCACCGCCAGCATCCCTGTGAGTACAGTCTGACCCCAAAACCTGCAGGGAGGAGACGTGCCTTGATTTCTGACCTGGGAGGTGGGGAGGTTGGGGGGGTCACAAAGCTGCAGCTGCAGGCTGTCTGTACCCTGGGCTGCATCGACAGACTGGGGGCAGTGGGGCAGGGAGGGGGCTGTCCCCCTCTGCAGTGGGGCAGGGAAGGGGGCTGTCCCCCTCTGCGATGGGGCAGGGAGGGGGGCTGTCCCCCTCTGCGGTGGGGCAGGGAAGGGGCTGTCCCCTCTGCGATGGGGCAGGGAGGGGGCTGTCCCCCTCTGCAGTGGGGCAGGAAGGGGGCTGTCCCCCTCTTGCGATGTTGGGGCAGGGAAGGGGGCTGTCCCCTCTGCGTGGGCGGAAGGGGGGCTGTCCCCCTCTGCGGTGGGCAGAAGGGGGCTGCCCCCCCCTGCGTGGGCAGAAGGGGGCTGTCCCTCTGCGTGGGGCGGGAGGGCTGTCCCCGTCTGCTCTCCCTGGTGAGTCTCATCTGCAGTGCTGCCCTCAGATCTGCCCCCCCCCCAGCTCAGAAGGATGGGCTGGGGGATCTGAGCACCCTTCCAACCCCACCCACCCTATGGGTTTGTGACCTCCCCCTCCTCTCCCCATGCCCCTGTTCTCCCCACCACCCCAGCCTTGCATCCTCCTGAGGTTCTGGCCCCCCCCCCCCCGCTCCATGCTCTATGTTTGCAGCCCCCCCCTCCGGCTGCCCCCCCAACGCAGCACAGCTGGGCGTCATGCAGGAGCCAACGTGCTGTGACGCAGAGGAAGGGCAACTTCTTCCTGGAGGCTCAGACGGTGGCTACACTATCTGGTGAAGAAGAAAGGGGGTGGGTGATGGCGATGGTGGTGGTGGTGGTGGGGGGGGGGGGGGTTAGGGTTAGGGGGTGGGGGGGGCTACGTGTGTGTAAGGAACGGCGTCACGTACCGTCAGCACTTCTCACCATGTAACTGCTTCAGTCCCGTATTAACCTGAGGTCGCAGAGCCGAGGTGTCTTCCTGCTCCTGAACCCCACCGCGGTCGCCATCCCTCCATCGGGGTTTGAGGGAAGAGGGGGGGGGAGGTGGGGGGGGGGGGGGGTCCTCAGCCCCGCTGCCTCTTCTTTCATCCCAGGGGTTTTTGTGTTTTTTTTGGGTGGGGGCACACGGAGGGGGTGGGGAGCACCGGGACCTGCAGCTCACAAAGCAGAGGTGCAATGCATCCTTCGCCCAACTCCCTCTGCAGACCCCCCCCCCCCCCCATCCCTCCCACCCCTCCGTGGGATCCCAGACCCCTCCAAGTACGCTTGGATTTCTTTGCACATTTAGGTCTAATCAAAGCCATGCTTTGGTGCCAGAAACACGATGCAACTCATGTTGGAACATTTCATTCGATGCTAACTCTGCTTTTAGACGATGCTTAATAAGCAGGTTTTCCCCCCTTTTATTCCCCACTCCCCCTTTAATTACCCCTCATTAGCTCCCCCCCGTTATTTCCCCCCCTTATTTCCCCCCCCCTTATCCCCCCCGTTATTTCCCCCCCCTTATTTCCCCCCCCGTTATTTCCCCCCCTTTATTTCCCCCCCCTTATTTCCCCCCCCTTATTTTCCCCCCCTTATTTTCCCCCCCCTTATTTCCCCCCCTTATTTCCCCCCCTTATTTCCCCCCCCTTATTTTCCCCCCCTTATTTCCCCCCCTTATTTTCCCCCCCTTATTTTCCCCCCGTTATTTTCCCCCCGTTATTTTCCCCCCTTATTTCCCCCTTATTTTCCCCCCTTATTTTCTCCCTCCTTTATCCCCCCCCTTTTCTCCCTCCTTTATCCCCCCCCTTTTTCTCCCTCCTTTATCCCCCCCCTTGTTCTCCCTCCTTTATCCCCCCCCCTTATTCTCCCTCCTTTATCCCCCCCCTTTTTCTCCCTCCTTTATCCCCCCCCCCTTATTCTCCCTCCTTTATCCCCCCCCTTTTTCTCCCTCCTTTATCCCCCCCTTTTCTCCCTCCTTTATCCCCCCCCTTGTTCTCCCTCCTTTATCCCCCCCCTTTATTCTCCCTCCTTTATCCCCCCCCCTTGTTCTCCCTCCTTTATCCCCCCCCTTGTTCTCCCTCCTTTATCCCCCCCCTTGTTCTCCCTCCTTTATCCCCCCCCTTTTTCTCCCTCCTTTATCTCCCCCCCTTATTCTCCCCCCTTTATCCCCCCCCCTTGTTCTCCCTCCTTTATCCCCCCCCCCTTGTTCTCCCTCCTTTATCCCCCCCCTTGTTCTCCCTCCTTTATCCCCCCCCCCTTGTTCTCCCCCCTTTATCCCCCCCCTTATTCTCCCTCCTTTATCCCCCCCCCTTTATTCTCCCTCCTTTATCCCCCCCCTTGTTCTCCCTCCTTTATCCCCCCTTTATTCCTTCCCTTATTCCCTCCGCCCTTTATTCTCCCCCCCTTTCCCCCTCTCCTGTTTTTCTCCCCCTGTTTTTCTTTCCCTCCTCCTCCTCTTTTTTTCTTTCCCCCCCCCCTTTTTCAACTCCTGATCCCCCCCCCATCCCACTGTTGTCAAACAGGGGCTGCCCCCATCCCCACACAGTGTCAAACCACCAACAGCAGCGTTGTGGGCTGTGGGTCATTATAGGAACACATTGCAAAACAGCCGGGGGGGTGCGATGGAGTCGTAGTAGAGTGATGAAGAACATTTCAGGGATCCTCAATGTTTCCTTTTTTGTTGTTGTCGTTGTCGTTGTTGTTGTTGTTGTTTTACGAAGGAAAAAAAAACAAAACAAAGATCAGAATTCAGATCTGTTTTATCAGGAGGTTTCAGTTGGGTGTAAAATCCGCGTCCCTCTGTGTTGTGTTCAGCCATCGACCGACTGTTAAAGGAAGATCCACGTTCTGTCTCTCTCTGTATACACTGTGGTGCACTTAACTTGTGGATTTTTTTTTTTTTTATACTAAAAAAAAAAAAGAAGAAACAAGGAAAAAAAAAAAAAAAAAGAAGTAGAATAAAGACTTATTTTGAAAATTTGAATGCGGGAGCACGTTTGCATCACTTCCCCCACCCCCCCAACCCTGCATGGCTTCCACCCATCGTGTGCTGCAGCGTTGCTGAGCTCTTCCCCTTCGCTGCCAGCTTTGCAGACTTCTTCCTACTTTGGCTTTAGTGATGGGGCGTGATGTGAAGGTGGAGGTTTGCTGACGGCACCAAGCTGAGCGTGGGGTTGGAAGGAAGGGATGCTGTTCAGAGGGACCTGGAGAGGCTGGAAAGGTGGGCCTGGGCGAAGCTGATGAGGTTCAGCACGGCAAAGTGCAGAGTTTGGCACTTGGGCCGGAGGAATGGCAGGCATCCGTACGGACTGGAAGGAGGGTCCTTGAGAGCAGCCCTGCAGAGAAGGAGCTGGGGGTCCTGGGGGTGAAAAGCTGACCGTGAGCCAGCAGGGTGCGATTGCAGCTCGGAAAGCAAAGGGGATCCTGGGCTCCAGCAGCAGAGGGGTGGCAGCAGGGACAGGGAGGTGATCGTCCCCCTCTGCTCCGCTTTGTGAGGCCCCGTCTGCAGTGCTGCGTCCAGGGCTGGAGCCCCCAGCACAGGAAGGACAGGGAGCTGTTGGAGAGGGTCCGGAGGAGCCACAGAGATGAGCAGGGGCTGCAGCACCTCCCTGCAAAGCCAGGCTGAGGGAGCTGGGCTCGTTCAGCCTGGAGAAGAGAAGGCTGGGGGGGAGCTGAGTGCAGCCTGCAGGACCTCAAGGGAGCCTGCAGACAGGAGGGGATCAGCTCTTGGGAAGGGGAGAAACAGCAGGACGAGGGGAACGGCTGGAAGCGGAGGGAGGGCAGCTTTCAGTTGGCTGTCAGGGGGAAGTTGTTTGCTGTGAGAGTGGGGAGGTGCTGGAACAGCTGCCCAGAGAGGCTGTGGATCCCCGTCCATCCCTGGAGGTGTTCGAGGCCAGCAAGGATGGGGCCCTGGGCAGCCTGGGCTGCTGTGAGATGTGGAGGTTGGTGGCCCTGCGTGTGGCGGGGGGTTGGAGCTCCGTGATCCTTGAGCTCCCTTCCAACCCAACCCTTCTGCGACTCTGTGATTTGCTTCCCAATTAGCCATGCTAATGAGCCCGCCATGCTAATGACCCTGCTGCTAAACCCAGAGCAGAATCACTCGATTGTGTGGCGAGATAAGGCAAAACAACAGCAATTCTTGGAGCCTTTGTCACTGGGTTGTATTGAATTCACCCAAGGGAGGGGATGGGGTGCGGAGCTGCAGGCAGGCAGCAGCATGCCTGGCCTTCACCTTCCTCTGCCTTAATTAATAAATTACAGAGAAAAAGAAAAGAAAAGCTGCCAGAGATCGGACTCCTGGCGGTTCAGGCGACGTGAGATGGACCCTATATGAAATATTCCTCTTTCTCCTTGGATGGGTCATCCTCCATCTGCACGGCCGCGTCCTCCTCGGCCACCGGCTGCTCGTAGGTGAGGTAGCTGCCCTTGTTTCTGTACAGGTAGATGACGATGACCACCAGCACCGTCAGCAGGGTGAGGAACACCAGCGTGATGACCACTGATGGGAGGAGAGGAGAGGAGAGGAGAGGAGAGGAGAGGAGAGGAGAGGAGAGGAGAGGAGAGGAGAGGAGAGGAGAGGAGAGGAGAGGAGAGGAGAGGAGAGGAGAGGAGCGGCGTTCAGCCCCATGCAGTGTATGGGGAGCACTGGGGGGGGTGGGCAGCCCCTACCTGCGATGACGGCCGTGTTGGCTGCTTCGTGGGGAGCTGGGGGGTGAGACTTCTTCAGCCCCGGCGTTGTCAGCTCTTCTCGTGGAATGGCAGAATGGTTCCGATTGGGTTGGATGAGACCTCTGAGAAGATCACCCCCTCCCACCCAAATGCATCCCCACATCCCTGCAGCTCTGTGACCCCCCCCCCCCCACCATGGGGATGGTGACCCCTTTCCCTGCCGACTGCCGACCCACCCCACCGTGCCCACTCGTGATTCAGATGGGACGACACCTCCAAGGTCAAATCCGACCCCAACCTATCCCACCACGTCTGCTGGTGGAGTCATTCAGGTGGTGGAGTCGTGAAGGTTGGAGAAGACCTCTAAGTAAGCACAAACCCCAACGCTCAGCCCGTGCCCCACGTCTTACCTGGGGGGAGCGTGGGCAGAGCCCCCTCCATGGCATCGGCGTGGCTGAGCTCGGGCTCAGGGCTCCTTCACAACTGTGGAGAGAAGGAAGGGACGTGGTTAGTGCTGCCATGCAGTGGGACGGGAGGGGAGCAGTGAGCATCTGGGGAAAGCATCCACATTTCGCCTTTTGCTCTCCAAGGTGAACTTCTGTGGGGCTGCGACATCACCTTCACCCCCACACCCTCGCAGAGCCTCGCAAATCGCACACCAGGAGCTGCTGCAGCCCCAGCCGCTCATCAGAGCTCCTTCCCGTGCACCAACCCCATCCCACCAACCACCTCTGCAACCCCCAAAGCAGAGCTGCGCTGCTGCAGCCCGGGGGCAGCGACTCCTGCACCGGGCACGAGTGACTCAGCGCTCAGCAGAGAGGCACCGCTAGATGTCAGGAACGAAAACGTCTCCCCCCAAAAAAGAAAATCAATCAATAAGAAGAGCAAACTGAGAATCAGGAGGGAGCGGGGCGGGCACGGCTCACCACGCCGACTGGGGTTTGCAAAGCAGGGAGCAGCGCTGGCATTGCTGGCCCCGCTGTGACTCGGAGCTGCACTTTGCGTTCCCTGCAGGTCGGGGCTGCAGGAATTCAGCTCAGCCCCTGTGCTGCTGTGTTGCGCGCACTGTGCTCACACCGTTCCCATTCCAGCAGCCCCCGCCGTGCTGTGCATGCACCCCATTCCCATTCCCACTTCTATTCCCATTCCCATTCCCATTCCAGTTCCATTCCCATTCCCATTCCCACTTCCATTCCCATTCCCATTCCACTCCCATTCCCAGTCCCTCAGCCCCTGTGCCACTGTGTGCACACATTCCCATTCCCATTCCATTCCCATTCCATTCCCATTCCCTCCTCATTCTCATACTCTCAGCTCCCGCCCCACTGTGTGCACAAAACATCTTCACCCCATTCCCATTCCCATTTTCATGCTCGCTCCCATTCTATTCTCATTCCCATTCCCATTCCCTCAGCCCCTACCCCACTGTGTGCAGGCATGGTGTCCACCCCATTCCCATTCCCATTCCCATTCCATCAGCCCCTGCCCCAATGTGTGCATGCATCATGCCCTGCCAGTTCCCATTCCCATTCCATTCCCATTCCCATTCCCTCAGCCCCTGCCCTACTGCATGTATGCTCCATGCCTGCTCCATTCCCAATCCATCATCCCATCCCACCGTGCACACAACATCCCCACTTCATTCCCATTCCCACTCCATTCCCATTCTCATTCCCATTCCCTCAGCCCCTACCCTACTGCATGCATCCACCGTGCCCATTCCATTCCCATTCCCATTCTCATTCTCATTCCCATTCCCATTCCCATTCCCAGCAGCCAAACCCTATTTTACCAGGACCCCCCCAGGCTGCAGCACAGCACCGGCCGGTCGGGATGGCGACAAACCAGAGCTAAACCAGTTTGTGGGGCACAAGGCAGCCGGTCCTGCAGGCGCTGCACAGCTCTGCACTGAGCAGCACGTGGGGCAGAGGTGTGGGGCTGACTGCAGGGAATGTGCTGTAGAGCTGGGAGTGCTCATGGGATGGGAAAATGCTCTCTTGTTTGCACTGCTGGGTGCAAAGGGGGTTGGGGGAGGGCTCTCTGGGTGAGGGTTTGTTACGGATGCAGCTTTGCTCTTTAGTCCCTGTAACCTCCCTGGAGCCCTCGAGTGGTTCCTGCAGTGCAGTCCCAGAAACTCAATGTAGGGGATGCGTGGCACCATCCCACCCCCAAACCCAGGGGATGGGCCCACGACCCCACTGCCTTCTGCTCCATCTTGTGGGATTCCCCCCTCTCCTGACTCAGAGTTTGCTCTGCCCTCTGCAGGGCTGTGTTCCACCTGAGCCTCTCCATGAGCAAAACTCCATGCGCCTGATACCCACCACCCCACACCCACCACCCCACATCTAACACTCCATACCCAAAAACCACACACCCACCACCCCACACCCACCACCCCATACCCAGCACCCCATACCTAACACCCAACACCAAACACCCCAAACTCAACACTCCATGTACGACACTAAACACCCAACATCCCATACCCAGCACCCCATATACGACACTCCATACCTAACACTCCATACCCAAGACCCCATTTCCAACACCGTACACCCACCACCCCATACCCATCACCCCATTCCCACCGCCCTATACCCACCACCCTACACCAAACACCCAACACCCAGCACCCCATACCCAAAAACCATACACCCACCACCCCACATCTAACACTCCACACCCACCACCCCACACCCACCACCCCACATCTAACACTCCATACCCAAAAACCACACACCCACCACCCCATACCCATCACCCCATACCCACCACCCCATACCCATCACCCCATACCCACCACCCCATTCCCACCGTTCCATTCTCACCACCACATACCCACCACCCCACACCCACCACCCCACACCCACCACCCACCACCCACCATCCCATACCCACCACCCCAAACCCACCACCCCATAGCCATCACTCCATACCCACCACCCCATTCTCACCACCCCGCACCCACCACCCCACACCCCACACCTACCACCCCAAGCACAAAGCACACCCCAAATCCCCCCCACTCCCCCATACCCGTGCCGGCCGTATGGGGCTGCAGACACCATGTGCTGCTCCTTGCAGTGCAGCGCAGTGTAATGCAGTGCAGTGCAGCGTTGGCCTCGCCCAGGCGTTCCCTTCCTGCCTCACCTTTCCAGTTCCACTGCCCCTGATGATGACAGAGCTGCAATTCCTCCTGCTTAACCCTTTGCTGGTGCAGGATGGGGCACCCTGCAGCAGCACGGCCCATGCAGCAAAGTGCATTGCACACACGTGGAGCCCGAAGGGAGGTGGGGGCACAAATCCCATTTAGGAACCTGTCCGTAAGACCCACAGGAGCTGTCCCACGGGGAACCCCAAAGCTGCACCTTGGCAGCACAGTGAGTTTGCATGGGATGCTCCAGCAGTGTGCAATGCCTGCTGCAGTGCAAACCTCAGATTTGGTGCTGGAGACAGAGCTGCAGAGCACCCCAAAGCTGCACCTTGGCAGCACATTGAGTTTGCATGGGATACTCCAGCAGTGTGCAATGCCTGCTGCAGTGCAAACCCCAGATTTGGTGCTGGGGATGGAGCTGTTGTGCGCCTCAATGTCACAGCTTTGCAGCACAGTGAGTTTGCACGGGGTGCTCCATCTGTAAGCAACGCCTGCTGCAATGCAAACCCCAGATTTGGTGCTGATGGAGCTGCAGAGCGCCCCAAAGCTGCACCTTTGCAGCATAGTGAGTTTGCATGGGATGCTCCAGCAGTGTGCAATGCCTGCTGCAATGCAAACCCCAGATTTGGTGCTGGAGACAGAGCTGCAGTGCACCCCAATGCTGCACTTTGCAGCACAAATGTTTGCACGGGATGCTCCATCTGTACGCAATGCCTGCTGCAATGCAAACCCCAGATTTGGTGCTGGGGTTGGAGCTCCTCAATGTCACAGCTTTGCAGCACAGTGAGTTTGCACAGGATGCTCCATCTGTAAGCAACGCCTGCTGCAATGCAAACCTCAGATTTGGTGTTTGGTGCTGGAGATGGAGCTGCACTGCACCCCAATGTCACAGCTTTGCAGCACAGAGATTTGCTTGGGATGCTCCATCTGTATGCAATGCCTGCTGCAATGCAAACCCCAGATTTGGTGCTGGGGTTGGAGCTCCTCAATGTCACAGCTTTGCAGCACAGTGAGTTTGCACGGGGTGCTCCATCTGTAAGCAATGCCTGCGGCAATGCAAATCCCAGATTTGGTGCTGATGGAGCTGCAGAGCGCCCCAAAGCTGCACCTTTGCAGCACAGTGAGTTTGCATGGGATGCTCCAGCAGTGTGCAATGCCTGCTGCAATGCAAACCCCAGATTTGGTGCTGGAGACAGAGCTGCAGTGCACCCCAATGCTGCACTTTGCAGCACAAATGTTTGCACGGGATGCTCCATCTGTACGCAATGCCTGCTGCAATGCAAACCCCAGATTTGGTGCTGGGGTTGGAGCTCCTCAGTGTCACAGCTTTGCAGCACAGTGAGTTTGCACGGGGTGCTCCATCTGTAAGCAATGCCTGCTGCAATGCAAATCCCAGATTTGGTGCTGATGGAGCTGCAGAGCGCCCCAAAGCTGCACCTTTGCAGCACAATGAGTTTGCATGGGATGCTCCAGCAGTATGCAATGCCTGCTGCAATGCAAACCCCAGATTTGGTGCTGATGGAGCTGCAGAGTGCTCCAAAGCTGCACCTTTGCAGCACAGTGAGTTTGCATGGGATGCTCCAGCAGTGTGCAATGCCTGCTGCAATGCAAACCTCAGATTTGGTGCTGGAGACAGAGCTGCAGTGCACCCCAATGCTGCACTTTGCAGCACAAATGTTTGCACGGGATGCTCCATCTGTACTACGCAATGCCTGCTGCAATGCAACCCCCAGATTTGGTGCTGGAGACAGAGCTGCAGTGCACCCCAATGCTGCACCTTTGCAGCACAAATGTTTGCATGGGATGCTCCATCTGTAAGCAATGCCTGCTGCAATGCAAACCCCAGATTTGGTGCTGGGGATGGAGCTGTTGTGCACCCAAAGCTGCACCTTTGCAGCACAGAGGTTTGCGTGGGATGCTCCAGCAGTGTGCAATGCCAGCTGCAATGCAAACCTCAGATTTGGTGTTTGGTCCTGGGATGGAGCTGCAGTGCAACCCATATCTGCACCTTTGCAGCACAGTGAGTTTGCACAGGATGCTCCATCTGTAAGCAATGCCTGCTGCAATGCAAACCTCAGATTTGGTGTTTGGTGCTGGAGATGGAGCTGCAGTGCACCCCAATGTCACAGCTTTGCAGCACAGAGATTCGCTTGGGATGCTCCATCTGTATGCAGTGCCTGCTGCAATGCAAATCCCAGATTTTGTGCTGGGGACGGAGCTGCACATGAGCCTCTCCATGAGCAAAACTCCATGCACCCCAATGCTGCACCTTTGCAGCACAAAGATTTGCATGGGATGCTCCATCTGTATGCAATGCCTGCTGCAATGCAAATCCGAAGTTTGGTGCTGGGGATGGAACTGTGGTCTAGAAAATCCGACCTCCTCTCTCAGTGCATTTCCAGGCGCTGCCCTCTGCCTTTATTTCAGCACTGTGTGTGGTGAAGCACATTATGGTTACGCGCAGTGATCTGCAGGCAGTCCCATAAAGCTGCTCCCCCTTCACTGCCTGCACTGCGCTGGGCGTGGGGGGCCACAGAGTGGGGGTCACAGTGGGGTGAGGGATTCGCCGGTGTCCTGGGGGGGGTCACAGCTCACGTCCTGCTCCGGTGGTTCGGGTGTGCCATGCTCATGGGGCCCTGCATCCAGCCCCACCTGCGGGGGTTGCAGCGATGCATGGGGTGGGGGCTCATCCCCTGGTCCCCTCACTCTTCTCCCCCCACCCCCCCAAGCCCCATCTCCTTGCGTAAAGCTGGGGTTCATCTCCTGACCCTTCCATCCCCAAATCCTTGAATTCAGCTGGGGCTCATCTCACCCCCTCTCCCCCCCCCACCCCTGGCCTCCCCCATCCCCATGTCCCTGCACCATGGCTCATCCATGGACCCACCAGGGCCCTGTGTCCTTGCATCAGACTGGGCTTGTCCCCAGACCCCCATCCCTGCACAAAGCTGGGGCTCATTCACAGACCCCCCCAACCTCCATCTCCTCTATGGGGGCTCTGAGCACCCCAGGGCATCACCCCATGTACCTCCACGGGGTCAGACTCCAGCACAGCCCTCTGCCTTCCAAACCCCACCCCCAGTGCCCTGACCTGGGCTTTGCTCACCTCTGGGGACACATCCGTCCCCTCCACACTCTCCTCCAATCCCTCGGGGTGTGGACCCTCCTCTGCCCCCTCCACGGGGCTGGTCTCACTGTCGATGCTGTCCCCACCACCAGTGCCATTGCTGTCCTCCGGAGCAGCACCGGTGGCCGCAGCGATGGCCTCGGAGAGGATCATGGAAGCCATGGATGCAGCGATGCCCTCCACTCCCCCCCCGGCAGCCCCCTCTGTTTTAGGGTATTCAGGGCACCCACTGCCCGTGGACACCTCCATCTCTTTGGGGCTGAGGTCGATCTCATGACTCTCCTCGCTGCACTCTGACTCTGACGCAGACCCCACACTCGTGGGTGAGGCTGGAGGGGGTCCAGGCATGGGGGCACCCGGCTCAGCTGGACCCTGTGCTGCAGGGCCATTGGGGACATCCTCAGTGGCATCGCTGCCCACCCCGGGGGTCGTTGGTATCTGCTCTGCTTCTGATGAGGGGTCCCAGTTGGGTGACTTCTCCGGGCAAGGGTAGACGGCTGGGGGGCTGACGGGGGCCGAGATGAGCAGCGAGCGGCGGTTGCTGCGTGGGGGGATGACAGATTGGGTTCAGTTCCTGTGAGACCCTACATGCAGCTGGACACTGCTCTGGGGTCATGGTGACACTGTGTCCCCAACCCAAATTCCGTCCCCAACCCAAATTCATCCCTAGGCATCCCATTAGCTTGGGGGGGGCACCAAAGCCAAAGGCCCCAATTTGTCGCCCAACACTGAGATGTGCTCAGCACCAGTTCAGCCCTATAGCACCCAACACCAGGAGATGATCAGCCCCAGCTCAGCCCTATAGCACCCAATGTCTAGACACATTCAGCTCCATTTCATCTCTACAGCACCCAAAGTTGGGAGGGAGGAAGTTGGGCTCAGCCCCAATTCATCACCCAACACTGGGAGGTGCTCAGCCCCAATTCAACCCTACAGAACCCAAGATAAGGAAGTGCTCAGCCCCAATTCATCACCCAACACTGGAAGGTGCTCAGCTCCAATTCAACCCTACAGAACCCAACACCAGAAGGTGCTGAAATTCAACCCTATAACACCCAATACTGGATGGCATTCAGCACCAGTCCATCACCCAATATCAGGAGGTGCTCAACCCCAGTTCAACCCTATAACACCCAAAGGTTGGGAGATGCTCAGCCTCAATTCAGCCCTACAGCACCCAATGTCTAGACGCGCTCAGCTCCAACTCATCTCAACAACACCCAGTGTTTGGAGGTGCTCATTCCTATAATATTCAATTCTAGGAGGTGCTCAGCCCCAGTTCATCCTTCTAACACCCAACATCAAGAGATGCTCAGTCTCAATTCAACCCTGTAGCCCTCAACATCAGGAGGTGCTGCAATTCAGCCCCATAACACCCAATACTGGGAGGTGTTCAGCCCCAGTTCATCACCCAACGTCAGGAGATGCTCATTCATCCCCGTTGGTCACAGGCAGAAATAGAGGAGGGCATTACATCCACCCATTTTTTGGGGGAGGGGGCTCTGGGGCACCACAGGACCCCCCCATTACCTGGAGACACCTTTGATGATGAAGACTTTGCTGGAGTGCTGCTTGTCAAGTTTCCCCATCACTTCGTAGAGGTCACGGTTGAGCTGTGTGGGGGGAGAGAAACTCATCAGAGCCCCCGGGACCCCCATGGGTGGGGCTGCATCCCACAAAGGGCAAATTTGGGTTAAAAAGAGGTCATACTGAGGCCGGAAAGCACCAGCTGAGAGGAAATCGCTTCTCCCATCCATCCTTCCTCTCCCTGATGCCCTTTGGGGGCCTATTTGATCCCCACAAAAGAAGCAAAACTCCAAAACTCTTTCCTTTTTTTTTTTTTCCCCCCACCATTGCAACGATGGATAAAAAGACTCTTTTTATCCCAAAACTTGGTGGTGAAGCAGCACTGCTCATTGCTGACAGCAGCACTGGAGCGCTCGAGGTGATGCAAATCCTCATCAACCCCAGAGAGCGGCGCAGCACCAGCAGAATGGGAGGGGAGGGGGTGTCTGTAAGGGGGCTTTGGGGTCCCACCTTGCTCATCTCTTTGTAGAAGATGTCACGCAGGTTGGAGATGTTCTGGAAGATGGTGACGTAGCAGGCAATGCGGCTGCGGGGAGAAATGGGGCACGAGGAGGAGGGGGCTGGAGGGGTGCAGCTCCTGACCCTCATCCTTGGGGAGGGGATAAATGGGGGGGGGGATGAAAGCGGGACGGCTGTTTGGGACAGTGCTGCATCCCAATGGGGTGGGTTGTTTTTTTTTGGGGGGTGGTGGGGGGGTGGAGGGGAGTTGGAATGCTGCACGCGTGTTTGCAAAGCTTTTTCAGGGGGGATTTTGGGGAGGGGGCTGCGGGTTGGGTCAGCTCAGTACCTCCCATACAACACGGGCAGCTCCTCCCGCAGCTCCCGGTTCAGCTCCTCGAACACCGCCTGCGCTCTGTTGAACTCCTCCTCAGCCTGTGGGGGTCCAGAGGGGTTATGGGGGGTTATAGGGGGGATGTTAGTGGGGCACGGCCCTCTCCCAGAGCAGACTTGTACCCACCTTGGCAATCTTGGCCTCGTCCTTCTTCTTGGCGTTCTGCAGTGCTTCCAGGTGGTGCCGGGCGCTGTCGTAGTCCACCAGTTTGCGGCCGCGTTTGGCGATGCGCTCCTGAGTGGGGCAGAGGCCTCAGAGAGATGGAAAAGTGCCATGGCGTGCTGTGCCATGCTGTGCAATGCCGTGCTGGGCTGTGCCGTGCCATGCCATGCAATTCTGTGCCATGCTGTGCCATGCCATGCCATGCCATGCAGTGCCGTGCCATGCCATGCCATGCCATGCAGTTCTGTACCATGCTATGCCATGCCATGCCATGCCATGCCATGCCATGCCAATGGCCACGCTGAGCCTTTCTGCACCATGCTGTGCCATGCCATGATATACAATGTCATACTCTGCCACATGTTATCTGAAATCACATGCCGTGCCATGCCATTCCATACCATGTTGTACCATGCTGTGCTGTGCCATGGAATGCTGCATCAGGCCGTGCCAAACCATGCTGTGATGTGCCATGAAATGCCATACCATGCCATACCGTGCCGTGCCATTCCATGTCACGATATACAATGTCATACTGTGCCATACCAAGTCATGCTGTGCCCATGCTGTGCTATGCCTTTCCATGCCATGCAATGCCACACCATGCCATGATAAGCAATGTCATAATGATCCATGCCATTCCATGCCATGCCATACAGGGCTGTGCTGAGCCATGCAATGCTTGCCATACCATGCTGAGCCATGCCTTTCTGTGCCGTGCCTTTCTGTGCCATGCCGTGCCTTTCCGTGCCATGCCATGCCATGCCACGCCATGCCATATCATATCATGCCATTCCTTTCTATGCTGTATCATGCTGTGCCGTGCCATGCAGTGCTGCGCCAGGCCATGCCACACCATGCTATGCCTTGTTGTGCCATCCTATCCCATCCTATACCATACTGTGCCATGTCATGCCATGTTGTGCCATACCACACTTTACCATACCATGCCGTGCCCTGCCACACCACAGCGTCCCATCCCATCCCATCCCATCCCATCCCATCCCATCCCATCCCATCCCATCCCATCCCATCCCATCCTATCCCATCCCATCTCATACCACCCACCCCATCCCATGCCACGCCATGCCACGCCACTCCATGCCACACAATCACACCCCACGTGCCTTAATGTCCCCAAACTGAGCCAGGTAGTTCTCCATCAGGCGCAGCGCCTGGTCGCCCAGCTTCGCCTCATAGTCTTCCCACAGCAAGTCGTTGCTCTGCAGGAGGGAAGGGGATGGGAGTCGGGGACGTGCCGGGCTCTGTCCCCGTGGACTCATCTCCGTGACCCCAACCCTCAGGGGACAGCAGTGCTCACGTCTGCGATGGCCTTCAGCTCCACGTGTCCGTCCCATTCGGTGCTGTAGATCTCCTGCAGTGTTTCGGTCACTTTTCGTGAGCTCTCGTGCATCACTGCAGGGATGGGGGGAGTTGCAAAAGTTGGGATGCGTGGTGAGGAAATGCAGCACAGGGCCTGACAACCCCCCACCCCTCCACCCCCCTGGATGCTCTGTGCTTCACTGCCCAGGGTGTGCAAAAGGGGCATTGCTCTGTACCTTTCACTGCACCGACAAAAGCCTTCAGGTCTTTGTAGAGTTTGTTGCCTTCATTCTGTAAAGCAATTGTATTGGGGGGGAAGGGGGCAGGTTGGAGCCCCTGGGATGGGGTTGCCCTCGAGCCAAAGTGGGTGTGGGGAGTGGGGAGGGATGGAATGGATGGTGGTGTGTTGGGGATGGGACAGTGATGGCATGGGGGTGGCACTGGGTTTGGATAGGGATGAAACAGGGATGGCATGGGGATGGCACTGGGGTGGGGTGTGGGTGGAGCAGGGATGGGATGGAGGTGGCACTGGGGTTGGATGGGGATGGGACAGGAGTGGCCTGGGGGTGGAACTGGGATGGGGATGGGAAGGAGATGGAATTGGGGTGGCACTGGGGAGGAATGAGGATGGAGATTGCATTGGAGTGATGGTGGGGTGGGATGGGGATGGGAAGGAGGATGGTACAGGGAAGGGATGACGTGGAATGGGGATTGCACTGAATGGAACAGGGGCGGCACAGGGATGGCACGGGGAAGGTATAGGAATGCCATTGGGATAAAATGGGGATGGAGTAGGGATAGCATGGAGATGACGTGGGATGGTACAGGGATGGATGGGAATGGCATTGGGGTGACATGAGGATGGCATTGGAATGATATGATGGGTCAGGGATGACATGAGAGTGGTGCAGGGATGGGATGGGAATGGCACAGGGATGGCATTGGGATGGCATGGGGATAGTGCAGAAATGGCATGAGGGTGGCATTGGCATGATGTGCGAATGGAATAGGGATGGAATGGGGGTGGTGTGGGGGTGGAACAGGAATAGGATGAGGATGGCATGGGAATGAAATGCAAATGCTATGGGGATGAAACAGAGGTGGTATCGGGATGGTATGGAGATAGCATAGGGATGGCATGAGGACCGAATGGGGATGGTATGAGGATGGAACAGGGAAGTCACAGGGCTGACATGCAGATGACATGGGGATGGCACGGAGTGACCCTATCCCCCCAGTCCCCTCTACTCCCTGGTGCCACCTGCTGCAGCTGGAAGTTGTTTGCGCTCTGCTCAAACTGCTCGTCTTTGGTTTCCACGGTTTTGCCCAACTTCTGCAGAACCTGGGATGGAAAGGGGGACGCGTCAGCAAGGAGAGTGGGCAAAATGCTGGAAGAGCCCTAAAGGGTGCCCAGGACCTGACTGCCTCGACGCGGAGCCCACCTGAACTGAGGTGTGCTTGAGGGATGCCAAACTTCTGCACATCCCTTAATGCTCTTTATTTTTAGGGGAAATCTGTGGGTTTGGGGAGCCAAACCAACACAGTGTGTCCCCACGCAAGACTGCCTTCATTTGTGAAATCTTACGGATGCAGCCCTGTGCTCCCCACAGCTCCCCTGCACGGGTGCATTGGGATGACATGAGGATGGTATGGGGATGGAACAGGAATTGAATGGGGAAGGGATGGGGATGGAATAGGTATGGGATGGGGATGGTGTGGGAATGGAACACGGATGAGATGAGGATGGAACAGGGATGGTGTGGGGGTGGTGTGGGGGGATGGAAGAGGAATGGGATGGGGGTGGTGTGGGAATGGAACAGGGATGGGGTGGAGATGGAAGAGAAATGGGATGGGGATGTTGTAGGAATGGAACAGGAATGGGATGGGGGTGGAAGAAGAATGGGGTGGGGGTGTGTGGGGATGGAACAGATTTGATGAGGATGGTAAGGGGATGGACAGGAATGACACAGGGATGGATCATGGATGGTATGGGGATGCAACAGGGATGGGATGGGGACGTCATGGGGATGGAACAGGGATGGAACAGGAATGGCGTGGGGATGGTATGGGGATGGAAGAGGAATGTAATGGGGATGATATGGGATTGGAACAAGGATAGCATGGGGGTAAAACAGGGATGGGATGGAGATGGTGTGGGAATGGAAGAGAGATGGGACGGGGATGTCATACAGTGGGTGAATACTGATGCAAATGAAGCCCTAAAGTGCTGCCCCAGTGGGAATTGGTGACACTGCTGCAAAGAGGAGGAGGAGGAGGAGGAATAGCTGTGGGTGAAGGCCACCCCATGTCCCAACCGCAGAACCACGGAAGCGTGTCCTGGGCAGATATGGTCACAGAAGAGCTGAATTTAGCCCTAACCAGGAACCGTGGGAGCTTCTCCTTCCATTGTTGGGGTTGAAATGTCCCCAAACCACGTCCAATCGCCCCATTTCAGCCCACTTCCGCAGCCCTTCCCCCCACTTCCTGCCATGGGCTGCACCCGCACTGCGGGGCCATCCTGACCCTGGGTTCTGCTGGCCCTGGGGGACATGGGGACAGTCCCACAGAACCCCGTTCCAGCATCACCCACCCCATGGCCTGCACCACAAGTACTTCTGGGGAGAAAATCCCACTTTATGAAGCATTTCGGGGGGCTTTGAGGAGCAGCTTGCAAAACTGAATACTTGCAGCACTGCGGGGCACCCAACCGGATACCCTGTGAGCACCCAAGGGAGGAGAGAGGTGCACGGCGAGCAGAGCCCATTGGGGCTGCCCCACCTCACCCTGCAAAAACCCACCGAAAAATGAAAGTCGAGGGTGGTGAGGCCATGCCCTACCTTCTCCTGTGCCCGGCTGAAGTGCTTCTGGACCTGCTTGGCGAACAGCCCAGCCCCGCTCTTGCCCTCAGCCATGGTTGCTGATGGCTGCAGGGTTCTGCTTGCAGCATCAACTGTGGTTTGGTTTCTGTTGCGGAAGTTCGAAGCGATGCATCCGCCGAGCTCCGGGCACCCCCGAAACACCCAACCACGGGGTGGGACGGGAAGAGGAGAACACACAGCCGAGCCGTGGCAGTCCTCACCCATGTTTCTGTTTTGAGTTTCAATTTTGCTTTTGGAGTCACTTCTGCAATTCTTTGCTGTTTGTTTCCCACCTCGAGCAACGTCAGCCGCTCACCAGTGGGGTGCGTGGGTGTGCTTCGACCCTACAGCACTGGGCAAGGTGATAAAAGCACCACATCCATCCCCTCTCATTGCAAATGAATTTGATGTTCCCGAGCCCAGTGGGGGTGTGGGGAGCACGAGGCACTGTGAGACGTGGGGGTGGCATGGGGAGGGGATGGGGATGGGGATGGTGAGGGGGTGGAATGAGAAGGGGATGGGATGGGATAGAACATGGATGAGATGGAATGGGGATGGGGACGGGGATGGGATGGGGATGGGATGGGGATTGTAGCAGAGTTGAGGGACTGGGAGAAGTCCTTCCCCTGACAGATTCCTGCTCCTCAGGGGAGAAATTTTTCCCTTTTTTCACCCAAGGACACTTTGGCTTTCCAGGCTTGGTTGTTTTTTCCAAGACTCTGTGCAAGGCAGAAGGGGGCCTGACAAAAGGGATACTCGAAAAGATGAGATTGGAGAAGAATTGTATGAATGCAGGCAAAAGAAGTGGGGCAGGGCATCCCCAGCCTTGCTGGGGAGAAACAACAGCCAGCACGCTCTCACTGAAGAACACAATTTATTGATGCCAGCTTTGAGACATAAATGTCCCCAGCTGAAATGCTCAATGTCCACATTCAGGGCCGGGGCTGAGGTTCTCCTCCTCCTGCTGCTTTGTTCTAGGAGATCACCTGCAGGGAGAACAAGGAGCGTAACCCCACAAATCCACAGTGCTGCCATTGAGTCGCTAGCACGGCCCTAATGGGTGCTCCACACCCCACTGAGTGCTCTGTTCCCCTTTGGGTGCTCCATGCCCCATTGGGTGCCCTATTCCTCACTGGGTGCTCCGTTCCCCACTGGATACTCCATCCCTGTTGAGTACGTCACACCCCATTGGATGCTCTATTCCCCACTGGTTGTTCCATTTCCCTTGGAGTTCTCCACTCTCTGCTGGGTGCTCCACATCCCACTGGGTGCTCTATTCCCCACTGGGTTCTCCATTTCCCATTGGGTGCTCTATTCCCCACTGGGTTCTCCATTTCCCATTGGGTGCTCTATTCCCCATTAGGTTTTCCATTTCCCGTTGGGTGCTCCATGCCCCCTTGGGAGCTCCACACCTTCCCAGTGGGTGGAGAAGCCGTGCAAGTCCCCTTTGCATGACCCCACTGGAATAAACAAAACCCTTCCAGCCCGTCTCCTTACGCTGGATATCCAGGAGATGTAGGCAGAGACGCGGGTGAAGACGGTGGGCTTGTTGCGCACGTTGCAGCCCAAGCTGGAGACGAAGCTGGTGACGCCGTGCACTTGGTACACCCCATTGACTGCGCAGTGCAGGGGGCCTCCCGAGTCGCCCTATGGAGGGACACCCATCAGAGTGGGGCTGTAACAAGGGCTGGGGGTTGACAGTGAGGTGACAGGGCCGTACCTGGCAGCCGGCACGCACGCCGTCCCCGCCGGCACAGATCATGCTGCTCTTGACAGTGGAGCCCCAGTAGGAGTAGCTGGAGCAGGTGCTGTAGCTCACGACGGGCAGGTACGCCTGCTGCAGCACGCTCGACAGCTGCCCGTTGGCTGCAAGTGAGCAAGGGTCCATTAAAACCCATAGGTCCCTTAACACCCCCCAAAATATTTGCACGGCAGCATCCAACCTTGAGCATCCCATAGAACCTCTCAAAATATTTGCATAACAAATCCATCCCTTGGGGGACCTCCTTCCATGTCCAAAAGTGATTAACCTCCTCCATTTTCCCACATTCTTAATGAATTTTCGTGCGCCCTATAAAACTCGCCAGTATTGTTGCATGACCTCATCCAACCTTGAGCACCCCCATTTCTTGCAGGACCTCAAACCACTTCCAAAAAGGATTTACCTCCTCCATTTCCCCATTTTGTTAGGGGATTTTGGTGAGCTCTATAAAACATCCTAACATATGTTCATGACTGCATCCAACCGTAGGCATCCCACAAAATCTCCCCAGGTATTTGCATGACCACATTCATCCCCATGCATGATGCCTTGTAGAACCTCAACCTACTTCCAATAGCGATTAACCTCTCCCATTTTTCCCACATTTTTACTGGATTTTAGCAAGCCCTGGAAGACCCCCCAGTATTTTGCATGACCCCATCCAACCCTGAGCATCCGCATGTCTTGTGGGACGTCAACCCCCTTCCAAAAAGGATTAACCTCCCCCCTTTCCCCACGTTTTCAGTAGATTTTGATGAGTCCCATAAAACCCCCTCAGTGTATTTCATGATCCCATCCAACCTTGAGTATCCCCATGCCTTGTAGGATCTCAATTTGCTTCCAGAAAGGTCGAACCTCTCTCATTTTCCAACATTTTTGGAGGATTTTGTTGATCCCCACAAAACTCCCCAATACATTCGCACCACCGAATCCATCCCCACACACAACGCCTCGTGGGACCTCAACTCGCTTCCAAAACCTGACGAACAACCCCAACTCCCCAAAATTTTCAGGGATTTGGGGATGAGTGTCCCTGGGATGCCCGTGTCGGTGGCACTCACTGCGGGTCAGCCCCCAGCCGCTGATGTAGCAGGGGTAGTTGTTGGCCAGCACTGTGCCCTGGCTGGGCAGCACCGCCAGCTGCACGTAGCTGTTGAGCGTGGCCGAACCCGACAGGCGGAGCAGCGCGATGTCGTAGCTGTGGGGAGGATGCAAAGGGCGCTGTAGAGCACCTGGAGAAATCCCCATCCCCCTGCTGTGCTCCCTCCCGACAAACCCCCTCCCCGGGTGCGTTACCCTGCTGCCACGTTGTTGGAATTCCAGCTGGGGTGGATGTGGATGCTGCTGACGCTGAAGGTCTGCTCGGTGCCCTCGCTCTGGTAGATGTTGTGGTCACCGGCGACGACGCGGAAATTCAGGTTACTGCAAAAAAGCACAGGATCAGGACCCACGCTGTTATTGCTTCAAGGGTTATCACAACAGGACTGAGGAAGTGACTTGGCTTTGATGGACAAACTTGATGGAGAATAATCAAATCGTGTTTTTAACTCCACATCTCTCACGTGTACATTCACATTTTCTCTGCGTGTGCAATAGAAACTCCTAATTCTTTATCGACACCATGGACACAGGGATAGAAAGAAGGAATAATAATCCTATGGTTCTGTGATCTTTCAGGACCCTTCCAGCCCAAAGTTCTACAGTTCTAGATTTTAAGGACTCTTCCAGCTCAGTGTTCTATAGTTCTATGATCTTTAAGGATTCTTCCAGCCCAACCATCCAGTGGTTCTGTAGTGAAGAGTCATCCGTACAAGAAGATGCTTGCAGGGATCATTCTCCTTAGTGGAAAGATCAACAAAGACCCCGAGTCCTTAACAGAAAGATCAGCAAGGACTGCTACTCTCTGGGTGGGGACAGCTAATTTTTTTCCTTTTTTTTTTTTTTTTTTTTTTTGATGGAAAAATGGCATTTTCAGGAGACAGCGGGGCTCCCATGGCTGCTCACCTGTCTACGCAGTGGGCTGCTGTCAGCACCCAGTTCTGTCGGATGAGGGACCCTCCACAGGTGTGGTGCCAGCTGCCCCCGGAGTAATACTGGAGGGAGATCTGGGGAGAAACAGCACAGGGTGAGATGTGGGGACAGGAGCTCCCAGGGGATGGGAACACAAAGGAGACAGGAAAACCAAAGGGGATGGGACACCCAAGGGGAAGGGAACCTGAAAGGGACAGGAGACCCACGGAGATGGGAGACCCAAGGAGACAGGATCACCAAGGGGATAAGATACCCAAGGGGATGGGAACTCCAAGGGAATAGGAGACCCAAGGGGATGGGATACCCAAAGGGGATGGGAACCCAAAGGGGATGGGATGCCTAAGGAGATGGGAGCCCTGAGGGGATGGGATGCCCAAGGAGATGGGAGATCCAAGGGGGTGGGAGATCCAACAGGATGGAATCTCCATTCTTCTTTCATCTCCAGTCCCCAACCCAACCCACCTGTGAGGGCCAAGCATGTGACTGCGCCTCGGTCCCCCCAACCACACGTTGCATCCCATCAGAGCCCGGCTCTGCATGGCATCCTGTGGGAAAGGAACAGTGACAGCCGCACACCCATTTCTCCCTGGAGCCCCAAATCTGAGAGCTCATTAGCAGCTAACGAGCCCCTGGCACAGGAACTCACCACACAGCGCGAGGGCAGCGAGGAGCAGGAGCTGCAGCATGGTGACGGTGTGGCCAAGACTTCACCTCACGCTGCTTTATAAAGGATGGAGAAGGAGGTATGGGAGCCCCACAGGTGGCCCTATCAAGCAGCCTTGGTCCCTTTTCCAAAATACACGTGGCCATGAAAGTCGGAAGCCAAGAGCTAAAAGTAGTCTAAATGCAAGCAAGCTGCAGTAAACTCGTTTATTTTAATCCATTTTTCACGATGGGGGCAGGATGCGTTCACCTGGATTCAGCTATCAGCACAGTGCACCTGCACAGCTGTATCTACACCTGTGTATTTGTTTAGCTGAAATATTTCAGTCTGTGACAAAGAAACTGACTTTTGGCAAAATGAATAAATAATTAAAAAATAATAATCCAGCCTATGTATATTTTTTGGCTGTTAGAAGTGAATGGAGGCTGTTCTGGGGTCCTTTGGCAATGGCACTTCTTGCAGGGCGTAATCCAAGTGAAGGGTGGACTGTTGGATGGATAAGGAATTGGTTGGATGGTTCAGGTGGAGGTGGTGATGAGTGGTGATCCCCAGGGATCTGTCTTGGGAGAGGAGATTTCAGTGTCTTTAACGGTGACATCAGTGATGGGATCATTGTGCACTCAGAACGCTGGCGGATGGCACCAAGTGCAGTTGGTATGACAGAAGGAACTATTCTATGGTTCTATGATCTTTAAGGACCTTTCCAACTAAACCATACCAGCATTCTATGATCTTTCAGGACCCTTTCAATCTAATTATCCTATGGTTTTGTGATCTTTAAGCAATCTTCTAACTCAATTGTCCTATTGTTCCATGATCTTTAAAGATCATTCCAATCCAATCATACTATGGTTCCATGACCTTTCAGGACCCTTCCAACCCAACCATCCTATGGTTCCATGACCTTTCAGGACCCTTCCAACCCAACCATCCTATGGTTCCATGACCTTTCAGTACCCTTCCAACCCAGCCATCCTATGGTTCCATGACCTTTCAGGACCCTTCCAACCCAACCATCCTATGGTTCCATGACCTTTCAGGACCCTTCCAACCCAGCCCTCCTATGGTTCCATGACCTTTCAATACCATTCCAACCCAACCCTCCTATGGTTCCATGACCTTTCAATACCATTCCAACCCAGCCATCCTATGGTTCCATGACCTTTCAATACCATTCCAACCCAGCCCTCCTATGGTTCCATGACCTTTCAATACCATTCCAACCCAACCCTCCTATGGTTCCATGACCTTTCAATACCATTCCAACCCAGCCCTCCTATGGTTCCATGACCTTTCAATACCATTCCAACCCAGCCATCCTATGGTTCCATGACCTTTCAATACCATTCCAACCCAGCCCTCCTATGGTTCCATGACCTTTCAATACCATTCCAACCCAACCATCCTATGGTTCCATGACCTTTCAATACCATTCCAACCCAGCCCTCCTATGGTTCCATGACCTTTCAATACCATTCCAACCCAACCCTCCTATGGTTCCATGACCTTTCAATACCATTCCAACCCAACCCTCCTATGGTTCCATGACCTTTCAATACCATTCCAACCCAGCCATCCTATGGTTCCATGACCTTTCAATACCATTCCAACCCAACCATCCTATGGTTCCATGACCTTTCAATACCATTCCAACCCAACCCTCCTATGGTTCCATGACCTTTCAATACCATTCCAACCCAACCCTCCTATGGTTCCATGACCTTTCAATACCATTCCAACCCAACCCTCCTATGGTTCCATGACCTTTCAGGACCCTTCCAACCCAACCATCCTATGGTTCCATGACCTTTCAGGACCCTTCCAACCCAACCATCCTATGGTTCCATGACCTTTCAGGACCCTTCCAACCCAACCATCCTATGGTTCCATGACCTTTCAGGTCCCTTCTGACCCAACCATCCTATGGTTCCATGACCTTTCAGGACCCTTCCAACCCAACCCTCCTATGGTTCCATGACCTTTCAATACCATTCCAACCCAGCCATCCTATGGTTCCATGACCTTTCAGGTCCCTTCTGACCCAACCATCCTATGGTTCCATGACCTTTCAGGTCCCTTCTGACCCAACCATCCTATGGTTCTATTCTATGGAAGCAGCAGCACTCAGGTTTTGCTCCTCCAACAGAGTGGGCACAGGAAAACAGCATTGGGCACATGTCCCAGGTTCCATGGGCACACAAGAAAAAAAAAAGAAATAGGAAAGAAAAGAACACACCTGTCACATTTCTGCTCTTATCACCGTAGGAAACATGAGATTTCATAGGGAGAAATTGTCTCTGATTAATCACCTCTTCGTTTTTATCAGCATAGAAGGGCACACACAGCAAAGGCACAACCCAACTCTACCCATGGCAAACCTGAGCCCCCAGAAGTCAACACTTTATTGTAAGAATGGGGCTCCAAAGGGACATTTGAGCTGCAGATAATGAAGAGGACTTCCAGGGCAACGGGATCAGAACGGGGCTGGGGACTCGGGGGCAGTTCTGGGGGAGGAAACAGAGCCGAGATGGGGTCTGTAAAATAAATCATCTCTTTATTTCAGGTCACGTACCCAAAGGTGGACCCTCCCCATCCATTTCCAGGAGGAGCTTTCCCCAGCTATCAATGAAACGGTACCAAAATTGGGGTGGGGGGAGAAGTGTGGGGGGGAACAGCAGGGACCGTGGTTGGGTGTCCCCAGCATAGCACCCAGGAGCACCCCACAGCCCGGCCCCTTCCTCCTGCTCAGCACGAGGACCAACGGAACCACCCCAAGAAACAACGATCACAACATCATAATGACCAAAATAATAATAAAAAAAACAATCCTCTAATGTTTCCCCTACAATCAAGGCTGGGATTTAAGGCAGGTGGCCCCACAGAGCTGCCCGAGGTCCCTCTCCCCGACCACGAGTGAGGGACACTGGATGCTGGTGTGGGGCTGGGTCCCAGCAGCCACCCCATATATCCCAGCTCCTTTCTATGGGGCTGAGCCCCTAGTCCATCTCCCACAGCCGGGCCAACCCCACTGCCCTCCTCAGGTATAGGGAAGGGGCACATGTGGGGCAGCTGTGACAGCTTTGGAATGCCCCAAGGGCAAGTTTGGAGTCTCTTTGATGAGTCCAACATGAGTCCAGCACCATCTCTCCCATCCAGGCACTAAAACGCAGCACTGGGCTCCTCCACGACCCTTTTTGGGATCCTCAACGAGCCCCTTTGAGGGTTCCTCCACGACCCCACTTTGGAGTTCCTCCATGCCCCCTCTTTGGGGCTTCTCACATTATCACCCCATCTCCACGGGGTTTGCAAAAGGCATAGGGCTGAGTTCAAGGCCAGACGTGAATTGCAGCATATTTAAGGCTTTTTGCTTCTTTTAAATTAAAAAAAAAAAAAAAAAGATAATAATATTAAAAAAAAATAATAATAAGGAGGGGAAAGAGTTGGCTGCCAGTGCCCTGAGCGCGGCTGGATCCCAGTGTGCTGCTGTTAGGTGAAGGACCAGAGCTGGTGGAGGTCTGAGGGGTCGCAGGGGGCCATGGCCGGGTGCTTGCCACGTGCTGTCAGACACATCCGGGATGCATGGTTCTTAATGAGGTGGTCCTGGATTGAGAGAGAGAAAAACAGAGTCTGGCTCAGCTCGACCCTAAGGATGCAAGCAAGGAGATGCAGCAATAGCACGAAAAAGGGATGCAGCACTGAGTGCTACGTGGGGATGCAACAAGTGCATGGTGCAGGGATGTTGCAAGTGCGCAGTGAGGGGATGCGGCAGTGAGCACATGGTGCAGGGCTCCAGCACTGAGTGCGTGGCATGGGGATGCAGCACTGAGAGCACAGCATGCAGATGCAGCAACAAATGTGCTGTGTGGGTTTGTAGCACTGAGCAACAGTGCAAGGAATGCAGCATTGAGTGCGCAGTGCTGCGGCGTCAAGTGCACGGTGCTGGGATGCACCATGTGCATGGCCCAGGGATGCAGCACCAAGCACTCGATGCAGGGATGCTCCAAGGGCATGGCGGTGGGATGCAGCACCGAGAGCAAGGCACTGTGCAGGCAATGCAGCACCAAATCCAAGCACGCAGTGCGGGGATGCAGCATCAAGCGCACAGCGTGAGAACGCAACACACAGAGCACAGAACAGGGATGCAGGTGAGCACACAGCCCAAAGTTGCAGCACCACACGCTCCGTGTGTGGATGCAGCACGCAGTGCAAGATGGCATTGGGTGCCAGAGTGCAGAACCACATGCGTGGTGCAGGGATGCATTGAGCGCATGGTGCTGGGATGCGCTATGGTGCTGGGTGCATCATGGTGCTGGGATGCATCAAATACGCACAGTGCTGGGATGCACTGAGTGCATTATGGTGCTGGGATGCACTATGGTGCTGGGGTGCTCTGAGTGTATTATGGAGCTGGGATGCACTATGGTGCTGGCATGCATTGAATGCACAGTGCTGTGGTGCTCTGAGTGCATCAGGGTGCTGGGATGCATCGTGGAGCTGGGATGCTCTGAGTGCATCAGGGCGCTGGGGTGCTCTGAGTGTATTATGGAGCTGGGGTGCTCTGAGTGCTGGGATGCACTATGGTGCTGAGATACATTGCAGTGCTGGGATGTGCTGGGATGCACTATGGTGCTGGCATGCATTGAATGCACAGCGCTGGGATGCTCTGAGTGCATTATGGTGCTGGAATGCACTATGGTGCTGGGATGTGCTGGGATGCACTGAGTGCACAGTACCGGGGTGCACTATGGTGCTGGCATGCTCTGAGTGCATCACGGTGCTGGGATGCATCATGGTGCTGGGATGCTCTGAGTGCATCACGGTGCTGGGATGCATCATGGTGCTGGGATGCATCACGGTGCTGGGATGCATCACGGTGCTGGGATGCATCACGGTGCTGGGATGCTCTGAGTGCATCATGGTGCTGGGATGCATCATGGTGCTGGGATGCATCACGGTGCTGGGATGCTCTGAGTGCATCACGGTGCTGGGATGCATCATGGTGCTGGGGTGCTCTGAGTGCATCACGGTGCTGGGATGCATCATGGTGCTGGGATGCATCATGGTGCTGGGATGCATCATGGTGCTGGGATGCATCATGGTGCTGGGGTGCTCTGAGTGCATCATGGTGCTGGGGTGCTCTGAGTGCATCACGGTGCTGGGATGCATCATGGTGCTGGGATGCATCATGGTGCTGGGATGCATCATGGTGCTGGGGTGCTCTGAGTGCATCATGGTGCTGGGGTGCTCTGAGTGCATCACGGTGCTGGGATGCATCACGGTGCTGGGATGCTCTGAGTGCACAGCGTGGGGATGTTCTGAGCACAGGGGATGCTTGCAGTGATGCTCACCTGTGTCAGCTCCCACTCCTCATCGGGGGGCACACGCGTGGGCTGCCCACGGAAGCTGCACTCCCCGAGCTGCACCGGCCCCGCGCCCGCCCGCAGGCACAGCTGTTTGCCCACGTTGTGCCGCAGGTCCCGCTGAGTCGTGTACTCAAAATACTGTGGGGGGAGAAAGAGATGGAGGAGGGGGGCATAGCAACCCTGTGAGAGGCAGGGATGAGCCCTTGGGGCAATAAAGGAGACCTTCGGGGGAGGGGGAAATAGCCTGTAGGGGTGAGAAACCATTCAGAGTGAGGGGGGGAAATAATGATAAAATAGTCCTTGGGGGAGGGGAACTTGAGAAAATAGCTCTGGGGTGGGGGGGGAATGGATAAGAGTGCCCTGAAAGGGTGGGAGCAGATAAAATAACCCTGAGTGTGTGGGGAAACACAGTGAAATAAACGTCGGGGCGGGGAAAACGGATAAAGCAGCTCTGGGAGCAGGGGTGGGAAGT
This sequence comes from Meleagris gallopavo, assembly GCF_905368555.1. Lineage (NCBI taxonomy): Eukaryota > Metazoa > Chordata > Aves > Galliformes > Phasianidae > Meleagris > Meleagris gallopavo. The sequence goes on along the minus strand of NC_139434.1, from coordinate 780,014 downwards.
GATAAGATAGAGCTGGGGGGGAGGGAAGGAAGGGGTGAAATGACCCTGGGGGGGGGGATGAAGGGATAAAATAGCACTCGGTGGGGGGGACGATGATAAAACAGCCCTCGGGTGGCGGTTTGGGGCGGGGGAGGCAATGAAACGGCGGCGTGGGGAGCGCTGAGCCCACCTGGTTGCCCCCCATCCCGTGGCAGGGGTACATGATGAGCGGCTTCCCCCCGTGGTTGTTCTCCCCGACGTCCAGGCAGCTGTTGGTGCCCTCGTTCTTAATCTGCACAGGGAAAAAATAATAATAATTATTAAATAATTATAATAATAATTATAAAATAATAATTAAAAATTAAAATAATTAAAAATATATAAATAAATAAAATATATATTCAATTTTATGTCTATATAGATATATATATATTTCAATTTTACATATACTTTTCAATTTTACATATACTTTTCAATTTTACATATACTTTTCAATTTTACATATACTTTTCAATTTTACATATACTTTTCAATTTTACATATATATATTTTTTCAATTAAAAAAATTAAAATGAAAAAACATCGAAAGAATTAAAAAAATAAAAGATATAAAAATATATAAAATTTATAAAAGTAAAAAAGTAAAATAACAGCATAAAAATAATTAAAATATATAAAATTAAAAAAAGGAAAAATATATATTTTTAAAAATTTAAAAATTAATTAAAAAAAAATCTACAATTAAAAAAGTTTAACAAATAAGAAGTGTACAATTAAAGGAAAAAAATAAAAAATAAAAAAATCTGTAAATTAATAAAATAAAAATAAAAAAAGATTAAAAATATATAGAATTAAAAATAAAATAAAATTAGTAAATATATAATAAAAATTAAAAATAGAAAAATAAAATTAAAAAAATAAACATAAAATTAAAAATTAAAAAAATAAAAATATAAAATTAAAAAATTTAAATACATAAAATTAAAAAATAAAATAAAATAATTATAAAATTAAAAAATGTAAAATAAAAATTTAAAATAATTAGAAAATACATAAAATAAAAAATTAAAAATAAAAAAATTAAAATACATAAAATTAAAAAAATAAAATAAAAAATTAAAAAAGAAAGCAAAAGTTAGAAATATAAAATTAAAAAATAAAATTAAAAAAAGGTAAAAAAAGGAAAAATTACAGAAAAATCTAAAATGAAAAAAATTAAAAACATAAAATAAAAAAATAAAATTAAAAAAACTAGAAAATGTATGAAGTTTAAAAAAAATTAAAAATTAAAAAAGTATAAAATAAAAAAAAATTAAAAAAAAATTAAAAAGTGTTAAAAATATTAAAAAATAATTAAAAAAAAAAAAAAGCAAACCCGAAAAACAAAGAAAGGAAAGGTTTGCTGAGCCCTGGGGCGGCCGTCGGATCTCAGCCCTGGCGCTGGGCTGAGGCTCCGGGTCTCCGTCCTTCCCAGGACGTGGTGAGGAACGCCCGGACCAACGCCTCCCCGGGACGGGAGGTGAGCAAAGGTTGAGGAAATGAAAGACCAGGGAAATAGAAGCGGGTGGAGAGGCGGCGCTGAGCCCTGGGACACGTCAGCACCCGCATCAGAACGGCACCCAGGGTTGGCCGCCAGCGCACCCATCTGCGCCCAGTGATGGCACGGAGCTGCGGGAAGCGTTCGGCTCTTCCTCCCCACTGAGGCCACACAACATCCCCGGGGGCCCCGAACCAGCTCTGCTGGATTCCAGCTCCCAGCTGAAGCAAAAAAAAAAAGGCTTTTTCTTTTGTTTTTTTTTGCGCCCTCATTGAGGTCGTCGCGTTCCTGCACTTACTGCTCCGTAGAAGGTGGGGTTGAGGTCGGGGACGAACATCTCGGGGTAGATGTTCTGCAGGTACCAGGTGAAGTTCTTGCAGTGCAGCCGCTCCCTCAGCCTGCGCCGTTCTGTAATGTCACCATACGTCTTCTATCGGCAAAGTCACGTGAGAAAATTAAACTGATCTCCAGAGCCAGCAGGAAATCCCCCCTCCAGCCCCTCACCCCCCTCCAATGCTGTCCTCCCCCAAAAGTTCCGTCCTCCCACCCATTGCAGGACCCCAGTGGGCACCAGAGCAAAGCTGAGCTGTGGCAAAACACGCTGGCAAAGTTAAAAAAAACATGGCTAGAAAGCATTATGGCCCAAAGGATTTATTTTTTTTAGTTGTGTTTTCCCATCCACGTTTGATTTCATTGCTCTAAGCTGAGTCTGCAGAGCTTTTGCACCTCCTGTTGATCAGACCCAAGCTCTGGGCAGGAGCTCAGACCCAGGATCCCACAGGAGGGGCTGGAGCTGGATGAGCTTTCAGGACCCTCCCAACCCAACCATCCCTCGGCTCCCTGCCCTTTCAGGACCCTCCTAACCCAACCATCCCATGGCTCCCTGCCCTTTCAGGACCCTCCCAACCCAACCATCCCTCGGCTCCCTGCCCTTTCAGGACCCTCCCAACCCAACCGTCCCACGGCTCCCTGCCCTTTCAGGACCCTCCCAACCCAACCATCCCTCGGCTCCCTGCCCTTTCAGGACCCTCCCAACCCAACCATCCCTCGGCTCCCTGCCCTTTCAGGACCCTCCCAACCCAACCATCCCACGGCTCCCTGCCCTTCCAGGACCCTCCCAACCCAACCATCCCTCGGCTCCCTGCCCTTTCAGGACCCTCCCAACCCAACCATCCCACGGCTCCCTGCCCTTTCAGGACCCTCCCAATCCAACCATCCCACGGCTCCCTGACCTTCCAGGACCCTCCCAATCCAACCATCCCACGGCTCCCTGCCCTTTCAGGACCCTCCCAACCCAACCATCCCACGGCTCCCTGCCCTTTCAGGACCCTCCCAGCCCAACCATCCCGTGGCTCTACGACCTTTCAGGACCCTTCCAACCCACTCATCCCACGGCTCTCTGACCTTTCAGGATCCTCCCAACCCAACCATTCCAATATTCTGTGGTTCCGTAACCTTTCATGACCCTTCCAAACCAACCGTCCTATGGTTCAGTGATCTTCAAATTCTCTCTCAGTCCAACCAACATGTGGCTTTGTGACCTTTATGAACCCTTCCAACCCAACCATCCCAAGGTTCAGTGACTGTCAGGGACTCTTCCAACTTAACCATCCTACAATTCTACACTCTTCAAGGTCCCTTCCCTCCCAAGGATTCTATGACAGTGAGACCACCGCTGGGGTGCAGGTACCTCTCTGGCCATCTGTGCAGCCTGTTGGTTCCTCCTGTAGAAGATCTCCTTGTAATCATCCATCCAGACCTCAGCCAAGCGGACCTGGTTCCTGGAGATGACCTGCGTGCCCTTGGGGAAGGTGTGGGGGCTCTTGGAGCGGAAGACGTGGCCCACAACAGAGCAGGGGATGATCTCCAGCTGACCCCCACACTGCCAGACCTGCGGAGATGAGACGTGGGGGCTGAGCAGCCCCGGGATTGAGGACGTCCCCCAAAGCAGTGCTCTGAATGCCGTGCCCCCTCGGCCTCACCCTGAAAGACATTTCCACGTTCTCTCCCCCCCAGATCTCCATCTGGTCGTCGTAGGAACCGATGTGCTCAAAGTATGACCTGGAGATGGCAAAGAGACCACCGGCGAAGGTCGGGGACCTACAGGATAGGGGAGAAAACATAAGGCTGGAGGGCCTCCATCTGCAGAACAGGTTAAGAAAACACCAAAACGCAGATCTGAATTTCGGGGGGACATCACAGAGGGTGGCACTGGGCAGCAGCATCCTCTCAACCAGGTGCGTGCCAGCCCCAGGTGTGGTCCATGCTCCCATGGCCATAGCAGAGGGGCACCACGGGGACGGAGCCACTGCCAGGAGGGGACAGCAGGAACACAGGGCGGCACGGCACCGAGGGGCCTCACTCTGTTGCCTCAGGATCCAGAGCAAAGCACGGTGGATTTGATTACAGAAAACCTATCGCAGCAAAGAAAGGCAGAGATTAGCTCGGTGACCAGGCACCCCATTCACTCCTCTGGCTTTTCTAATCTGTTCCATCTGATCTTTAGAAGACGGAGGCTGGAACAGAAACTTGCTTTTATTCAAGGGGGAGAAAAAAAAAAAATAATAATATGAGGACAAAAAGGAGCTCGCTGAGCAGCCACGTTCCTGCAGAGAGGAGCGGGGAGAGATGAGACGCTGCTGAGAGCCAGCACAGCTGACAGAGAAAGGGACCTTTATTGGGGCCAGGACGTCTCCCAGGTGCCCTCTGCACAAAGCCAGTCCTGCTGGACAGGATGCAGCTGCAGCCAAACACAGTGTCAGGTATCCCCACACGGCTGAGGGGCTCAGCAGCTGGAGGAACCCCACTGCCAAAGTGTGGACACTGGGCTCCCAGAGCCAAGGCTGTCAGTGCGCAGTTATATTATTATTATTTTTAATTTTTATTTTATTTTTCGTAGGAGAAAGCCCATTTTTCCGGATGCTTTCCATCACCTTCACCTCCTGCAACGCACAGCACCGTGGCACTGTTGGTGTTTCCACAGCTTCACCATCAGCTGCATGGAGAAATTGTGGGATGAACAACCAATCGACTTTGGGGGGCACCAACCAACCCCTCAAGCATCCTTCCTGCACCTGCTGGTGTCTCTGCCTGCTCACTGTGGGCTCAGCTTGCTGCCTGCAGGCAATGCAGCAAACCTGCAGCAAACCTGCAGCAAACCTGCAGCAAACCTGCTGCAAACCTGCTGCAAACCTGCTGCAAACCTGCTGCAAACCTGCTGCAAACCTGCTGCAAACCTGCTGCAAACCTGCTGCAAACCTGCTGCAAACCTGCTGCAAACAGCCCCAGCACAGCCAGCAAAGGGTTTGTTTTTGCTGCATTGTTCACCCCATGGGGAGTAGGGAGCTCTGCAGCTGTGCTCACCCGCTGTAGCCTGCAAACAAGGCAGTGTGCTTTGGTGCTGGGGGCTTCTCTGCTTGCAAAATTGGGTTTATGAGAGGCTTTGCAAGAACTGAGATTTATCTGGATCTGGAAGCAACTGAGGAGTGCTTTCCTTCATTTGTATCTGTAGATTCACTGAACCTACGCTGAGATTTCCCTCCTGCCCAAGCATCAGCTGCCAGGGAGCTCCTAGCCCCAGAACCCATGGGGAAACTGTTGGGAATGTAAAAATCACAAAGCAGCAAGAAAAATGACAGCTCCAGGCCCCCACCATCTCTGGACCCTCCATGGGGGGCTCGCCCAACAGTTCCCTGACTGCTTGAACTGGGTCCAGCGCTCCAGATGGGGTCTCCCCAGTACAGAGCAGAGCAGGGAGCACCTCCTTCACCCTGCTGGCCATGCTCTGTGCAGTGTCCCACAGGGAACCATTGGCCCTCTAGGCCACCAGGGCACACTTCTGGCTCGTGGTCAGCTTTTGGTCAACCACTGGCCAACTGTTGGCCAACCATCAGTCAACCAGGACACCATTGGTGTTCTCGGCCACAGGGGCACACTGCTAGCTCATGGTCACTCTGTTTGTCAACCCTTGGTCAAGGAGAACACCACTGGCCATCTTGGCCACCAGGGCAGACTGCTCACTCATGGTCACCCTGTTGGCCAGTCAGGACCCCAAGGTCCTTCTCTGCAGAGCTCCTTTCCAGCAGCTTAGCTCTTGACCTGCACTGGTATGTGCAGTTGTTCCTCCCCAGGTGTAGGGCTCTACATTGGCACAGGGAGGATGGAACACTCCATGCCCAGGCTTACTTGATGGGGACAGTCTCGTCCTTCCTCCTCTGCCTCTCACGGGGTGGCACGACCTCCCATCCAAAAGTGAGACTCCAGTCGAAATTGCCCCGGCTGTGCTGCTTTCCATACTGCACTGGCTTGGAGAACTCGAAGGTGTTGAGGTCTATGGTGGTGATGTCAGGGCTGACAACGGCTGTGGGCTCCTCGGCGATGCGGGACAGCAGGGGCTCCAACCACCCATGGAAGCACTCACCTGGAACACAGGGAAGGGTGAACTGACCTCACCAGCATCGCTTCAATCGGATGCGCCAGGAACTGGGGGCTGCATCTCGACCCCAGGGGCTGCATCCCGACCCCAGGGGCACCCAGAGGGTGGTGGGGAGGTGGACACTCACAGTGTGCATCCAGGAAGGTGAGCACCTCGCCGCTCGCCACGCTGGCTCCCAGCAACCGGGCTGTGATCAGCCCCTTCCTCTCCGCCTGCCGCACCACCCGCACAATCTGCAGCTGCTTCACATAGCGATCCAACTCGTCCTTCAGATATTCTGGGGGAACAGAAGAGGGCGGACAGCCTCACGGTGAGCTCAGCCCCTGCTCCTCACCCCCCATCAGCACATCGGGGTCCCCACAGCGAGGGAAGGGGCGTCCCTGTTCCCATCTGCATCCTGCAATAAGTGGGGGTGACACAAGTTCTCCCCATTCCCCCAGCCTGAGAGGTTTTTGATTGCTAAAAAAAGAATCAGTGAGGTTGGAAAAGACCTTTATGACCACCCAAATCCAACCATCAGCCCATCCCCACTGCGTCCACTAAATCACGTTCCTAAATAGAATCATAATGGTTGGAAAAGACCTCAAAGGTCATCCAGTCCAACCACCAACCAAACCCCGCCGTGCCCAAATGAAGTTTGCAATTTTGTTGCCCCCACTCCTCCTTGCATTTTGCCCCCATCAAGGAGCGATGGGGGGAAAAGGGCTCTTGGCTCCGTGGTTCAAGTGCAATTACAACTACCCAGAATTTCATCACTGAGGAATGGATGAGGAGGGCTGTCCTGGGCTCGGGTTTGGAGCAGATTCACCTAACCAAAGGAGGGGTTTGGGAAGGGATACCCCAAGTGTTCAGCAGAGAGCTGGACACCCCAGAAGAGACCCAAAATCTCAGGGGCACCCAACCCGTGTCCCCATCACAAAGTTCCTGGCTCCACACTTAGCTTTTCCAAGGATTTCTCCTAGCATCTCCCTCCCCGCCCATGCCTGCACACAGCCAGACCACAACTTCTTGGCCAAAGCACAACCCGGATCTCACTGGGGCAGAATGGGAACTGCCACCCGGGTCAACCGCACCCTGAGTGCACAGGGATGAGCAGTGCTCAGGGCAGAAAACCTAGCAGAGAGCAGAGTGCTGTGTGAGAAAGCACCACCACACCTCTCCCTGGGATGCTGCACGCTGAGCAAAGCATCGCTCTGCCCCAGGAGATGCTTCAGGTGCAGAAATCCCTTTATTTTCCAGGTGCAGCACACGCTGCTTTACGCATCTTGGGAGGTGGAAGCAGAGCACGAGGGTAAAGTCTGCTAATCTCCCAACACCTCACCGTGCCGTTCATTTGCTTTGGGTGGAACTCATTAGCGAGCCATGTAACGAGGTATTATGTGGGGTGAGCACCTGGGCTTCATCTAGATGGAATAAAAGACCCAACGGCGCTCAGGGCAGTAGGAGATGATTCAGAAAAGCCCAGGAGCGTTTTGCGCCCTATCCTGCAGCCCCATAAAAGCCCCATAACAGCCCCACACACCGTCCGTGCTGGCGTCGTCCACCAGGATGATCTCCCTGAGCAGTGCAGCAGGCGAGGCGTGCAGGACGCTGTACACCGTGCGCAGCAGCGTGGACCACGCTTCGTTGTGGAACACGATGACGACGCTGGTGGTGGGGAGGGGCGGGCAGCGCTTGAACTTCTGGTCGATGCACCTAGGGGAGAGGAGGATAAAATAATAATAATAAAAAAAAAAAACAATAAAAGGGAAGAAAAAGCAGAATTTATCGCGGCTATGCACCAGGCATGAAGAAGCAGCGGGGTTGGCGTGCCGGAACAAAACGCTGTCGTCCCCCACCGCGGCGTTCCGCACGGGGGGCAGCGGCACCGGCAGCCCCCGCAGCTCTGCCTCTTTGATTTCCATTGGGTTTACCTCTTTTTCTCCCCCTCCCTTTGCCCCCGTCGCCTCCGGTCCAGTGAATGACATTCCCATCCCACCCCGACCCGGTGTTCCCCCATTGTGACCGCTACACCTGCTAGGCACGGATAATCGCCGGCCGGCGCGGCTTCTCCCTCCTATTCAGAGCTTTTTTTCTCCAGGATCCCCCCCCCTAAACCCACCCCTGACCAGGCAGGGGTTGGGGGCACACTCTAATCCGGGCGGGCGGTGCTGAAGCCGCTTCCTTCACCCCCTGCCTGGGGCTGTTCCACTCCGCTAAGAAAAGAAAAAGTCAGCTTAGGGCTGGGCTGGAAGAAAGGAGGGGAGAGGGGGAGATGCTGGAGCCTGGAGCAGGTACACAAAGAGCTGCTGTGCCATTTCACCCGCTGCAATTACAAATCAAGCATAAAGCAGACAGAAATCAAGGAGAAATTTGGTATTCCCAAGGTGCCAGGCCCCCCAAAAAGTGATTTGCAGCCTCTTTGATGGGCTGATGCATCTGGTGGTGCATGGGGCTGCTGCAGCACGAGGTCATGGAGCTCCTGCAACAGGGAGCTGCACGGAGAGTGCACGGAGCTCCTGCAATCTGCTGTTGCAGAGCGAGGGCACGGAGCTCCTGCGGTGGGCAGCTGCACAGAGAGTGCATGGAGCTCATGCAATGGGCAGCTAGAGAGCAAAGTCATGGATCTCATGCAATGGGGAGCGGCACGGAGCTCTTGCACCAGGCTGCTGCGTAAAGCATCCACAGAGCTCCTGCAATATGCTGCTGCAAAGTTGTGAAGCTCCCTTGCTGGGCTGCTGCATGGAGAGTGCATGGAGCTCCTGCAATATGCTGCCGCAGAGCGAGGGCATGGAGCGAGGGCGAGCAGCTGCAGGCCCAACTCTGCTTTGATTTCCTCATAACTTCGCCTGAACGGAGCCGAGGAGGTCGGCACACTTTTGGGAGGAGGGGGCTCTTACTCCGGAGGGCGGCTGTCGGGTCCCAGCGCACGCTGCAGGGAGATGCGGTCACTGGCGAAGGCGTTGAAGCAGTGCTTCTCGTAGCCTCGCTCCTTCTCCTTGCTCTCCTCTGCCGTCCACTGCTCCTTCTTGAAGGCTTTGCCATCAGCCCCGGGGCCGGAGGGGTCCTGGGGGGGTCGCTCCAGCAGCGGGCGCAGCTCTGCTGCCGTGTAGAAGCCGGGAGGACAGGAGCGGGCGCTGCGGGGCGGCTCCTCCGGGGGCACCGGGGCCCCGATCTGCAGCTTGGGCATGGAGTCGCGGAGGTTGTGCACGGCGCCCAGCATCAGGTCGATGACCTGGTCCTTCCCATCGACGATGTTCTTCAACCAGGGCTCCTCGCGCGGGTCGCCGTCCCCGACGTCCCTCTGTAGGATGAAGAGGAAGAGGAGGAAGACGGCGCCCACCAGGGCCACCTTCAGCGGGCTGTAGCGGCGGCGGAGCAGCCTCATGCTGTCTGCAGGAGCTGCGGTGCACGGCTCAGGGTCGGGGGCTCCGTGGAGGCTTCATGGCTCCGTTAACCTGGAGGGGAGAAACGCACAAGGGGTTATAATTCACCCCCCCTGCAACCTGCAAAGCTGTCAGCGGAGCAGCCCGGCGTTGTCGGAGAGCGGAGCCTCTCCCAGAGCTCTTCTCATCACCTGCCCCCTGCAAACCCGCCCTAAAACACGTTGGAAGGAGGCTGCAAGACGCAAACCGTCAGCCCCAGCCGTACCCCCCTGCAAGATCAGCAGAAGGATCAAGGCGGTGTGCGACAAAGCTAAAACGTCAAAAAAAAGTTTACTCCAACATTCGGGATGCAAGGACAGAGCCTTCCCTCGGGCACTCCTCCTGCCTGGGAAGGAGGATGAGTGCAGATCTCTCCGAGCTGTGCTATCTGGGAGCAGCAGTCCCAGCACCCGGGGCTCTGCCCCATCCGCCGACCATTCCTCCCCGCTGCTCTTTGTGAGCCGCTGCCACCGGAGCATGGAGAAGCTCCGCGGGAGCCATTCACCGCCATCTCCTCCTCCTCCTCCTCAGGATCACTCCCTCCTCTCCCTCCCCCTCCCTCTTTTTTTTTTTTTTTTTTTCTTTCTTAAAATCCTTTGGAAGTTGCTCAGCCCCCCCCCAAGCACCCCGCTGTCAACTTCAAGGGCAGGGAGCTCAGTGCGGGGTCCCCATTCTTCCACGGCCCCATGAGGTTTAGGGGCGGGGGGAGCGCAGCGATGCGCTGGAGGGGAGGGGGACACTCCGCCTCCGGGTCACCGCTTTCAGTGCCCGTAGGGCTCCGGGATCAACGCCGGCGATCAGACAGTGCTTTATTGCCCAACGTGGAAGGAAAAAAAAAAGCAGAATTAAGGGGGAGAAAAAATGAATCTCCGCTCAACTTCCCCCTCTCACCCCCCCGGATCTCTGTTCATACATTTCTAAGCTGAGCTCCCCCCCCAGCTCCACCCTCAATGTTCCTGGAGCTCTGTGCAACGAAGAGAAGGCAGCGTCGGAGCAGAGGAGCAACCCCAATTCCACCCTCCCCAGTCCTCTGCTGGCCCCATTGCCTCGATCTCACTAACGAGCACCTCCTTATCTGCTAACGAACCTCAGCGCAGCACCCTGGGGAAGGTGCACAGCAGCTTCAGCCCCAAAGGGTCCATCCCTCGGGGGAGGGGGGAAGAAGGGGTCCTACCCTAAACCACTGCCCCATCAACTTCCCTAAAAGCCAAAAAGAAAAGCCCCCCCCCACACCCCCAAAGCAGCAGTCCGCCCCCTCGGCACTGACATCTCACATCAGCTCTTCCCCAAAACTCTCCTTTCAGTCCCGAACGCGGGGTGGTGGTGGTGGTGGGGGGGGGGGAGTTTACGGGGCCTCCGTAGGAACCTCGCTGAGAACGTGGGACGTTTCCCTCCCCGCTCCCCCCCCCCCCTCCCTTGTCCCATAGGAGCGCGGTGACATCGTGACAAACTCCCGCGGGGCTGAGTCACCCGCAGGGCGCGTCCCGGGGATGGGCATTGCCACGAGGACATTTCCAGCCTTACACTGCACAGCCCCTTCCCAAGGCTCAGAGCCACCACCGACCCCCCCCCCCCCCTCCCGACCCTCCCATAGCCCTCCCAGAGCCTCCCTTGGCCACCTCAACCCCAGAAACTCCCGAGACCTCCCCAAAATCGTCCCCAGGATGCACGCAGCAAGAGCAACACGTGCAAGCTGTTCGGAGAGAGTTCTTAAGCCTGTTGCATTCAAAAGAGGTTTTAAAGGAAGAAAAAAAAGAAAAAGAAAAAAAAGAAAAGAAAGAGAGGAAGAAGAAATAAATGGGGGGAAAAAAGAGGGATTTAGGGAAAAGGGTCACCAACACAGTCACTGCCACGGGTGGCAGCAGGACAGTGCCCACGTGATGGCACAGCTGCTTCCTCCTTGGTGACGAAGGGAGGAACCCCAGAGGTTGAAATATATTCTCTCCCCTTCCCCCCCAAAAATAAGCAATAGTGGGAGAACAGCAAAATGATGAAGATGATAATGAAAAAAAAAAATTAAATAAAAAGGCAGAGACATCAACGCAGCAGGTAGCACGGCCTCACCTGACACCACCTTCAGCTCCACGTGGCAGCGCGGCCACGTTTGTCGGGGTGCCAATGGTGTTTGGGATGGCAAAAAGCCAAGAGATGTAGCAGCCCCACGGGTGGGATTTCCCTTCCCCCCCTTCCCACATCATCGTGGGAGTGTGATGGCACGTCTTTAATTTTGAGCAGATTGGGAAAAAAGGAGCGATGCTATGGGGTGTGAGTGCTGGGGGGGGGGGAGAGGGGGGGGGGTGAAAGGAGACCCCAAAGATGCAATAGGGTGGAAATGGGACTGAGACTGGGATCAGGGAGTGGGGCATGAAGGCCGGGGACCCAGTACTGGGAAGGAAGACTAAAGACTGAGACCAGGACCTGGACTCAAGACCAGAGAATGGGGACAAAGGACTGAGACAGGGACCCAAAGATCAGGGAATGGGACCCATGACCAGAGAGTTAAGATCGGGACCAGGAATGGGATTGACGATCAGAAAAGGAACTGAGCACCAAGTCTGGGACCAGGGAATGGGACCAGAAGATCGGGAACACAAAGAAAGGGACTGGGGATCTTAAAGACCAGGTGCCTGGGGGACCCAAAGACTAGACTGGGGACCTGGGGTATCAAAAGATTAGGGATCTGATGGAACCCCAAAGACCAGGGACCCAGGAGGGATCTAAAAGACTGGGAACTGGGGACCCCAAAGACTGGGGGAACCAAATAGCAGAGACCCAGAGGGGACCCCAAAGATCAGGACCAGGGGAACCCTGAGGTCTGAGGACCCCAAAGACCAGGGACCCAGGAGGGACCTCAAAGACTGAGGACTCAAAGACCAAGGACCCCTAAGACTGGGGACCCAGGGGGACCTCAAAGACTGGGGATACCAAGGACCTGGGGAACTCCAAAGAATGGGACTATGGGCACCTCAAAGGCTGGGGACCCAGGGACCCCAAAGACTGCAGATCCCAAAGACTGGAACTAGGGAGACCCAGAGGACTCCAAAGACCAAAGAGCTCTGGGGACCCAAAAGACCAAGGACCCCAAAGGCTGGGATCAGGGGGATCCCAAAGACTTCAGACCCCAAAGACTAAGGACCTCAAGGATGGGAGACCTGGGGGACCCCAAAGACTGGGGACCCCAAAGACCAGAACTCAGGAAGGTCCCAAAGAGTTCAGACCCCAAACACTGGGGACCCAAGAGGACTCAAAAGACTGGGGACCCCAAGGATGGGAGACCTGGGGGACCCCAAAGACCGAGACTCAGGAGGATCCCAAAGAGTTCAGACTCCAAACACTGGGGAACCCAGGGGGACCCCAAAGACCGGGGACCCCAAAGACCAGGACTCAGGAAGGTCCCAAAGAGTTCAGACCCCAAACACTGGGGACCCAAGAGGACTCGAAAGACTGGGGATCCCAAGGATGGGAGACCTGGGGGACCCCAAAGACCGGGACTCAGGGGAATCCCAAAGAGTTCAGACCCCAAACACTGGGGACCCAGGGGGACCCCAAAGACCGGGGACCCCAGAGACAGGACTCAGGAAGGTCCCAAAGAGTTCAGACCCCAAACACGGGGGACCCAAGAGGACTCAAAAGACTGGGGACCCCAAGGATGGGAGATCTGGGAGACCCCAAAGACCGGGGACCCCAAGGACAACGGACACAGGAGACCCCAAAGACCGGGGACAGGATCAAAGACAGAAAACTGAGATCCAAGCCAGGACCGGGACTCAGGAAGACCCAAGACCGAGACGTGGACCAGGACCGAATTCTGGAACGAGGAACCGAAATCCGGGAACCCAAGACCGGGACCGAGCACCGAGGACCCGAGACCGGAACCCGAAACTAAGACCGAAAATCGGGATCGAGCGAGCCGGACCCAAGAGCGGGACGGAGATTCCAAACCGACACCAAAAACACGAAAACCGAAACCCACAAACAACCCCAAACGACCCCCACTCACCCGCTCCGGAGCGGCGGCGGCCGCGGGTTCGGGGCCGCAGGTGCCGTCCGGGGGGCGGGGCGGGGGGCGGGGATGCAGCCGGTACCGGCCTCGCCCCGGGGCACAGGTGAGCACCGCCAGGTCCTAACGCCGTCCTCAGCAACGGAGGGACGGGGATCGTAGGGGACCCAAAGGCTGATGGTGGGAGTCCGGAGGTTGGTGGGGGTCTATAGGGGATATAATGGGGGATGGGCTCGAGGTGAGGCGCTGGGGGAGGGGGGGGTTTGGGGAGAGGCTGGGATGCTGTGGGGAGGTTGGGATTGTGGTGGGTTGGCATCGGGGTGCTGGGAGTGACAGCTGTACTCTAAGGGAGTGATATGGGAGGTGTGGGGAATGAAGGGGAGGTGAAGGGGACAATACGGGGTTTTGCACTTGGGACGGATTAATCCCAGATACAGAATCACAGAACCACAGCGGGGTTGGGTTGGAAGGGAGCTCAAGGATCACGGAGCTCCAACCCCCGCCACACGCAGGGCCACCAACCTCCACATCTCACAGCAGCCCAGGCTGCCCAGGGCCCCATCCTTGCTGGCCTCGAACACCTCCAGGGATGGACGGGGATCCACAGCCTCTCTGGGCAGCTGTTCCAGCACCTCCCCACTCTCCCAGCAAACAACTTCCCCCTGACAGCCAACTGAAAGCTGCCCTCCCTCCGCTTCCAGCCGTTCCCCTCGTCCTGCTGTTTCTCCCCTTCCCAAGAGCTGATCCCCTCCTGTCTGCAGGCTCCCTTGAGGTCCTGCAGGCTGCACTCAGCTCCCCCCCAGCCTTCTCTTCTCCAGGCTGAACAGCCCAGCTCCCTCAGCCTGGCTTTGCAGGGAGGTGCTGCAGCCCCTGCTCATCTTTGTGGCTCCTCCGGACCCTCTCCAACAGCTCCCTGTCCTTCCTGTGCTGGGGGCTCCAGCCCTGGACGCAGCGCTGCAGACGGGGCCTCACAAAGCAGAGCAGAGGGGGACGATCACCTCCCTGTCCCTGATATACATACAGACTCCCTGCAGAGAAGGACCTGGGGGTCCTGGTAGGTAAAGGACTGAACATGAGGCAGCGGGGTGCTCTTGCAGCTCAAAAGGGCAATGGTGGCTCAGAATGGGATCCTGTGCTCCATCTGCAGAGGGGTGGCAGCGGGACAGAGAGGTGATTGTCCCCCTCTACTCTGCCCTCATGAAGCCCCATCTGCAGCACTGTGTCCAGATCTGGAGCCCCCAGTACAAGAAAGACAGGGAGCTGTTGGAGAGGGTCCAGAGGACGAGGAGAGGGCCATGAAGATGCTCAGAGGGCTGGAGCACCTCCCCTATAAAGATAGACTAAGGGAGCTGGGATTATTCAGCCTGGAGATGAGAAGGCTGCAAGGGAACCTCATTGCAACCTTCCAGTATTTAAAAGGGGATGATAAAAAGGAAGGGAATTGATGTTTTACAAGGGTAGGCAGCGACAGGACAAGGGGGAATGGTTTTAAGCTGAAGGAGGGAGGGGTTAGATTGGATGTTGGGGAGAAGTTCACCACTGTGAGAGTGGTGAGGTGCTGGAACAGGCTGCTCAGAGGGGCTGTGGATGCTCCATCCCTGGAGATGTTCAAGATCAGGTTGGATGGGGCCTTGGATCTGGAGGGTGCCGGCCCTGCCTGTGGCTGGGGGCTTGGAACATGATGGTCTTTGGGGTCCCTTCCAACCCAAGCCATTCTGTGATTCTTTGAATAGGATCCATAGTGGCCATGCAGCCGTGTGCTGGGAATGAAAGGCCTGTGGAGGTCATTGAGTCCTATAGAGGCCGTAGGGCCTATTGTGGCCTGACACCAGTGTGCTGGGAATTACCAGCCTGGAGAGGCCATAGGGGCCTGGAGAGGTCATACATGCCTATAGATGTCATAGGGACCTATAGAGGCCATAGGGGCCTCTAGAAACCATAGGGACCTATAGAGATCATATGGGTTGGGAGAGGTCATAGGTGCCTATAGAGGCTATAGGGGCCTATTGATGCCATAGGTGCCTATAGAGGCCATAGAGACCTATAGAAGCCATAGGGGACTGATAGAGACCTATAGATGCCATAGGGACCTATAGAGAACATAGGGGCCCAGAGAGGTCACAGGTGCCTATAGAGGCCATAGTGGCCTCTAGAAACCATAGGGACCTATAGAGGCCATAGGTGCCTTTAGAGACCATAGGTGCCTTTAGAGGCCATAGGTGCCTATAGAGGCCATAGGGGACTGATAGAGACTTATAGAGGCCATAGGAACCTATAGGTGCTTGTATGGACCATAGGGGCCGATGTGGGGTGCTGAGACCCAATGAAGCTCTGAGCCCAGGTGTGCTCTCCCTACTCGTGCTCAGTCCTCGTTCCGCCTCATATTTGTTATTATTCTCAGTGTTAATTACTCTGGCTCTCCAAAGCCTCCCTCACCCGTAGCTCAGTGGTTGCACTGTGCAGCAGTGCGAACTCTAAGGTCATTTTTATCAGGCTTTGATAAGCGCTGGCGACGTTTCTTTGGGTGGGTGGACACACAGACCATCGACGCTGGGATTTGCTAATTGCTCCCATCTCTGTCATCCCTATTTAGCCTCTACCTTCCCGCTGAACTCCTGATGGCACCACTTTGCTGCTCTCCAGCTGTGCTGCTACAGGGCTGCGTGTCCCCACAGCCTGCGATGGAGCGCAGCCCCAAAGCTGCTCTGAGGACCCCATTTCCTTATCCTCCAGCCCCACGTTTAACACTAGGTGGTGGTATCACCATGAAGATTCCAGCTGATGGCTGCTATGGCAGGAAAAGTCCCTGGGAAAGCAGGGAAAGTCTCTGCTGTATTGAGGACCCCACGTTAAAGCTGAGTTGGCTTTAAGGTCCCTTCCAACCAGTGCCCTTCAATGGTTCTGTGATCTTTAAGGACCTTTCCAACCCAAGCCCTTCTATGATTCTATAATCTTTAAGGACTCTTCCAACCCAAGCCATGCTGTGATTCTATGATTCTGTGATAGAGACGGTGTGAAAGAATTGTTTGTAGCCCCTCTGGGGGATGTGGTTTGAACAATGTGGCAGGTACAGGCACAGGCAACCCCATCAGCAATGGATTTCGATGCATGGAAAGAAATCATAGAATCACAGAATCGAAAACATCCTCTAAGACCATCCAGCCCAACTCCAACCCATCCCACCATGCCCACTGACCACATCCCCAGATGCCACATCCCCACAGCCCACCACCTCCCTGGGCAGTCTGTGCCAATGCTTTTCAGACAAAGCAGAGGATGAGAATCCCCCGAGCCTTCTGCGCATCCCAGCAGTGGTTGAGATGCACAAAAGGGCAGAGGAGCGCGAGGGAAATGCCAGTGGGGAAACCCCAGGGGCCTCTCCAGCCTCCTGAAGGCAGGAGGCACGAATGCTGGGAGGCTTTTAATCTCCTACTGAGCATTTTGTGTTGGCTCCCATGCTGTATGGAGGATTTGAGGGATTTGAACTGGGGTGGAGTGAGAATTACTTTGGATTATTGGGATGTGAGGTTGAATATTAGCTGTCTTACGGAGGATAAGTCAGGCAGGGCTTTGAGGCAGCCGGCATCGCAGATGTGCAAATCCCCAACACATTAAAGCACCAACACGTTGCTTGAGGAGGGCAGGGGGAAACTGAGGCACAGAACAGATAACGGCTTACCTGGCACGGAGCAGAGGAGAGCCCAAACTCACCACCGTTGGCCTTCAGCATCGCCTCCTGGATTCTTGAGAGCTAATTTTAAAGCCCTGGGTTTGCTGCCTGTAATTCACTGCTGCTATATTTCCTGTCTCTCTGCCGCGCTGAGGTTTCACTCTGAGCACTGAAAAACTGAAGGGAAATTCCCTGCCCCGGATTTTTCTGTTAGAGAAACTTTTTCAGTTGCGCCCAGAGGCCGATGCTGAGCTGTGGCCACCAGGACGGGGGCAGGAGGGCCCCCCACCACTGTAAGTGTACTCCCCAAATTGCAGCCTCGGGGCTTCACGGGGTCCCCGTTGGGTTTTATGGAGAGGTGTGGGGTGGGGGTTGGGATTTTCGCTGTGTTAAAGCAACCCCATTCCCCAGCACCGGGGGAGAACGTGGGCCGTGCCCCTCTGAGCCCTGATCATCTGCGTCCCCAGTTGCTTCTTTAATTGCAATTTGGGAAATGTTTCTCCGGGTTACACAGGAGGTTAAGGTCTCCCGTCCTCTTAATGACAAAGTGGTAATTTGGGGGGAAATTAAGACTTGGTTAACTACTGAGAAGCCAGCAGGGCTCGTTCAAAATCAATATGGGCTTGCTGGGAATGGCAGCTCCAAGTCACACACTTCTTAATAATTAATTGGCACAGTTATATATAACTCCTAGACAAAATATATCCTCTTAATCTTTAATTAGTTAGCTGCTTTGCAGGTTTTGTGTGCTAGGTTTTCAAGAACCAGTGGGGGCCCAAAGAGCTGAGAGTGCAACGCAGCTCCCATCACAGCTTGTTTTGGGGTGAGAAGCACAGAAAACCCTTTGCTGAAGGCAACCTTACCATGGTGTCTGCAGTTCTCTTGATGCTGGGAGCATTCCCTTCGGCTCCATTGGGATTTTTGTCCTTCATCCCTCTTGGGGAACCCACGTTGGTCTGGGTGGCAGAGGAGTTGTCCCCAAAGCCATCAGCTGAGCCCTAATTACAGCGCCAGAGCTTAAATTCGCAGCGCTGAGCGGCGGTGAAGCTGGAAAGTATGACAGGAAGCAAAGCTGATTTGCATGTTTATGCTAATTGCGATTGCACAAATCTTTCAAATCAAAGCGTGCGTTGCAGATGGCTTGCAGATTTACACCACGCTTTGGCTTTATTTATTATCTTTCAGACTGGTAATAATTGGTGCAATATGGTAAAACTGGAAAGTCTAATCCACAATACAGCTGTTAAAGCAAGGAGAAATGTGCTGAACACAACGTGGAGAGGTTATTTTTCCTGGTGACAATATTTGGCTAAAGCATACCTTGTGGGCACGAGCTGGATTTTCATGTGGAGTATTTTCAGGAGCAGCTCAGGGCTGAGTGACTGAAGAAATGGGAGTTGTGCCTCCATGCTTGGACCTCTTTCCCCTTTGGGGTTCATTGCCAGGAGTTTGTTTGCTCTCACACTACTGCAAAAAAAAAAAAAAAAAAAAAAGTTATTTCTCCAAATCATGGAATCACAGCTTATCTGAAGCTGGAAGGGCTCTTAAAGATCACAGAACCATAGGATGATTGGGTTGGAAGGGTCCTTAAAGACCACAGAACTGTGGAATAATGGAGTGATTGGGTTGGAAGGGACCTTAAAGATCACAGAACCATGGGATGGTTGGACTGGGAGGGAACTTTAAGATCTCAGAACCTTGAGATGATTGGGTTGGAAGGGTCCTTCAAGATCATAGAACCATGGGATGGTTGCTTTGGAAGGGTCCTCACAGCCTCCCACCCCTCTCCCTGCTCTGGACAGGTCCAATTCCTCCATCAGGAGGCCTTGAACTTCTCTCCACTGTGAGCTGAGAGATGGAGAAGCCCAGCTCAGCAGTTGGGTTATCCCCTGCTTTGGACAGCATCACTTCCCTTTTCAGCTTTTTTTTTCTTTTAAATTGCAAGAAAACTGCAACTACAACTTCTTTCCATCACAGTGAAGCACCGACATCTCCGTAGATCCCACAATAGGACGGAGCACCGTGCTCCCCATCACCACATCCCCTCCCTGCTGCCTTTGGATAACGCACAGCTTCTTGCTTCCTCCCTGACCAGGTGTGATGGAAATGGGTGAAGTATTCCTCCAGCTGTGCCAGGAGGTGGCCAGGCTGCGGGAGCTGTGCTCCAGGCAGAGCGAGCTGCTGCAGAAACTGAGCGCCAGGAAGGGCCCTGTTGTGGGTGAGCAGTGGGGCTGGGGATGGGGGGAGGTCATGCTGAATGGCTCCTTCGCTGCAAAGAACAGAGACAGGCTGATGGGAGGGGATTTCAGCCTTTAACCTCATGCTGCTGAGAGGTTTGCTGCCAAAAAGGGTGTAATGAGGAAGCTGGCTGAAGGCACAGCTCCCTTTGCTGGCTGTCACGGTGTTTTGGCTTTGCCTTTGCCATCCAGTGCATGGCCATGTGCGTGTGTCTGCTGAGAGCCATGCTAAACCACCACAGGCCACGACTTACTCTGGGAAGAGCAGGGAGGAGCTGTGCCAGATGGTGCTGATGGCCTGGAGACTTTTTGGAAAGCAGGCACGGTGGTGGTGCAGCCTCCAAGGGCTGCACATTGCCCATGCAAATGCTCTCGCCCACCCCAGCAGCCTGCATGGCTATCCAAGACATGGCCCTCCTGTTCCCCACCGTGCTCTGGGTGCTCATCTGCTCCCCTCCAGCACTCCAGTTAATGAATCCTGCAGGGTCCTGCAAGCTTTTCCCAACCTTACAGGCTGTTTCATGCAGTCAGAAGGTCGTTGCCCAAGCAAAGAGCTGCCACGTGCTCTTTCAGCCCCGTGGTTGCCTCATTTCCCCCACAACGAAGAGGGTGAGCCTGCAGCATCGCCCTCTGCACGTCCTCTGCATGGGGCTGGAATGCAGATAAACATCTCCAAGCAGCACCAGGACCAAAGCCATCACGCGAGGACGCAGAGATATCTCAACATCTCCCCTGGAGGGGCAGCTGATGCTCTTCCTCCAGCTCTCAGCCCTCTCTATCTCTCTCCATCTGCCACTTCGTGCTGGTCCAGCCTCGTATTTCTTGCCATCCTCTGCCTGTGGGGGCAGTGAGCTTTGCTTGCGCACCCCCCACAAAAGAGATAACACTGGGCTTTTTCACTATAGCACAAATAGAGAAGGAAGCAACAGGAAGGGAAAAAAGCATAGATGGGATGCAGCCCAAACTCACCCAGCCCTTGGTGCAATGCCTCTTGGTTCCAAAGGACCTCTCTGAAACTACGAGATGGGGGTTGTTAGGATGAGTGAGTTTTGTGAGTGCTGGATGAGTTGGCACCAAAAGGCAGAAAAGGAAATTGTTTGAGTTTGGATGCTAATTTAGTTATTTGTGGTGGGGGTAGAAAAATTAGTCAGCTTGCTGTAATGTGTTGCTATATTTAACA
Organism: Meleagris gallopavo; assembly: GCF_905368555.1. Lineage (NCBI taxonomy): Eukaryota > Metazoa > Chordata > Aves > Galliformes > Phasianidae > Meleagris > Meleagris gallopavo. The sequence continues at coordinate 759,572 of NC_139434.1, read as the reverse complement.
ATCTTTTTAGGCTGCTTTCCCTTAATTGCGTATCTTGTGGTTATCGCTGGAAGGAAGAGCCTCTCAGGTAACAGTGATAGGATGAGAGGTGATGGCCTCACATTGCACCGAGGGGGTCAGGTTGGGTATTAGGAACAGTTTCTCCTCTGGGAAAGTGGTGATGCATTGGCATGGGCTGCCCAGCGAGGTGCTGGGCCAGCATCCCTGGGGGGATGCTCTCTGCAGAGATGTGGCACTTGGGGACGTGGTCAGTGGGATGGTGGGGCGGGACGGGGTTGGACTGGATGGTCTGGGAGGTCTTTTCCAACTTTAGTGATTCTCTATGAAAGCACAGAGCGCCAAGACTGACCTCTCTGGCTTGCTTTCTTTCCAAGACATCCCCATGTCTCTGCCCATCCAGTGCACAGAGGATGCTTGGACAGAGGGAGGGGAGCAGCCAGCAGCCAGCCCCCAGGTGAACCCCAAGACCTCGCAGGGCTCTGCCCACCCTCTGGCCCCACCAAATGCTGCCCACACACTGCCTGGTGCCAGTGGTTGGTACCCAGCTTGCAGTGACCTCGGGGCTGGGAGAGCCACCCTCCCAGGGGCTTTTGGCAGCAGCCAGACGGGGAGAAAGGAGAAGATGCTGGTAGACACATGGCTGGAGGACTGTAGGATGACTCCTACCACCAATAGCCCTGAGGAAGGAGTAAGAGCTTGCTGCAGCCCACAGGAATTTGTGGCACCGAGCAGCGAGGCTGGGCACTCCTTTCTGACTATCCTGGACCTCTATGAAGCCCCAGAAGCTCTTGGGAGGGAGGATGCTCCCAGCGACGGCGCTCTGTCTGCTGCAGAAAAGGTGCCAGTGGAAATCCGGGGACCTCTGAAGGTAAATGTGAAGGGGTCAGAGGTTTCTGTCTGCCAGTTCTACCGGTTCTTCCCAGTGTGAGGGCACCTGTCCATCTCCTCATCATCCTCTCCTTCATCCTTCCTGTAACGTGGGGAGCTGTGGCGGAAGGCTGTGGTTATGCCCTGAAACTGATTGTGCCATTTCAAGTGGAGTCAGGACCATGAAAACTCTATTCCAGTGCCTGGTGTGCTTTGGGAGAAACCCAGTGACCCTTCCCAGATGGGGGATCCTTGAAGCAGTCTGTATCGACCTCTGTTGGATCTGCAAATTAAATAAGCTCTTAATTACTTCCTTCAGTCTCTCTGATTCATACGCCCCCAAACACTGATTCCAAAATACATCCTGAGATGCATCCCCTCGGTCTTGCTCAGCCTTCAGTGTGTTATGTGTGGGGCACCAACACTGGGCTGACCACTGAGGGTCTCTGAAATGCCAGACTATTTTCCTTGAATCTCTTTTCCCAAATGAGACCCTCAGAAATTATTTCGTGGCTGTTGTGCTGATGTATCCATGGGGAAAGCTATTGATTTTCGGCCCGGGTTATATTTAGAAGCTGTTTTCTTCTCCAGAAGGAGAAGAAAGAAAGAAGTAGAAGCACTGTCTGTCTGCTGAAGTCCTCATGTGCCTTATCAGCACTCAAATGATAATGGCACAGCAGGAAATTAATACTGCTCCCCATTTGGCTCCGTACGAAAGCACTTTTCTCATGCTCTGCCTCGGGGGAAGCAACAGGTGATGGGAAGAGCCTTGCAGGATCCTGCAGTGGATGTGGGGGGTCTGGGCGCAGCTGAGGGCTCGAGGAGAGGCTGTGTCTGCGTTCCCACTGATCTCTTTCCCCTTTGCTCCCTACAGACCTCCTGGACGCCGGGGTGGATGCTGGAGGACGCCGCGCTTGGACCTGGCGCAGCTGCGGCTGCTCAGATGTGTGACATTTGCCAGGCGACCTTCCCTGCAGACACCACAGCGCAGGCTGACTATTTAAAGCACGTCTTAACCCACATGAAGTAGGGCTTTAGGACTTCATGCTCAGAAAGCCATGTGTGTGCAACTGTGAGCAGCACAACGGGCTCCGGACCTGCATGAGATGCGGCTGCTGGGTCAGCTCAGGCTGCAGTCCCATTTTGTGCCACCCGGATCGGTTCCTGCTGTGCTGCCTGGGGGCTCAGCGGGGGTTCTGGCTGTGTTTCAGCCAATTGAGCTTAATGGGTATCAAAACTGCTTCTGTGCTGAGCTCCAGATGCGTGTAGGAGGTTTGGGGAGCTGCAGCTTAATGGGAAATGGACGTTTTTCCAAAGTTCTCTGTAACTGGAAAATGAATTCTTTTTTTTTTCCTTGAATAGAGACATTTGAAAGCTGCATTGTTGCTTTTTCCAAGAACACAGGAGGGGGGATCACCACGTTTTCATGGCACTAAATCTGAACTCGCTTTTGGAGAGGGTGCCAGCACTGCGTGCACGATGCCACCCGCCCTGCAGCAATGCAAAGCTCCCGTCCCATCACTATGAGGGACAGAACTGAGACCCTTCCTCGCTCCTCATTAAAACCTCATCAGCTCTGGCTCGTTAGCTCCTGGGAGTTTAACTGTTGTGGTGGGATGAGGCTGCTCAAAGCCCATAGATGTGGGGTGGGCTGATGGGTGTCGGGAACAGCAGAACAGGAAGGAGTTCCTGCAGTGCAGCATTCAGGTGGGCACATGGGGTGTTATTCTGCCGTATCCCCTCTGTCTGGAGTCCCATCTGCAAACCCAGAATGAAGATTGCACCCTTCCATTGACAGCACCTGTAATGTTGCTATTCTGTAATGTTTTCTCTCAATACATACCCATGTGCTTTGCAGAGGAATTCACCTGCACAGCTGAGGAAACAGAAGGGCAAAATGCTGATTAGCTCCAAATCACTGTATTCTGTTTTTTTCTTTCCTTTGGAAAAGCCTTATCTCAGACCTTTATGCTTAACAAGTAGCTCTGAAACAGATCTGGCATCGCGTCTTTGAGGCAACTTGCATTTAAATCTATGTCTGATGTCTCTGCTTCCATGGATCAAGATTAATTCCTGTCTCCAGCTCCAGAATGTCATCTTTAGCAGCACAGATAACAGCAATGACTCGAGGCTCTTCACAGAAACGTAACTGCATTATGAAGCAGTGGAGCTGATGATGAACATCTGTGTGTCCCGAGGGCAGGGACTGACATGCATGGGGCAGCACTGGGTCCTGGCAGTTTGGGATTTGCAGATTTGGGGTTTGCAGTCTGGGGACCATTTTCAGCTCCCTTAGAGCTACATCTCTGGGCTCAGTTCCTTCCATGCTGATTCTGGAGCTGCTCCTCGCCCTGAGCATGAACAAGACCTTAACTTGGTTGGGTTTTCTTACAGTGCAGCTTTCCCATTGGCATCTCCAACAGCTCCAAGCTGCCTCCTGTGGCACCCTGGTTTAATTAAGCAGTGGCATCATTCTATGGTGTTTTCTGCTCTTCTATAGGGCCTGGAAGAAGATATCAGTTTGCAGCTTGCAGCATTACTAGAAGCACCGGCTCTGACAACGCTCAAGAAGGGCCATAAATTCATTTGGCACAAAATTGTAACAGCCATCCAGAATTTGCCAGAAGGAAGAAAACCAACCCAGTTCCTCCTGCTCTGAGAGCAAGTCCAATAAATTTAATTTAAAAACTCTGAGCACAGATGGCTTTTCTCAAGAGTCAAAGCAGTCGTGGCAGACGGCCGACTTCTGTGAGATGCGTTTTGTGATGAGATGCAGGTGTGTGTGCATGGCACAGTTCAAATTAATGGGAATTGTGTGAGTGTAAAGCCCTACACCCAAAGAAGGACAACTGTATGCACTGGTGCAGGTCAAGGGCTGAGCTGCTGGAAGGGAGCTCCGTGGAGAAGGACTTGTGGGTCCTGGTGGCCAACAGGGTGATCGTGAGCCAGCAGTGAGCCCTGGTGGGCCAAGATGGCCAGTGGTGGCCAACAGGTTGACCGAGGGTTGACCATGAACCTGCAGTGTGCCTTGATGGCCAAGAAGGCCAGTGGTATTCTGGTTGACCAACAGTTGACCAGCAATTGACCAACCATTGACTATGGGCCGGCAGTGTGCCTTGGTGGTGGAGAAGGCCAGTGGTAGATGAGTGGTTGACCAGCAGTGAACAAATGGTTGACCAACGGTTGACCAACAGTTGACCAAAGATGGACCTCGAGCCAACATTGTTCCCTGGAGGCCAAGAAGGCACACTGTTGGCTGCATAGAGCGTGGCCAGGGAGGTGCTTCTCCCCTCTGCTCTGCAGTGGAGAGGCTTTGGGATTGTGTAACAAATCACTCTGGGCTTGTTTAGGGTCACCCAGACCTCGAATTTTGGTGTGATGCTCTGCCTGTGCTCCTTTCCTGGTGACTCAGGCTGGGGCTGAACTGTAGAGGTTCTACCACCATCTAACTTCACTGCATGAACTTTCTCAACGTGCTTCATTGTATTTTTAGATGTTGAGTTGTACGGTGCAATTAGTCACCCCCCTCCCAGCCAGATGGTCCACGGTGACACAGGAGTTTCTTTTTTTAATCCCACACTTTCCATTGGTGTGAGCATGCTTCTGCTTCCCAAATAACCTTAAGTATAGGGTGTTTGTTTTAGCTGCAGAGTGGGCGGTGTTATTGTTTTCCCCAGGTCCGCTCACCGGGTCTGTGGTGGTGTCATTTCTGGAAAGGAATGGCAGATTGGTAGCAGTTTCCAGTAAGGAGAAATTGGAAAAATCAAGGCTGGATTGGAAAATCAAGCAGAATTATGCCTGTTTTATTTCTTGCTGCTGGGTGCATGCCTTGGGTTGGGGGTCAGCACGTCCTCCCGTGGCTCTTGGTCTCAAAGCAGGGCTGGGTGAAGGCAATGCCACCATTTCCCAATGGAAACCAAACTTTGAAACTGCAGCTGGAAAACAGATCAGGGTGGGAAACGTTCAGTTGTTGGGTTTTCTAATGAAGAATACTGGGTTGCAGGGAGGGAAAGGGGGATACGGGCATCCTGGCCATGTACAATCATCCACACACTCCAGTATCAGAAACATTACGACCACATTTTTACAGGACCCAAAAGCAATCAGGATCCCACCGGACACAGGAGGGGGAATGCAATACCTCTAATGGGGAATGTGGTGAAATATTTGCGTTTCCTCCATCAATAGCAATATTTCTCGAAGGAAGGAAGCTGCACTTGTGCCCAATCCCCCCCAACTGCTCCCCATCCCCAGGGGAAGGGGTTCACCACCCCACAACCCACAGCAGGAACACATCTGCGCTTCCAGAGAGGGTAGGAAACTGCTAATGGCTCTGTTAATTAATAACTGAGCCTCTGTTTACATCCTCCATAAATGGAAGAGAAATGTTTTCCTCATCCCGGACATGAACTCAAGGAGTCTGAAGCTGGGGCACGGAACAAAGGGTGTTTCCAATCAATTAAAACATCAGAGCATTATCACCCGCAGAGTGTTATGTGTGAGGGCTGAGAGCCGTGTCTTGGGCAGGGGATTTGGGAACGGGCTTTTGACTTTAGGATTTGCCACTGAAAATAAAGCAGGGAGCAGCAGAAGGGAGTAACAGTGCAGTCCCTGCAGCAGGGTGAGCTTTGGGTGTGATTTGAGGATCTTTTAGGGCTTGGATTCCCTTGAAAACACTGCATTTGGGGGTCGTGGAGGATATCAAGTTCCCAAAGCTTTTGGGGAAAAGCAGTTTTTAAGGTTTTTGCCAACACTTCTGCAAAATGCCCATCAGAGGGGGAAGTGTCTGCCAGCCCCCTGTGCTTCTGACGACTTTCTGCTGGTGAAATGGGGCCTCTAGGGGGGGACTGGTCCTGTCCCTGGGGGACGCAGGGGGTGTTGAGGGGTGGTAAGTTGAGGGGAGGATGCTGAAGGAGGCCAGGAGGTGGCAGGGAGCTGGGCATGAGGATGGAGGGCAAACAGAGGATGAGGATGGAAGGGGGGAGGTGGATGCTTGGAGGGGGCCTGAGGGTGATTCTGATGGGAGCTTGGGGGACGCTGGAGGGGGAGCAGGGTGATACCGAAAGGGAATTATGGTGGAGGGGATTCAGGGGGGTGATGCTGGAGGGGAATATTGGTGATGCTGGAGGAGGGAGTCATGCTGGAGGGGATTCAGGGGGTGATGCTGTGGGAATGATGCTGGAGGTGGGGTGATGCTGGAGGGGAATTGGAGGTGATGTTAGAAAGGGGGTGATGCTGAGGTGGAATTGGGGCGATGCTGGAGGTGGGGAAGATGTTACAGGGGGGTGATGTTGGGGGGGAATTGTGGGGTGATGCTGGAGAGGAGGTGGTGCTGAGGAGGAATTGAGGGTGGTGCTGCACAGGGGTGAATTGGGGGGTGAATTGGGGGATGATGCTGGACAGGAGGTTGATGCTGAGGGTGGTGATGCTGTAAGGCTGAAGCTGGAGGGAGCAGGAGTGGGTGCTGTCTGAGTGCTGTGGGACTGCTGCTAAAGGGGTGGGGGGCAGGAAGGGAATTGTTGGGGGCACAGAGGCATGGGGGTGATGATGATGGGGGCCTCGGGGGGCATAGGGGCCGTGCCGAAGGGGATCTATGCGGGGGGACCCCGGGGTAAGAAGGAAGGCTGTCAGCGGACCGGGCCGCGCTGCGCTGCCCCCCAGTGTCCCCCCAGTACCCCCCCCAACGGGCTCTGCCTCCTTCCCCCGCCCCCTCCCGGCCCTGGGCGGGGTCTGTCCCCGCTCCGGAGATGGTGGAGCCGATGTGAGCGGATCGGGGTGCAGAGCGGCTGCGGCCCCCCCTGGCCCCGAGCCCCGGGGGGAGCCCGGCCCCCCCCCAGCCCAGCTATGCCCGCGGGCAGCACCGAGCCCGATGGCATCCTCAGCTATCAGGTGGGGGGTGCATGGGGGGGGGGGTACCCGGTGCGGCCGGAGGATGCTCTGTGGCTGCTCACTGCGGCATTTCCAGCGGCGCTGGGTTGGAGCGGGGAAGGATACGGGATGGGGGCATGCAGGGCGTCTGCTAGGTTGGGGGCAGAGTATCTGCAAAGAGGGGGTGGGAGGTTGGTGAGGAGTGGGGGTGCAGAGCGCTTGCAAGGAATGGGGAGGGAATCTGTAAAATGAGGCATAAGGAACGAGTGGAGGGAGGGTGGGGGCAGGCTCTGAAATGGGGGTGCAGAAAGGAGGCAGATGTAAGGCTGAGGGGTGGAGGTGGGGGGGCACGGGGGGATGCACAAGGTGGATGCAAAGAGAGGTGAAAGGCGCCTGCCTGGGAGGGGCACAGAGGGAGTATGGGGGGGCGTCCCTGGCTGGTAGCACCTCCCTGGCCCCCCCTCCCCCCGTCCCCTCCACACCTGGACGCGTCCCCTTTGTGTGGCCACAGCCCGTCGGAGCGGGGACAAAAGCCCCACAGCACGCAGAACCGGGAGGGGTCGAGTGCAGCAGGAAGCAGCAGGGAGGTCCCCCCCCCCATTTTAGCATCGTCTTATCTGGGCTGTCCCCAGGAAGCATCTCCTGGCCCCGCTGCACCCATCTACTGAGCATCCATGGGACCCAGCACCCCATGGGACCTGGCACCTCCCATGGGACTCCATGCAACCCATCAAACCCCATCGACCCCATAGAATCCCATTCATTTGACCCTGCACCCCAGGGAAGCCTGCACCCCTCATTGGGCGGCATACCTCTATTGCACCCTCTGTGGGATCCTGCACCCCAAGGGACCCCCTACATCCCTCACTGGACACCATGCACCCTCATGGGACCCTATGCACCCTCCATGGAACTCCGTGAAACCCCAGTGAGACCCCATATGACCATTGGACCCTGCTCCCTCCATAGGATCCTGCACCCCTCTGTGCCCTCCATGGGACCACATACATTGGTCCCCATATCCCTCGTGGGACTTCATGAACCCCATGGGATCCTGCACCCCATGACACCCTGCACCTCGCATGGGACACATGCACCCATGAGATCCTGCACCCTCTATGGGAACCCATGCACCCAAGGGACCCCACAGCAGCCTGGGGTCCCCCCTCGTATCTGGAGGAGCTGCCCTCAGTGCCAGATGTGGTTGTGGGAATGAATTCACCTTCCCTGAAATGGGGGGAGATAAGGATGTAGGGATGGGGACGGAGCAGGGACTGCTCCCAGACCCCCTCTGCCTCCTTCCCAGATTGGCTCCATGCAGGCAACTGTCCTCATCCCATAAGAACCCCAAGATTCTAATTCCATTTGGGTGCAATTAATCCGCTCCCATTGGCTCATGGACCCTCACGGACTCCGTGCTCACAGCACTGCAGCTCTGCTTGTGTGGGGTGGGACACTGGGGATGGGGCTCATGCAGTGCTTTCTTAACTGGAGAAGCTGCAATGAGGCAGGGAAACTGAGGCAGGACACCCACAAATCCCTATGGCAACATGAAAATAAAAGAGAAGTTTTTGCTCAGCAAACAGCAGCACGGAACATCGCCTGCTGCTCCAGGGCTACAAACGTATCCTTGAAACTCAGAGTCCTCTTTCCCATATTGCGACAATTGGATGTTTTCTACGAAACCATGAAATCTTCCCATTTCCCCAGAGAAATAACCACTCGGGGTCCGTGCCTTAAGGGACAGAGTGTTTTCTCGGGGCCCTTTACTCTGATGGCACCATTACACGGTGCTTCAAAGGGGGGTGGGCTGCTCAGACCCCAGTCAGACTGCGGGTTTGGCACAAGGAGGTGCCCCCACGTCCATTTTCTATAGTTGCACCGAATGCTAAATAATACAAAAGCAGCAGGATTGGAGCTTGGATCCCGATGGGATTTGTGTTGAGCAGAGCTCGGTGTCGGCTTCCCTCGCCGTGTTGTCTTACAGCTGCCTCACCTTTCAGGGCCAGCACTTCACCTCCATCCTGAGTTGATAGCAGGAGGGAAATGTGCAGCACAGAGGGATGAGCTCAGATCGGGTCGTAACGCAGGGCAGTGGAGAGCTGGGGAAGAGGGGAGGTGGTCACCCAGAGGGATCCCACATTCTTGTGTTCCGTGAGGGTTCTGGGCAGTGGTTTCACCAATGTGGGGTGCAAAGCTGCAGGGAATGGAAATGAGAAACTTTTGCACAGGGCTCCGCTTTGCTGCATCCTCACCCGGGAGGAGGTTCTGCTGTTTAGAAATAGGTTGCCTTGCTTTGGAAATTTGGAAGAAGCTTTTTTAATCCTTCACCACCTTCAGTCCCGTGTTAGGGCTCAATTTGATTAATAAGGATCCGGGGCTAATTGAAGTCGTGCCAAAGTGAGACCTTCCTGAAATGCTGCAGTTTTCACAAGAAATTGCCACAAAACCCAGTGCCATCCCATAATATTGTTTTTCCCAACAGTTTGCACGTCAGCAGCTCAGATTTTAAATGCCCAAACGACCTTCAGCCGCTCCATTTTTCAGCCCCGTTAACAGATGGGCTCCAACCAGGAGCACTTTGGGCACCGCTGCCCTTGGCTCAACCAAATCCCTCATCCCGATGGAATTCCAGCAGTATTTTGGCCATGACCTCAGTTCCTGTGGGATGTGGGATCAGAACTTTGCAGCAGCTTCAGGGGTTGGAGGGCATTGGCTGGTGGAAGTGTTGGTGGGGACATCATGGTGGTGGGGACATCGTGGTGGTGGGGACATCGTGGTGGTGGGGACATTGCGTTAATGGGAGCATCATTTTTGTGGGGCCATCATGTTGGTGGGGACATGGTGTTGGTGGGACCACCATTTTTGTGGGGACATAGTTGGTGAGATCATTGTATTGACGGGACCATCATGGTGATGGGGACGTCGCGTTCATGAGACCATCATTTTGATGGGACCATCACATTGGCGGGGATGCCGTGTTGGTGAGCATCTCCCAGTTTCGGAGTCTTTAATTAACCTCGTGGCCGTGCCCCATGAATTCTGATTCCAGAAAACCCACCCGTGTTTGTGCGGTTGGGACTGGGGGCGTCGCTGGGTTCCTCCTGGTGGGGACAGCTCTGCCGGGGGGTGCAGGATCCGCTCGGATGTCCCGGAGGAGCCTGGCTAAATGCAGGACTCAGAGGCTCCACCTGTCCCCAAAGGTGATGTCCAACAAGGGGCTGAGCCAGAGAGCAGCTGCAAGATAACCCTTGTGGAGAAGCTGCAGGTAGCTGGCCGGAGCTCCTTGCACCAACACCCAGAGGTGGTGCTCCGGGGAGATGGTTTGTGGTGGTCAGGGTGGTGCTGATTGGTGGTACACACTGAACACACTCAAGCTTGCAAGTTGGCAGTGATTTTATTCTGCGCTTTCATCCCGTGCTTTTTTTCTGAGGTTGTTTTGTACAAATCCGGGCTGGGGGTGTGGAATTTGCTGCTAAAATGGGCTGAAGGTGAGCAAATAAGGGAGCCATGAGCGCTGCTTTGGCCATGGGAGCATCAGGTCAACCCCAAGAGCAGCACTGCTGTCCAGTACATCAATCTGTAGAGCGGAGGCGTGGAGAGACCCCCGCTCCCCTTCCCAACACGTAACCACAGACCTGGGGGTGAGCATCCTCCTGAGCACCTCTGCTGCATCAATTTCGGGTGCAAATCTCCAACAAAAAGTGCACTGTTATCGTCTGTTTGAGCAGCCCACAATCTTCTGATGGCTGTGATGTCAGCTGGGTATGGTGAATGGGAATTCACAGCTTCCAGCCCTTTGTCATCCCCCTTCATGAAGGAATAATTTGGAAACCAGTGGAAACACAGCGGTGCTCATTTGGAGGTCGCAGTTTCTCTCTGCACTGATGAAAGCACTGCGGTCGTTGTGGGTGAATTCTTGTCCATGAGTGGACGTGAACGGAGGAATAGATTTTTGGCTTTTGGTGCACAAATGCTCTCCTGATGCAGCAATGGTATCTCAGCCCAGGAAAGCATCAGCTCTTTTGCAAGGGGAAAAATCACATTTTCCATGGAAGGCAACCAGGGCTGCCTGTGCCCCCACCGTGCTGGGGATGGAGCTGCCCTTGCAGGTCTCTGCTTTTGGAGTTGGTGACGGCCATGTCCTGTGGCCAAGTGCCACCTAGCGAGCCCTGCAGGGATCTCCATCCAGCACAGCTGCACTGCATCTTCAGGCATGGAAAAGTGCGTTTCCCCCCCTAGTCTTGAAATCTATTTATTTCGTAGAATCAGAAAATGGCTTGGGTTGGAAGGGACCTCATGGATCATCAAGTTCCAAACTCCCTGATGGAGGCAGGGCAGCCAACCTCCACATTTAATACTAAATCAGGCTGCCCAGGACCCCATCCAGCCTGGCCTTGGACACCTCCAGGGATGGACGGGGCATCCACGGCCTCTGTCTGTTCTAGAAAGCTGCAAAAGCAAAGAAGTATAGGTTTTGTCTTTGAGGGGATCTAACACACGCTACCCTCTCTTTCTGCAATAAATACTGGCAGACTCAATTTCTGTAAAAACACAAGAATAAAATGTAATCCTGCTCCTTGTCCAGCAGGGACCCGATGAAGAGGCAGTGGTTGACCAAGGAGGAACGAGCAACGTTGTCAATATCCACTATGAGAAGGAGGAGCTGGAAGGTGAGAGGTTGGGCTGGATGATCTTTTCCCACCTTAATGATTCTGTTAGGCTATAGCAGAACCTGCTGTGCCTGTTAACCAAGAAACACGCTTCCTTTCACGATTTTCATATTATTATTATTTTTTTAATGGAGGAGGGCAGGGTGAATCCCAGAACAGTAGAGCTGGAAAGAAATCTTTGGTTCCTCCTGCTCAGACAGAACTCTATGGGCTCGATGCCCTTGTCCTGGCTCTGGGCAGCACCAAGCAGATCCTAGCCCCATCCTTCTAGGTTCCTCCTTTAGATGTTGATCTGCACTACTCAGACCCCCCCTCCCCTTTTCTCTCCCAGGTGAGCAGCCCTCTCAGCCTGTCCCCACCAGGAGGGGCTCCAGACCCCCAGTAGCTCTGCACCCTGCATGTTGCTCATTCCATCGGTTCCCTGTCTGCCCTGAACTGGGAGCCCAGTGCTCCAAATGTGTTCTCCCCAGTGCAGAGCAGAGCAGGAAGCACCTCCCTGCCCTGCTGGCTGTGCTCTGTGCAGTGCCCCACAGGGAACCTTTGGCCACCAGGGCACACTGCTGGTTCACAAACACCCTGTTGATCAACTCTTGGTCAACTCTTGGTCAACCTGTTGGCCACCATTGACCGTCTTGGGCACGCTGCTGGCTCACGGTCACCTTGTTGGTCACCAGGACCCCCAGGTCCTTCTCTGCAGAGCTCCTTTCCAGCAGCTCAGCCCCCAACCTGCACTGATGCGTGCCCTTATTCCTCCCCAGGTGGAGAGCATGATTTTCCCTCGGTGAACCTGCACTGACTGCCTCTGATAACCTTTTCTTCCATCATCCCAGCTCCCTTTCTCAATGAGGTTGCTCCTGACTGAATCAGACAGGGCTTCAATTCTTTGTTTTCCTGTTGTTCTGGAGCTCATTATCAGGAGAGTGACCTCATCATCTCACCACCTTGTTCTGTACAGAGATTTTAAGGGTAATCCCATTTCGTAATGAGCAAATCCGAGCGTTGTCCAGGCAAAGCTTGAGTTGGAGAAGAGATTCAACGCTCCGGTGTTACTTTTAAAGAACCGAGAGCCATGGCTTTTTTGCTGTTGTGTTGTAGCAAAACTCGAGTAAAATAAGCCAACTGTGTCACGGTGCTGCTCTCCCACAGGACACCGGACGCTGTACGTGGGTGTGCAGATGCCCCTGGTGAGGCAGAGCCACCGGCATCACCGGCCCCGCAGCCAGAAGCATCGGAAGCGCGAACGGGCGAAGGAGGCAGCCCCCGAAGAGCAGGGCTACCACTGTGAGTCCTGGGGATGAGGAGCTTTGAGACCGAGGGGGTTCCATGTTTGAGGTCTGTGGGGTGGCCTCGAGGGCTATAGCTGCTATTTGGGGTCAAAATTGCGTTGCTGAGCAAGGGTCTCTATTTGCAGAGCTGGAGCTGGGGAGTTGTGGGAGTTAGGGATGTGGTTACTGGGCATGGTGGGGGTGAGTTGATGGTTGGACTCGATGATCCTGGAGGTCTTTTCCAACCATCGTGATTCTGTGATTCTTGTATTGATTGAGCGTGGTGGGGGGTGGTTGGTGGTTGGATTTGGTGATCTTATAGATGCCTTTTCCAACCTTTATGATTCGATGATTCTATGATTCTCATGCTGATTTGATGCCTGGAGAGCTGCTGTTTTGGGGGAAATTTTCATTATTTAGAGCAAGAGCCTCTGCTTGCAAACTTTTCTTGGGATTTGCTTTTTTTTCCAGACAATTAAATACATAGGCTATCTTTATGTGGGAAAATCACATTTATTGGAGGATGTAGAATAGATTGGAGGAGACTGGGAGGGATTGGAGGAGGGAAAAATTTATTTTCTAAAGCAGTGGTGATGCAGTGGCACAGGCTGCCCGGGGAAATGGTGGGATCACCATCCCCAGAGGTGTTCAAGAACTATGGAGATGTGACACCTGGAGATGTGGTCAGTGGGCATGGTGGGACGGGTTGGGGTCAGACTGGGTGATCTCAGAGGTCTCTTTCAACTTTAATGATTCTGTGATTCTATGATTCTGTTTAGGGACACGGTTATGGGGCGCGGTGGGGATGGACTGATGGTTGCACTTGGTGATCTTAGAGGTTTTTTCCAACTCAAGTTTTGCCTTTAATGGATGTTTACGGCTGACCTGGCCCCAACATGCTGCATGGGGCATTTGGCTCTGTGCTTCTCCCACAGACACGCCATCCCAGCGGGTGCAGTTCATCCTCAGCACCGAGGAGGACGAGCAGCACGTCCCTCATGATCTGTTCACCGAACTGGATGAGATCCGCGTGAAAGAGGGCGAGGGCACAGAGTGGAAGGAGACAGCGAGGTAAATGGCAGCTCCTCCTGCAGCAGGGCTGCCTGCAGTGCCACGGGGCTGACCCCGAGCGGTGCCTGCAGGTGGCTGAAATTCGAGGAGGACGTGGAAGACGGCGGCGAGCGCTGGAGCAAACCCTACGTGGCCACACTCTCCTTGCACAGCCTCTTTGAGCTGAGGAACTGCATCATCAAAGGCACAGTGCTGCTGGATATGTGTGCCAACAGCACCGAGGAGATCGCAGGTACCGCTCGGTGTCGGGGTAGGACCAAGCCCTGCAAACCTCACCCAGAGCATCCTATCTTTCAGAAATCCCCTTGCACTTTTCTATCTCAGAGGTTTGTTGGGGTTTGCTTTGGCCTGGCGGCAGGCTGAGCGTTTTCTTGCAACGTGGGACCCTGCTGAGAGCCATTTGTGGGGCTGGAGAAACAATGAGGAGAATATTTTCCATCCAAAAAAGGCGTTTGCAATCAGGGCTCAGCAGTCTGCTCATGGAAACACGGAGTTTGCATGGAGCTGAACCTCTTAGAAATGAACACAGCCTGCATAAGGGCTGAGCCTCGTTAAATAAATTAGTTATTACCAGCTATTTCCTCGCATTCTTTTTTCCCCTTCTGCCTTAACACTGAGGATTTGGGAGCTTTGAAGGCAGAGTTTATCTGGCAGATGACCAGGCAGTGTTTTTCGGGGTGAGGGGAGGAGGAAGATAATAGAAGTAAATTGGAAAAGCAGCTTTGGAGAAATGATGGTTGACTGGTGGTCTCCATTCAGCCCTTTCAGGAGGCGGTGGAGTCACAGCCATTCTCAGCACATTTCTCAGCAAATTGCAGTCATTTGGTGGAGGGAACTCAGGGAAGGTCTGTGCTGTGGGTTGCTTTTAATTTGGTTAGGTACGTGGAGCAACACTGAAAGACCAGACCAGGCGAGGAAATTGCATTATTTAGAAGGAGAAATAATTATCATAGTTGAGCAACGAATAAGCACTTTGATGCTGTTTTTTTAGCAAAAGAAAATTCTTGCTTTTGTTGCAAAAGCTCGATTGCATTAAAGTACCTCATGGAGTAAAGCTGTGCCCGTGCTGAGCTGTGCTGCATTCCTCTTGGGTTCTGCAGGGGTTCTCCTCTCACATCCCTTTCCCACCCTCAGATATGATCCTGGACCAGCAGAACCACTCCAGTGAGTTTGATGAGAGCATGCGGGAGAAGGTCCGGGAGGTCCTTCTCAAAAAGCACCACCACCAGAATGAGAAGAAGAGAAACAACCTCCTCCCCATCGTCCTCTCCTTCGCTGACAAGCCAGGTGAGGGGTCCTGCAGGGCCAAGCACTGGGTGAAGGTTCCTGTAGGGTTTGGCACCAGGTGAAGGTTCTTGTAGGATCTGGCCCCATTGGACTTGCCCTGCACAGGGATGCGTGTCCCAATTGCTCCTTGTCTGTCTTTCTGAGTCTTTCTTTCTCCTCCCAGCCCAAACGCTCATCCCCCATCCTCCTCCCACCACCATAGAAGCTAAAAATGGGGTAAGCCACGACACCAGCCCCATGGATTTAAGCAAGGTGAGATCCTGTAGCTTTCTTTGTCCTTGAGGGCTGGTTTTGCTCTTGAAAATGCGTCTACAGCAGAGTGCTGTGGGCTTTCTCTTTGGGGTAAGAGCCTGAAAAACCCTTTATTTGTTGTGCAAATAACAAAACAGGCAGAGCTGCACTTCATGAAGAAAATTCCCACTGGGGCTGAAGCAGCAAACGTGCTGGTGGGAGAGCTGGATTTCCTTCAGCAGCCCATCATGGCCTTCGCCCGCCTCACCCCGGCCGTCCTCCTCTCGGGCATGACTGAAGTCCCCATCCCAACCAGGTCTGAAGGAGAAGCACAAGGTTCTTCTTTAAAAATAACAACAAAAACCAACATCTAAATTTATCCTGAGAGAATGAGGCCAGCAGGAGCGAGTCTACAAGCACATTTCCCCCATCCCTCATTCTCCACCTTCGTTTCTCCCTTCCCTGCTGTGGTTTCTAAAGGCATTGGCCGATTGTAGTGAACATCAACCCCAAAATTATAAAATGCACTGGCCAGCTGTAATGAACATCAACCTAAAAATTAAAAACTGCCTCGGCCAACTTTAATGAAACTCAGCCTGAGTAGTCAGCTGGCAAAGGTGATCGGTTTTGATGAGTTTAAAATCCATCACCCATGTGCCCAGTCTCGGGTTGTGCTCTGGACTGGGAGCTGCTGGGATTTCTTTGGGCGCTCCCTAAGCTAGGTCCTGTTCTTCTCTCTTTTTCTGTTTCGTTTTTCTCACTCAGGTTTCTGTTTGTGTTGTTGGGACCAGAAGGAAAAGCCCATCAGTACCACGAGATCGGCAGGTCCATGGCCACGCTCATGACGGACGAGGTGTGATGAGATCATTGAGATCCCAGGGTCGTTTTTGGCTTTCTTCCTCTCTCCCCATCTCCACTACAGAGTGGATTTCGGACCACCTCCACTATAGCAGATCTGGAGAGCTGAAAGCTCCCAAATTTTGCACCTAAAGCCAGCAGCTGGGGTCTGCGTTGCCTCGTATAGAGAGCATGGTGGACATGAGTTGGCAATTAGACTGGATGACTGTAGTGGTCTTTTCTAACCTTAATTATTCTGTGATTCTATGATTCTATCCCAGAGCCCACATTCCCACCCTGGTTACAATCCTGCACCTCATCCTGCTCTCCAGAATCCCCAACATGTGAAACCTTTTTAAGCTGACTGAAAGATGGGAGGAGATGACCCCAAATCCCACGATGCACAAATTTTTCCTTTTGGGGAGACTCGGGAGAAAACTCTTTCTCATTTATCTGGGAGTTTATTGCGCTGGTTAGGACACCAGTGCTGCATCGTCCCCTCACCAGTTGTCCACTACCTGCAGGTTTTTCATGACGTTGCCTACAAAGCCAAGAACCGGGCTGACCTGGTGGCTGGCATCGATGAGTTCCTGGATCAGGTCACGGTTCTGCCACCAGGAGAGTGGGACCCATCGATCCGCATCGAGCCCCCAAAAACGTCCCTTCTCAGGTGGGTGCTGCTGTGGAGGGAGGTGTGAGGGGATGGGGGGGAGACTTATAAATAAATCCATCTCTCTGTCTTATGGCTGTTTGTACAGAAAAAAAGGAAGATGCCCGGAGCTCTGGATGACAATGCTTCTCACAGAAAGCCTGAAAAACACAGCGGCCCTGAACTGGAGCGGACGGGAAGGTGGGAGGTTCAATATTCTTATTTAGAATAAAAGGGGAGATTTGGGTGAGATTTGAGGTGGAAATTCTTTACCCAGAGGGCAGTGAGACCACCTCTGCCCATAGAAGTGTGGGTGCTCCATCCCTGGAGATGCTCAAGGATATAGATGGGGCTCTGGACAGCTGATGGAGGAGTGGGACCAGCCCAGGGCAGGTGGTGGAGCTGGAGGGACTTTGAGAACCCTTACAACTCAAACATTCTATGGTTCTGTGATCCTGAAGGACCCTTCCAACTCAACCATTCTGTGGTTCTATGATCTTTAAGATCCCTTCCAACTCAACCATCCTGTGGTTCTGTGATCTTGAAGGACCCTTCCAACCTAACAACCCTGTGGTTCTGTGATCTCAAAGGACTCTTCCAACCCAACCATTCTGTGGCTCTGTGATCTTTGAGTTCCCTTCCAAACCGAGCCATATTGTGGTTTTATGGTTCCATGGTTCTATGATGGGGTCTCAGGTTAGCTCCTTTTCACTGTTGGAGGGTTTTTTTGGTGTGTGTAAAATGGGAGGAAGACACTGCCTTTTAGCTATGAAAGCTGATCTATGCCCATAGTTGCACAAAATTCTCTGTTCCGCCAGCACTGTCTATTTTCTTGTTCCTCCTCCAGACTCTTTGGAGGTTTGATCCTGGACGTGAAGCGGAAAGCACCGTGGTTCTGGAGTGACTTTCGGGATGCGCTGAGTCTGCAGTGCCTGGCATCCTTCCTCTTCCTCTACTGTGCCTGCATGTCCCCTGTCATCACCTTTGGGGGGCTGCTGGGGGAGGCGACCGATGGCCACATAGTGAGTGTGGGGTGATGGGGAGGTGTGCATGGCCGTGACACAGTGGGACGTGGCTTGGCGATGGGACTTGTTGGGTGGGCAGTTGGGCTTGATGACCTTCTAAGTCTTTTCCAACCTAAATGACGCTATGTTTCTATTTGCTATTTCTATATTTCTATTTCCAGTTGCAAATTTACTTTATTTCTTTTTTTTTTTTTTTTTTAACAATAATACTTTTCTCACATGGCTTTTTCACTTTGCTTTTATCCATGAATGCTTTACCCACGTGATTTAATTGCTCTTCTCTTCCCTGGGCAGAGTGCCATGGAGTCGCTGCTGGGCGCGTCCATGACTGGCGTTGTGTATTCCCTCTTTGCTGGCCAACCTCTCACCATCCTTGGCAGCACCGGTCCTGTCCTCGTGTTCGAGAAGATCCTCTACAAGTTCTGCAAGTAAGATTGGCTGCACGGAGCCTTCTGAAGGCTGAGAAGAGATTTTTTTTCTGCTATTTTTCATAATGGTAGCTGTAAGATTGGAATTGATTGGAGTTGGCTTCTGTGGCATGCGCCGAGTGCATTGCATGTTCCTGCCTCCAGGATGCAAGGGTTTGTGCAGGGTTTGTAGGGTTAAGGCAAAACAGGAGGAGGAGAAATCACGTGTGTAAAGATGTCCGAGATGGGACGCGTGAGTGAAAGGAGACAAATCAATCTGTTTTGGGAGCGTGAAGGAAGATTTTCTTTGCTTTCAGCACAAAAGCAAGTTTTTTTTCCAAAAGTAGAAATACGTTTTGCCCAAACAGCCAAACAATTTTCCCTTCTGCTGAAATATTTTGAGATTTGATGATTCTGTTGAGAAAGTAGGAGCTTTTCATGCAAAATGCATGCTTTCTGTGACAGCCATTGCTGTGATGGCTGTGATGACATCACAGCAAGATGACCCTTGCTGCAATTAATCACCCACATCCTTCAGGTAGCAGCTGCTGGATGCCCAGCCAGAGGGTTTTGGTGTTGGCATAGGGTGATGGGCAAACACAGTGTGCTCCCCTACAAAGACCTGACCTCGATTAGCCTCTGAGATATTAACACCACATCACTGTTAAATAATGCTAATTACCTCATTGGCCTCTCCACCCGTGGGCCCACACCCTGCAGCCCCGCGGCTGTCCGTAGTACATGCAAACCACATTCCTTGGCACGTTCCTACATCTCCCTGGATTTTCCCTGAAGGAAAACCCATTAGGTTTCCCTCCCATCTCAGGGACTACGCACTCTCCTACCTGTCCCTGCGGACGTGCATCGGGCTGTGGACTGCCTTCCTCTGCATGGTGCTGGTGGCCACGGATGCCAGCTGCCTGGTGTGCTACATCACCCGCTTCACTGAGGAAGCCTTCGCCGCCCTCATCTGCATCATCTTCATCTACGAGGCTCTGGAGAAGCTCATCTGCCTGGGAGAGACCTACCCGGTGCACATGCACAGCCAGCTCGACTTCCTCACCCTCTACTAGTGGGTTATTTTCCCCTAAAACACCCCATTGGCAGCACCTTAGGGCTGCACCTCCATTGCTCCTCCTTCCCTTCCCCTTGGTTCTCTCCTCCCAGCTGTAAGTGTGCAGCTCCCACCCATCCCACCAATGAAACGCTGCACTTTTGGCAGAGCAATGAGGTCAAGCCTGCAGCCATCGCCTGGGAAAACCTCACCGTATCTGTAAGTGCCCATTGGTGTCAAGGCGGTGCCAAAGCCCTTCGGGTGACGTTGTGCTTCAAACTGATGTGAAAAATCACCGCTGAAGTGCCGTGTGTGCGGTACCCACCTGCGGGCTTGGGAAGGAGTGCACCATATTCTTAGCTCTAGTGGTGATGGCTGTCACCCCCAGGCACGCTGCAGGGCTGGGAGTGAGGTCAGTGGTGGTGTGAGCACTGGAGGAGCTGGAGGTCTTAAGTTCATGCCTGAAGGTGGTAATTGGTTCTTTAATTGGTCCTCAGCAACTCCAGGGCCAGTTCTTATTCAGCGCTGTCTGCACCTCCTTGCATAAGTCTTACTGTCTGTGCATATATCTGCATATCTGAGCGTGCACACATCTGTGTGTCTGATGTGTCCCAGGGATGAGCCCTGGGAGATGATGCTTTGTCTCTCCTTTCCTACCATGGTGATCACCGCCCTCCTTCCTTTTTTTCCCTTTACTCTGGCCCCAGGAATCCCCTTTGGGTGTCTCATTCCCCTGTGGTGCCTTCAGCCATGGCTGCATGCAGTCCAAATGGAGAACGTGCCATGGCTCTGTGCCCCATCACAGCCCATTTCTCCCTCTCCCCTTTGTTGATGTGTCACTCGTTAAGCTCCTGCTGCTCCTGAGATATAAATCTCCCCTGCCAGCAGCAGGCACAAGGTCATGGATCTTGGACCAGGCCCCCAACCCTGCCCCAGTTACCCAACATTTCCTTTGAGCACATGCACCTCTTTTGTGTCCTCATGCTCTGTTTCTCCAGGAATGTCGACATTTGCATGGAGAATTTCATGGACCCGCCTGTGGACACGATGGCCCTTACACACCCAATGTCCTCTTCTGGTCCTGCATCCTCTTCTTCTCCACCTTTGTCCTCTCGAGCTCACTGAAGATGTTTAAAACCAGCCGCTACTTCCCAACCAGAGTAGGTAGAAGGTGGGGGCCAGCAGTGGGGCCCACACTCATTGCCCCAAATACTGGAGCATTTGCCACCACTGGGTCAAGAACTGCTGATGGAAGAGCCTTGAAGGCCATGATCTCTATTGGCTTGGATGGGATCTCCATCGACTTGGATGGGATCTCCATTGGCTTGGATGGGATCTCCATTGGCGTGGATGGGATCTCCATCGGCTTGGATGGGATCTCCATTGGCGTGGATGGGATCCCCATTGACTTGGATGGGTTCTCCATTGGCGTGGATGGGATCCCCATCGACTTGGATGGGATCTCCATTGGCGTGGATGGGATCCCCATCAACATGTTTCCTCACCATTTCTGTGAGCTTAGTGACCTCTGCATTTCCCACCTGCCTTAAGGCCTCTTCCAGAGCACTGTAAAATGATGACATGATTCTATGAAATCAGATCCTCCAAAGTAATTTTTTTTCCCTTCACCATTGTGTACTCCAGGGGAAGGTTGGTTCAAATGAGGAGCTGCTATAGAAGAAGAGATATTTCTTCTTTATAGGGAACAAATGTACCTCAGTGCCTTATTCCCATTTCAGCAGTGAGAGAGGCTGTAGTGGCAGATGTTTATTTCCAAATATTTAATAATGATTAAAACAAAAAGAACTAAAACATCCCTTTCCCCTTAATTAAGCTGTTTTCTATGTGACACCTGATCTCACAGGGACAAACACAGCAGCAGCTTCTAACCAAGAGATTCAGCTCACGTCCTCAGAGTGGTGGGGTTTTGTTAATCAGCCTTCATGTTGTGCACATCCCTAAGCTTTTTCATCTCGTGCTGCTCCTGTGTTTGCCTTGACCCTTTCTTTCAGCATTGATTTCTTGCCCCCATAGGTCCGGTCTACGATAAGTGACTTTGCTGTTTTCCTCACCATCGTTGTCATGGTGGTCATTGACTTCCTCATTGGGATCCCATCACCAAAGCTCCACGTCCCCCATATGTTCAAGGTAATGGGAAGCTTTGGCACGGGTTTGGCTTCACCCCACGCCTGTGCTGCTGGGGACATCAACCTGGTGATAATGGGGCTGGACAGGGCTGAGCCTGAGGGATGTGCTGGTGGTGTGACTTTCTTCCACCTTCAAATGCATCACTTTTCTCTGGAAACGAGAAAACAACCCTAAAACTTGATATGTACAGGAGAAATATCTATGGGTGCTTGCAAAGAGTGCTGCTGAACCCTGTAGCAGAGAGTGATGCAAAGCATTGAGAATGCTTCAAAGTGGAGATGGAGGGGAAATCCAAGCTGGCAGGTGACACTAATGCTGGCGCTTTGTCCCAGCCCACCAGGGATGATCGTGGGTGGCTCATGAACCCCATAGGACCCAACCCATGGTGGACGGTGTTGGCTGCACTCATCCCAGCTCTGCTCTGCACCATCCTGATATTCATGGACCAGCAGATCACCGCCGTCATTGTAAACAGGAAGGAGCACAGGCTGAAGGTAAGGGGCTGCGAGAGGAGAATCCAACCCCAACCCCCAAAAATGCAAACACATTTGTTTGGGACAACACAACGCTGCTTGACAGGATGCTCCTCTGCATTATTGATGTCACAGGGAGCAAACAAGAGGGCAATTTGTACAGGAAAACCTTTCAGAGGCAGCAAATTAACCTTGTAACAATAAGGAGGAGTGTTTCTGTTTTAAAATGTCAGCAGCAAATGTAGGGGAATGAATCGTTTTAACACAGTGCTAGGAATCTGCCAGTCAGGTCTCACTTGCGAGTGGTGGGAGTGTGCTGTAAGAATGGGAAAACGTCAATGTTTTTTGAAGAGTTAGGAGTTGTACTGAAAAAAACCCACCCTAGAGTCTGCTTTGTCTGAACTCCTGACAGATTTTCACAGGGAGAACTTGTGCAAACCTGAGCATATCTGTAATTGTTTCCAATTATTTTAAATTTTCAAAGAGTTGACTCAAGCTGCAAGTTTGCCTCATTGCTCTTCTGCTGTGGGATGCTCTGTTTCTATTTCTGCAGAAAGGATGCGGGTACCACCTGGACCTCTTCATGGTGGCTGTGATGCTCGGGGTGTGCTCAGTGATGGGGCTGCCCTGGTTTGTGGCCGCGACCGTCCTCTCCATCACCCACGTGAACAGCCTCAAACTGGAGTCAGGCTGCTCAGCTCCTGGAGAACAACCCAGATTTTTGGGGATACGAGAGCAGAGGGTCACGGGATTGATGATCTTTGTGCTCATGGGCTGCTCTGTCTTCTTGACTGCTGTGTTAAAGGTAGGAGGAAAATGCAAAGCACCCAACAGCCTGGAGGATTTTCGGAGATTGCACAAAAGTAGTCCCTAGTCCCCTCTCTCCAGGTCCGAGGGGAACAGGAGGTGAACCCAAGCTTTGAGGTGTGACCCATAATAGCAACTGGCCCCACTTACACTTCCCAACCCTTCAGACCCCAGTTGGGCATAATTGAGGGCACCGAGCCACATCATTTTTTGATTGTCTTTTGGACCTGCCTGTGTTTCTGTGTTTATGGGCTACAACCTCGTGCATTCAGACCACTACATCCACTCTCTTTCCATCAGGCTGTAAGTGGACAGGTTGCATTGTGCTCCCCAGTGCCTCAGAGCTGCCGTCCCTGGTGGCTAAACATGCTGCAATCATCTCATGCACATTCCTCCCACAAAGCAATTTCACCTCCAGGCTGAAGGCAGGCACACCACCTCTGCATGTTGCCACAGGAATATGCAGAGCTGTTTTCCTGCCGTCGCAGAGCGCAGCATATGGTAGCATGGGTGAAATCACCTATTTTCCTGCAATCTTTCTGGAAAATTGGATTATTCTGATGAAAAAGTCACTCAAAAGTTCTGCCTAGAGCAGAGCATTTCTCACATGCATGCACAAAATATCCAGTGGATAAAATTTGACAATCTCCAGCCCTGTGGAAACTGGAAGGCTTTGGGCAACTTTATGCAGAATGAAAGGATAAGATTGAAAATGCAGTGGCTTTTCTTAAAATAGCATTCCCTTTGCAGTTTATACCAATGCCTGTGCTGTATGGCGTCTTTCTCTACATGGGTGTATCGTCGCTCAGAGGAATCCAGGTATGGACTGCTGCACCACGCAGATGTTTGCTCCCTGATATTTCATCTTACCAAGAGAAGGGGAAAAAAAGATCTTGCAGTCAGGGTAGGGGAAAAGGGAAAAGCCTCTTCAAGTGCAAGAGATGGAAATACAGAATCATAGAATGTCTCAAATTGGAAGGAACCCATAAGGGTCGTAGAGCCCAAATTCTTGGTTGGAGGTGGTAGAGGCACAGGGGGTCTGCAAGGCTGGGAGGACCAGGTGGGTTTGGTGCTCTCTGTGTTATGGTCTCAGTGCTTTGTTACGTGAAAATGGGAGAATTTGATGCAAGTGGAAGGAAATATCTCCCTCTCGTGGAAGTGGTTGCTGGAGGATTCACTAGGCAAAGGAAAATTAATTACAGAATCATGTGGGATAATTGCAGTTTGGTGACAGCTCTGTGGGGGTTATGTTCCCATAAGAAGAGATCAGCACTTACTGTGAGAGCCCTAATGAATTCCTACAGGTCTCAATAAGGCCACCAACTCCCTGCAGTCCCATGGTGGCACCTCCTTATTGTTTTGCAGTTCTTTGACCGCCTGAAGCTGTTTGGGATGCCGGCCAAGCATCAGCCCGACTTCATCTACCTGCGGCACGTGCCGCTGCGCAAAGTGCACCTCTTCACCCTGGTGCAGCTCACCTGCCTCGTGCTGCTCTGGGTCATCAAGGCGTCCCGTGCGGCCATCGTCTTCCCCATGATGGTTGGTGGCTCTCAACAAGATGCTTGCAGCTTTGAGTGGGGTGTAGTCATGCCTCTGGTCTCACTGTGGCTTCCCTTTAAGGTCCTTTCCAACCCAACCATTCCATGGTTCTGTGACCTCTAAGTGCTTTTCCAACCCAAGCATCTTATTTTTCTATGATTTTGAAGGGCCCTTCCAGCCCAACCATCCTATGGTTCTGTGATCTTGAAGGTCCCTTCCAGCCCAACCATCCTATGGTTCTATGATCTTGAAGGACCCTTCCAGCCCAACCATCCTATGGTTCTGTGATCTTGAAGGTCCCTTCCAGCCCAACCATCCTATGGTTCTACGATCTTGAAGGACCCTTCCAAACCCAACCATCCTATGTTTCTGTTTCTGAAGGTTTTGGCTCTCGTTTTTGTCCGGAAAGTCCTGGATTTCTGCTTCTCGAAACGAGAGCTCAGCTGGTTGGATGACCTCATGCCAGAAAGCAAGAAGAAGAAGTTGGATGATGCCAAAAATGAAGCCAAAGAAGAAGAGGTAATGCTGCTGGGTGCCTGGGGGCTGTGAAATTTCTGTCACAGCCAGTCATTAAATGGTGTGAGAAGTCTGGAACTAGGCAGAAGGAGATTCCAATGGCTTTTGGCAACCATTTTTTAAACTCTAAATTATCACTTGAACAGACATACAATAAGCTTAACTGTTGAACAATCATGCAATTTTAAAATGCCTTCTAAAATAAAATTGTTTCATTATTGTTGTTATTTTTATCATTATTATTGGAAAGATTTGCTCATAATGGGTCTTTAAACCCCCAAAATGTTTGGAGCGAAAGGTTTTCTTCCTGCTCCCTCAGTGCTAAAGCTACCAAGGACCAGGAGGGGCAGCATGCAATGTCTGTGTGGGGTTTTTGCTCAAAGACAGGGGGTTGATCTGCCCTTCTGCTGCAGGAGTCTCAGCAAATGATGGAAGCTGCTGCTGCAAACTCAGTCCAGCTGAGCCTGGGGAAGACGAGCTACGTGGATGTCCCCAAGCAGAACAGCAGGGACAGGTAAAGCCCCACCACATGCCGGGCATGGTGGGATGGGTTGGGGTTGGACTGGATGATCTTAGAGGTCATTTCCAACCTCAGTGAAGTGATTCTATTCAGGGACACAGTGAGTGGGCTTGGTAGGGACGGGTCATCGGTTGGACCTGACGATTCACGAGATCTTTCCCAACTGTAATAATTGGTTCTATGATTGCAGGACTGACCCTTCTGAGATCAACATCTCAGATGAAATGTCGAAGACAACTGTGTGGAAGGCTCTCACCATGAATGCAGAAAAACTCTGAATCCGAGGAGGAAAAAGGTAAAAGGTAATGGTAATGGTGAATGACCGTGCTGCTCTGCAAGCCACAGTGCCAAAGAGCTCATCCTCAGCAGCAGGCAGCAAGTACCGGGGAAATTTAGATTGGAGGATGGATGATTTTAGAGGTCTTTCCAACTTTAATGATTCTATGTTTCCCTCTTTTTCTTTTTTTCCCCCTCAGTTGTCCTCTTTAGGGATCTTGGCTTTGAAGGAGAGGAGCGAGAACGTGACTCAGGGATGAGCCAGCGCAGCTATGTTGGGTGGAGGAAGCAAACACACACCCTCCCTGGTTCTCTCCTCCAAGTAGCAGGATTCCCATTAAAGCCATTTAAGACGTTTCCAGTTATCCTTGGTGTGCTTCAGGCATTCAGTATCTCTAGACCAGCAATCTGAGGTGCACCTTGCTGTCAGTGGGAGCTCGGTGTTGCTCAGCCTCCGTGTGTACGTGTGTGTGTGTGCGTGTGTCGTCGCGGTCTGTGGTGGTAGAGGGACAGCTGCCGCTTGGTCATTTAGTGCTATCTAGGTTTTTTTTAATATCTAATCTTCCCCCCCCACTCCCCCCATTTCCCTTTTTCTGTCCAAATATAAACTCTGAATGTACAAAATAATTTTCTGTTATATTTGACGCATTCTACACTTCCTTCTTCGTCACTGCCAGATTTTGGGTTTGGATCGGAGTCCTTGCTTGGATTCGCTCTTCCCTTCTATCTCTTACTGGTGTGGGAGAGATGTCCTTTGTGGTGGGAAGTGCAGAGAGAAAGGAGAGGTGTTTGTTCCAGTTTTGCCATCATGTTTTTGCTTTGACCCCAGAATCAGCAGGTGCCCACAGAATGAGTTGGAATCGAGTGATCTTTAACAACTCAACAATCCTGTGGTTCTGCGATCTTTGAGGTCCCTTCAACCCAGTCTTCCTATGATTCTATAGCCTTTAAGATCCTTTCCAACTCAACCGTCTTATGGTTCCATGATCTTTGAGGTCCCTTCCAACCCAACCATTCTGAGGTTCTATGATTTTTCAGGACTCTTCCAACCCAAACCATTCTATGGTGCTTTGATTCTAAAAAGCAGAAATGCCACCTTCTTGTCCCTGGCTGTGAGCTGATATAAGGAAACTCCTAAAACTCACTGCTTTGAATAAACCATATAGTCACGGGAGCAGCCAGCCACATCCATTGCTTTCCTTGCTTTATCCTCAAGAATACTCTGCTCATTTTCTTTGCCCCCCCCACCCCATGCAAAAAGCCTTTTCTCTTTCAAGGTGGCATGGATCATCAGGAAAATAAATTATCTTCAGTGTCCCTTCCAACCCAACCATTCTGTGATTCTATGAAAGCAGGAAGAGGTTTTTCCTTTTTGCTTTCCCTGCTGCCCTGCGGGAAGATGCTGTTGAGCAGGGATGGTACCCGCGTGCTCCTCACATTTTGGGAGCCATTGGGCTGTGGTCTCATCCCAGAGACAGACTCCCTTGGGTGGCCACGGAGTCTGGGAGGAAAGGGAACACAGAAGGGACAGTTATCCTGTCCCCATCCCCATGTGAAGTGGCTCCAGGCACTTGGAGCTGCTGCCATCTCCTCATCCCATTTGCTGTCCCATCCATTGGTTCAACCTTTCCATGCATCAGACGAACCCAGAGCACTAATAAATGGATGGGGGAAAATAATCTTCTGTAAGGATGTCAGTGGTGCATCAGCAAACGGGGCAGAAAGTCACTGATTTGGATTTGCAAACCGTGCTTTGGTGGCTGGTGGTTGTCAGAGAAAGAGAAAGAGATTTACCTCTTGCAGGGGAAAATAAAATTGAGTTGGAGGAAGGAAGAGCTGCAAAGCCTGGGTTTGCTCATTGCATGACAGCAGTGCAGCTCTGACCTTGGAATTATTCACCCTCTGTCTGCGGGGCAGCTGCTTTCTGTCTATTTGCCTCTATTTATGAGCAGAAAGTCGGTCTCCACTCCTGTTCACCCCAGAAGGCACTGGGGCCAGGGGCTGGGATTGTTTTCTACATGCACTCAGCATCCCACAGCTGGCATTGCTCCCTTGAAGGACCAGAAAAGTCCCAGCCATGAAGGCAAATGTTGTTGGTTCCTTATGTTAAAAGCAAACCAGGCTTCCTCAGAGTCCCCTGGCACAGGATGCACAAACATCTGGATGTCAAATGATTTTTTCCCCTGTTTGCAGGCCTCGTCTCCTCTCCCTTATTTTATTTTGAAGTTATGATTTAAGAGGAAGCAGAGTTCTAATTCGCAATGCCATTATTGCAATTGCAGCTGCAGTTCCTGGTGCTGCTGCTCCGTTTACTCACCACCAACCCATGGATTGCTCTGTATGAGCAGGCATGGTGGGGCTGGGTTGGGGTTGGTGATCTTAGAGGTCTTTTCCAACCGTAATGATACCACGATTTGGGGAGGATTTGATATTTCCATGTAGGGGGCAGGGAGCATCCCAAGGGCATCCCTGGAATTGGCATGGGATTAAAATCACTTCCTGGCAATGTGCTGTGTTGGTTTGGTTGGCAGCAAACTCCATTCCCCTGATACAAGATGGGTGCTGGGGGTCATCCTCATCTCTGGTGCCTTAAAACAGCTCCTGGGGCCATGCACAAAGGCAGCTCTGTTACATTAGGGGGCTTTGGAAGCACTGGGGGTGCGAAGAGAAGGAGGAAAAGAAGGAGGAGTAGGAGGAGGAGGAAGAAGGCTCGCCACCAGCAATGCAAAAAGCAAAGCTCCCCTCTCCCATAGGATAAAAAAAGAAAAAAAAGAAAAAAAAAGAATCCCAAATGAATCCTATGGAGAGTCCTAAGTAAAGAAGGGTGGGAGGAAAGTAAGAGGGTAATAAGCTTGGTGCTGGCACTTCTGTTTTGTCCCGGTATATTCTCCCTTCTGCCATTCTAAATGTAGAAATAGAGGAATTATTTTTGTTCCGGAGATACTGAAATGAATTTATTTTTGTTGCAAGAGATGATCTAGTTTGGAAACGCACAGTGTTGTAAATAAAACGGGGAGGAAAAGAAAACATCCGACCAAATCTGTGTTGTCTCCCAGGTCCGAATTTTAATTTATATATTTTTAAAGGATTTTGATTTATTTAGGGCTCATTCTGTGAAACCCAAATGCCATCACTCTGTGTTGCTGTCTCGTGGTTCCTGTCTCGAATTGATGCTGCTATTGACATGTTCCACCATCCCAGCCCCATCTGCTGTGGGATTTCTCTGTCGTTCACTGACCACGATGGGAAAATTACCCAATAAAATCTGTTTGTGTCTCTGTGCTGCTCCGGTGTCTTTTGAAGGGCTGTGGTGTTGATGGAGAGGATTGGAGGTGTTCCTGGAGATGCTTATGAATGTTTCAGAAGACTGGGGAGTGAGCAGCACTGATCTGGGGGAAATTCATCCCCGCTGGGGCTTGATGGGAAAGATGTGATATTATTGGTTTTTTTTTGAGCGACATCACTTTATGTCCTCGATCTGTAGCAAAACCCCATCCAGAGAGAGCAGTCCCTCTGTCGTATGAGGCTTTCTTTTGGTACCATTTTCAATACAAAGGGCAGAATTAAACAAAATATGTTCTACTTGTCTTTCATATACTCCTTTATTTAATCTTAGAGCCATAGGTCTGAGCAGATGGGATACTCAGGGGGGTCAGGAGGGTGCATCCTGGTTACCATCTACCTAAAATTGAAGGAATTTGGAGAAAAATGGGGCACCTGAACCAACCCCTGGTCAGAGCTTGGTTCTCCCAAAGTTCTCAGGCAGCAGCATGCAGGATCCCCATGGGGTGCTGGGCTGGGTCGGAGCTCCCAGAACCAGATTTAGGAAGGGCAGCACAGCAGGAATGGGGGTAGAGAGGAAATGAATTGGGCAGGGATGCTGAGCTGCAGCGCTGATTTCAGCAGGGGATTGGGAAACACCATGCGGGTTCGTGCAGTTGTTTCATGGATCAATCCTTCTGCAGAGGGTCTGATTGCTGCTGGTGATGCAGGGGTCCAACAGCCATGGGTGCACACTGGAAAGCCTGGGATTTGCTGTTTAATTGTACCTTTTAAAAAGGAAATAATAAATAAAGAAATAGAGAGAGAGAGAGAGAGAAAGAAAGAAAGAGAGAAAGAGAGAGAGAAAAAGAGAAAGAAAGGAAAGGAAAGGAAAGGAAAGGAAAGGAAAGGAAAGGAAAGGAAAAGGAAGGAAAGGAAAGGAAAGGAAAGGAAAGGAAAGGAAAGGAAAGGAAAGGAAAGGAAAGGAAAGGAAAGGAAAGGAAAGGAAAGGAAAGGAAAGGAAAGGAAAGGAAAGGAAAGGAAAGGAAAGGGGAAAGGAAAGGGGAAAGGAAAGGGGAAAGGGAAAGGAAAGGGGAAAGGAAAGGGAAAGGAAAGGGGAAAGGAAAGGGGAAAGGAAAGGAAGGAAAGGAAAGGAAAGGGAAAGGAAAGGAAAGGAAAGGAAAGGAAAGGAAAGGAAAGGAAAGGAAAGGAAAGGAAAGGAAAGGAAAGGAAAGGAAAGGAAAGGAAAGGAAAGGAAAGGAAAGGAAAGGAAAAGGAAAGGAAAGGAAAGGAAAGGAAAGGAAAGGAAAGGAAAGGAAAGGAAAGGGAAAGGAAGGAAGGGAAGGGAAGGGAAGGGAAAGGAAGGGAAGGGAAGGGAAGGAAGGAAGGGAAGGGAAGGGAAGGAAGGGAAGGGAAGGGAAGGGAAGGGAAGGGAAGGGAAGGGAAGGGAAAGGGAAGGGAAGGGAAGGGAAGGGAAGGAAGGGAAGGGAAGGGAAGGGAAGGAAGGGGAAGGGAAGGGAAGGGAAGGGAAGGAAGGGAAGGGAAGGGAAGGGAAGGAAGGAAGGAAGTGAAGGACGGAAGAAGGGATAGAAGGAAGGAAGAGAAGCAACTGAGCACCAAACAGTTTAACAGAACAGAAACTCTCCCAAACACAAAGTGAAAATGGCTGAGCACAGCTCAGTGAGTGCAAAACCACTTCTGCCCCCTTGTTGATGGTTGGGCTGCATTGATGGCTAGATGATCTTGATGGTCTTTTCTGACCTTAATGATTCTATCATTCTTTGATTTCATAAACTATTTAACCCCCCACCCTGAAAGCTTCACTTTTCTCATTGTCCTCCGTTGCAAATAAGCACTGGATAAAACCCACATGAGAACAAAAGGAAGAGGTGGTGTTGGGAAGCTTTGCACCAAACGCACCCAATATGTGGATGCATTTTGAAACGATCCTTTTTGGGGTTGGATGACTTACGGTGTTGGCAGCATGGCCAGGAAGGGGACACTGCGGGGCTCCTCCCTCATGTACCTCTTGTTGGAGCTGTGGAAATAAGACAACAGCCATAGCGGCCACAACATGGGGATGCTCCAATGAAAATGTGCTGGGGACTTCATGAAATGCTTTTCATTGCCTCTGGAAATGGGATGAAGGAGGATGTGTAGCCAGAAATCCAACTGTACCCAACGTGGCTGGTATTTGTTGGGTTTCAGCGCTTTGAAGCTTGTTTTTTGGCTATTGGCAAAATTGCTGCAAGAATGACATTAGTAAAAGCAGAAAATAACTGTTGCAGCGGGAGAGGTTCGGGTTGGGTGTTAGGAGACATTTCTTCTTCAAAAGAGCGGTGATGCATTGGCACAGGCTGCCCAGGGAGGTGGTGGAGTCCCCATCCCTGCTCAAAAAACATGGAGATGTGGCACTTGGGATGTGGGCAGTGGGCATGGTGGAATGGGTTGAGGTTGGGCTGGATGACCTTTGAGGTCTTCTCCAATCTCAATGATTCTGTGATTCTATTTAGAGACATGGTTTAGGAAGCAATACTGGTGGTAGGTGGACGGTTGAACTGGGTAATCTTAGATTTCTTATTAACCTCAATGATTCCATAATTCTATGATTCTAGTGCTGTTATCCTTTTGCACTGGGGTGTTTCCCTGTATCACCCTGCTCCCTTCTCCCCTCTACCTGTATCGTTTGGTGTTGATGAGCCAATGCACAAAGTCCTTGGCCTTCATCTTGTCCAGGTAGCGAGTGAAGTCGCTGGTGAAGGTGCCCTCCGAGTGCCGCTTTGTGTTGGATGGGGCTTCGTAGGAGGGCCATCTGATGGCAAAAATGGGGCAAAATGCAGGGATTAATGCACATCAAATAGAAGGGCTCCTGTGCCCTCCCTGCAGGAGGCTGCAAAACGCTGCAACGAGCGGAGCAGTGTCCAGAAAATCTGTAAGAACACATAAAAATAACAGCGGGGATCTGACAAGCCTGGCCAGTATTGTCCCTTAAATACGTGAGACAGGCAGTATTGTCCCTTAAATACGTGAGACGTCCTGTTCTGTGCCCTGGACCTCGCTTGGCTGCAGCTTTATAGACACCTTCAGCTCCAGGGATCTCATCACTGCTGCTCTCAGCCCTCTGCAGATGGGGAGCAGAAGGGCCAGCCCCTCCTGGCACAGAGACCACAGAGGGTTTCCCACCTGCACAGTGCGGAGATGGGCTCAGCACCGCTCTCGGTGTCTGCCTCTGCATCTTCCCATGCAGCAGAAATCCCTGCTCTTTGCAGTGTTCTGCCACAGCTAACAGCTCCTGACACACGCTGCTTTTGGCCTCGGGGGGGCCAGTTGCCTTTGTCCCCATAAGGATGGGAAGGAGAGAGGCACTCAGCCTTGCTCACCACATTGCCAACACAACCTTTGGGTCTGGGCAACGTGAAACCCCCGTGGGACGTAGCAATGCAGGCTGGCAGAACAGACGAATCCAAAGGAATCGGGCACAGCTCAATAGCAAGGGGCTCAGCTCTCAGCCTGCAGCAGCTGCTGCCCACAGCCAACCACCCAGTGCCATACCTGAGTGCATCCCCTGTGTCCCTCGGAACCACCTGCCACGCTGCTGGGATCAGCACAGCCAACACCAGCCCGGAGAGGTACAGCCAGAGGATGAGCTTCATTTCTCCTCCTGAAATTCAGATAGAAAAGTACAGCTTGCCATCGCTGTAGAGACCCCTCCAACCCTTCCAGCATGGTAAGGATGGATGTGGAATAAGAGATCTCTTCCAGGAGTGCCAGCAGTGATGGGTGCACAGCTAAAACCCATTCCCATCGCCATCCATCAGCGATGGATCAGGTCCTGGCTGTAGGCACACAGGGTTTGTATGATCCAAAGACAAAATTCAATGCTATAAACTTCATTGCCAGCCACCCCCCACCCCCCCCACCCCCTTTTCTATCCAGGAGCAACATTCCTGTCTCACAGTCATCACCACGATACTGTGGGACTTTCCCCACCATCAGCTGCTCAGAGAAGCCGTGTTCCAAAGAGTTGGCTAATTAGAGTTCTACATTTTCTGACGGGGCTCCATGGCTCAGAGGGATTAAAATACAACCCCCCCCCCAACCTCTCATTTGCAGAAAATTAGATTTTTGGTCTATCATCAGGCACTCTCATTACTTTAATTCCTTCAGAGACTGGTAGGAAAGAAGGGAGGAAAGGCACTTACCTTCTTGCGAGGACAACCGCTCCCCTAAAAGCAAGATCCTATTTCCCTCCTTTGCTGGTTGTGGCTCAACTCTACTCCTTCCTGGTGCTTTTAAGCTTGTTAGCAGGATGCTAAAAGCTGACAGGTAGGTCATCGGTGCTCCTCTTTTTAGTTGGATGGGTCATTATGAATCATTACAGGATTTTTTAAGAGGGGCTGTTGCAAAAATATAGTTGTTGCCATATTTTTCAGCTTACGCCTTCAGCAATGAGTTGATTTGGTTGCTTTTTTTTTTTTTTTTTCTTCTTCTTTTCATTTTTTGGTCATTTCTTTTTCTCTTATCTTTGAAATTCTTTTTTTTTTTTTTTTTTTTTTTTTTTTTTTCATAACTTGGACCAAAGGAGTGACCCACGGGTTTCAAGCTTCCAGGTGCAATGGTCACCATTGCCACAGCACATCGTGCACAGGGAGGTGATTTCTGTGCCCATAGGACTGCCCTTCCAAACACCTTTGGTGTGAGTTGAAAACATTAAAAATGAAAGGTGGGAAAAAAAAAAAAAAGGGAAAGGAAAAGTAAATGAAGCATCTGGGTGCACGAACACTCGCTGCTGCTTTCTGCAAGGTGAAATTTAGGCTCAGAGCTCCAAAGATGGGCTGACACCTCTCTCAATCCAAGCCCTGTGCTGTCCCTTAAGGCCAGGTCAGGTATGGGGCTGTTCACCACCGTTTCTTCCATTGGGGGTGAGCAGAAGCAGCTGCGGATCTGAGGTCAGAGCTTTGTCCCATGGGACATCTGGGCTCAGACCAGGGGCTGTGGAACGTCTGGAACTCATCAGAACAAGGACAATGGTTCTGCTGGGGTGTCTCCTGAGAGCTGGGCTCATCCCTTTTAAATCCATGGAAACGAGGCTGGAGGGGAGCAGAACTGCCAGCTGTAGGGTGCTGACAGCCCCTGATGGACACAGCCCTGAGCTCCATGGCCATCCCAGGGCAGGGGTTCCTGAGGGAGCACTGGGGGAAATCTACGTTTCAGTGCTCAGGGGCTGAATGTGCTCATTTCAGCCCAAGTGCCCATTTCATAGGTGCAGAGAGCAGCAAGGAGGGAGATGGGCCACGTTTCCCCCTCACCCAGCACCACCAGGGGATGAAGGCTCTAATCCCCAGCTTCCCCACTGCTTACTGTCTCTCCCCTGGGACCT
Source organism: Meleagris gallopavo (assembly GCF_905368555.1). Lineage (NCBI taxonomy): Eukaryota > Metazoa > Chordata > Aves > Galliformes > Phasianidae > Meleagris > Meleagris gallopavo. The sequence continues at coordinate 725,418 of NC_139434.1, read as the reverse complement.
TTCTTCTCACTGTTGGGTAGTTATTATTATTCTACCGAAGAGATTTCTGTAATTATTGTCACTGTCAAAATACGGCTGGTGTTCAGGGGACACTCAGCTTGAAGATCCTTTTAATTAGGGCCAACAATGGCCTTACGAGGAAGCCTGACATCAGAGGAGAAAGGTAGGAGATTAATTAACTCAACCTTCAGAGGAGAGGTCCAGATGTCCCACCCATCACTTGGATGGAATATTTATTAATGCCACCAAATTAGCTCTCAGTGGCACTGTTTGTGGTGCCCCTGGGAAGGGGCACGAGATTTCCGTGGCAGTGCAGAGAAATCCAACTCACTCCATGCAACGCTTCCATGGTCTCAGCTTTCTCTATAGGGATTCCAGAGTGATGTGTCCCGTGGGACTCTTCCTCTCCCCTCCCCAGGTAATTTTCTCTGGCCCTTTGGGACGCATTCATGGAGCATCTCGAGTGGAAGGGACTTACAAAGATCACTGAGTCCAATTCCTATGATAGTCTTCCCTTTCGAGGCATCTTTAGCCCACCAGTTAGTGGCTCTCCCATGCTGGATGATGGCACCGTGGGGGCACAGACCTGTGTGTTAAGTTGCACGCACAGATCTGGATTTTGCACTTTTTTAGGGCTCGGAGAGGTTTTTATGGGCAGCAGGTGGCAGCCTCTCTCTGCCTGCCCTTTGTCCATCTGCCCTTCCTCTGCCTTGCTGCCACCATCTCCCCGTGGATCCCAAAGAACACGCTTGTCCTGCTTGCTGCACCTTGCCTGCAAGGAAAGAGGGTTGGGAAAACGCCTGGGCCATACTGCACACCTCAGGTTCATCAGCGCTTGGATAAGCTCATCCATCCTCTGAAGAAGGGCATTTTCCCATTAAGTTCCCCCAGGACTGAGCATGTGATTGATCTACCAGCTTTGGTATCTGGATCTTTGGGAGAAGCAGCAGTAGCCATGCGGATCCGATGGCAACAGTGGGACATGGTCTTATAGGGCTGTCCAAAATCAGGCCAGAAACAAGATAAGTTTAGGCTTGAAGTGCAGCAAAGACCTGCTGAATATCACACTGCCAGCAGCTCTGGGGCTTGGATTCCCTGCCTGGAGCGAATGGATGAGGATGGCATCCCTTACAAAGCTAGAAGGCAACCATGAAGGTACCTTAAAAGCAACAAACCACCCCGATACTCCCATCCTGTAGCTGCAGGCACAGCCAAACTGAGCAGTGGTTAATTTTGGAGGGATTTACTGTGATTAAGAAAGAATAAAGGCTGAGACTTCGCCTTCTTGGATGCTCTGCCATTCCACACAGCTCCGTGGGGATCATGTCGGGTCCAAGCCAGCTGAAAAGAGCAGAGGATGGGAAGCCCATCCCTGTGCAGCCCCTTCCCCACGGCGCAGAGCCCCATGAATCAGCTTTGTGCTCTCCCTGCCCCTGTGTCTGAAGGTGCCGTGTGCCTCCCCCTCCCCAGCCACAATTAGAGGCAATTTTATACCCGTTCTGTCAGAGCTTGCTGCTGCCAAGGCATAACAGAGCACAGAAAGCCCTCCTTGGGTCAGTGCTTTCACCTGAAACATCTCCTTCAGGGTGACCCTGAGGGCATGGTTTCAGTTTCAGCATCGTTTTGGACTTTTTTCCTTGTTTTCCTTCACAGGTGTTCTTTAAAAGCAAAAGGAAAGCCATTAAAAAAGATACTCTATGTTCCCAGCAAGGTATGTTGGCAACTCTTGAGGATCCTGGCTTATTTTACTCTTTTTTTTTTGCCTCTTTTTCACCTTCATGCATGTTTTTTGGGGCAGAACCCAGTATCTGCCTTTGATGCTGCAGCCTCCTGCTCATAGTTGACCTTCACTGCCAGGAGGAAGAGTAACAAGGGGCAGAGATGGGGCTGAGCTGTGGGGCAGGCTACGATGAGCTGGGTGGGAACCATAACTCCATAAGAATGGGGAATCATTGCTGTGTAGCCCTTCCCAAAAGCACTTCCAGGCTGTATCCACCCCCACGGTGGATCCCCATTTTGGATGAATCTGTAGTATTTCTCCCTTTAGTGCCAACAAAGCAGAAGGAAACTGGATGAGATCTCTCTGGATCTCCCAGCTCCCACTGCTCTCCTAGCCCTGAGCATCCTCCACGAGCACCAGAAGTCCATGAAAAGGAATGCTGTTGGTTGTCATGGCCAAGGGCATGCATTCCATATGGGAATGCAAGCCTGGAGAAGTGGAATGGATTTTGGTAGCTGGTAGAGGGAGGAGAAAGTAGTGACACCTCCTGAAAAGCCTCTCTGCTACTTCTCATCAGTGGAAGTGATGGTCACTGGGGGCCACGTGAAGGCAAGTCAGAGGCTCTGTCCTCACTACTGGGTGAATTCATGCATTAGTGGGCACTCAGCACGATGCCCTGCAATGCACTGAAAGGTGGGTGCTTCCCTGTTGCATTTGGAAATGCAAAGCACATGGGGAGCTGCCTGTGGGACTGGTTGCTCCCGGGGCTGTGAGGCTGTGGGGTTTGGTCGCTGCAGCAGCTGTGTGCCTGCAGCCAAAATCCCAATTTAGGGCTGCAGGTTCTTGTTTAATTACACTTTCTTATCTGAGGCAGAGGGGTGGTGGTTAATGGCTTTGATATGTGGAAAACTTTGGCAGCCTTCTCTTACTGGCTTTCTATTTCTGTCCATAATGTTATCAAAATCTTATATAAGCTAAGAGAGAAGTTTACCTTTGTGCACAGGTTGAAAAGTCCACAGTGCAGTCTGTGACAAATGCATTAGAGGCTTTAATTTCACCCCTTTGGTCTCTATGTGCCCCTCACAGGCTGTGTGTGATCCAATAACCCTTCAGCTTTGCAAAAATACACCTCCTGAAGTCCTCCTGTTGCTGTTTGCAATGCAGCTTCCAGCTTGGCAGCCGCCTCTGCTAACCAGCTGATTAAACCTGATCTTGCCATAAATCAAAACTTCTTCGCATTCAAATGTAACAATTAATCCTGGGTGTGTTAATGCAATTAGATGACAAATTATGCCTCGAGATTCACTTGCTTGTTTAGATAGGGAAGCTGTGTTTGCTCAGCCAGGGATGTTTGGCTGTGGCTTTCAATCCACCCCAGGGGATGCAGAGTGATAAACTCAGGGAGCAGCATCTCAGAACTCAGAGCTCCATCTCCTTGCCCTGCAGACTGGAGGTTTGTCTGCTTGCAAGCATCAGTGCAAGGTTTGCCTGCACCAAGCATCAGTGCTGCTTCGGATAACCAGAATATCTGAGCTCTCCTTTCCCTATGACGTGAGTGCAGAATGTGTGATCTTAATGGCCTTTTCCAGCCTTAATGATTCAATAGTTTACTCTTGCAACGTTGTGGAGTATTTCCTGGAGGTGACTTATTCGTACGTCCACCTCTTAACAGAAGGTAAACCTCCATGGTGGAATGCAGGGGATAATCCATTCTGTGATAGTTCCCTAAGCAACATGACCTGCGACCTTGCTGTTAGCAAACACCTGGGAGCCTGGTGTGCTGACAAGAAGATAAAGCCAGTGCAAAATGTGGGGCGGGTGGAGATCCTGCAGGGATGGAGATGTGATGGTACCACTGGAACTGATAAACTATCTTGTTGTTCTGAGCCAGCCCTGAGCCAGCACTTTTCCACCTACACAAAAGCAAGTTCTCAAGTAAATGTTACAAGACAAAGGTATGTTTGAATGGAGTCACTGAAGCTCCACCTGAAAGTAAGAAATGGTATAAAATGGCTTAAGAGAGGGATTTTGGAAGAAGGTACAAGGCACTGCTGACTTCCAGGACCTGTCAATGGGCTGAGGTCTCTTCACCCCTATAGGGAAGGCTGTTAGGTGAGATTTGCATACTCAGTTGTGCTGAGTGCTTCCCCCAGAGAATCTAAAAATCTCTGTAGAGTTATTCCGTGACTTAAATTGATCATAGTCAGCCATATTACTCATGTTCTTGGTTAACTTCACATGCTTTGCTGATAATAAAAAGAACATACGTTCTGTTGCTTTAATAAATTGCATCATTCACTAATCAAGCCATGACAGGTCTCACTAGGCATGGCCAAACTCCTTGAGGGTGATTGTGAGAGCCCACTGGAACATGGTTGGATGGATTGGGCACTGTGCTATTTGCAAATCTGTAATCATGATAGTTGACTTCAGCAAGGCTTTTGGCACTGTCTCCCACAACATTCTTGTGATCTAAGGCCAGGTTGGATGGGGCCCTGGGCAGCTTGGTCTGGCATGTGGCAGAGGGGTTGGAGATTCATGATTCTTGAGGTCCCTTCCAACCAACACTGGCGATTCTGTGATGAAGCTTAGGAAGTGTGCAGTAGATGAACGGACAGTGAGGTGGGCTGAGAGCTGGCGGCCAGCAGAGCTCAGAGGGCTGCAACCAGCCGTGCTGCCTGGCAGGAGGCTGTACCTAGTGCTGCTCCCCAGTGATGAGTGCCGCGTTCGGTCTCGTTCAGCATCTTCATCAGCGACCTGGATGAAGGATAGAGTCCACCCTCAGCATGCTCAGTGATGGCACAAAGCTGGGAGGAGTGGCTGAGCCAGCAGAAGGCCGTGCTGCCATTCAGTGAGCTGGACAGGTGGAGAGTTGGGTGGAGAGGAAGCTGACGAGGTTCAACGTGGGGAACACCTGGGGAGGAAGAACACACACGTCAGTCGTGGGTCAGGGGCTGAGCTGCTGGAAAGGAGCTCTGTGGAGGTGTTCTGGTGGCCGACAGTTAGACCACAAGCCAGCAGTGTGCTCTCACGGCCAGGAAGGGCAGTGGTGTCCCAGCTGACCAGCGATTGAGCAACACTTGACCAACAGTTGGCCAGAGGTTGTCTGTGAGCCAGCAGTGTGCCCTGGTGCCCAAGGTGGCCAATGGTTCCCTGGGGTGCTCTGGCCAGCAGATTGAGGGAGATGATCTTCCTCCTCTGCTCTGCCCTGGGGAGGCCACGTCTGGAATGCTGTGTCCAGTTCCGGGCTTCCCAGTTCAAAGCAACCAAGGATCTTCTAGGGAGAGTCTAGCGGAGGGCCACAAAGGTTAGGGGCCTGGAGAATCTCCCGTTTGGAGGCAGGCTGAGAACCCTGGGAATGTTCAGCCTGGCTGAAGGGAGATCTGATCAGTGCTGATCAATACCTAAAGGGCGACAGTCAAGTGTATGGGACCAGGCTCTTGTGAGAGGTGTGGATAGGCACAGGATCAGGGTCAATGGGCAGAAACTGGAAGACAGAAAGTTCCATACAAACGCTCAGAAGACCTTTCCTGTGAGGATGACAGAGCTCTGGAACAAGCTGCCCAAAGAAAGGATGGAATCTCCTCCTCTGGAGATAGTCAAGACCCATCTGAAGTGCTTGCATGTGTTACCTATCGGAGTGAACCTGCTTTTAGCAGGAGGGGAACTCAACGATCTCCAGAGGTCCCCTGCACCCCCTATGATACCCCTATGCACCAAATTGGGCTTTGCTCAGAATCCACTCCCAGCCACCCCCAACCCTCTGAAGACAAATGAGAATATATGGGGCTTATTTTCTGCCAAACTCCCCACCTTTTCCACACGTGCTCAAGCCCTGTGCAGATGGAATTGAGCAGAGGTAGGTAGGAGGTAGAAGGCAATGGTTGCCTCCAGACCTGTAGCTCCTGTGCCCTCCTGGAGGCCATGGACACCCATTTTATCTGCTTTGGTCTGTGTCTGAGACATCAGAACTGGTGCTAAGTGGCAATGACACAAGCTGAAGCCCAGCAGCTAATCAGCTCTTGGTGATGCTAGTGCCAAAGGAAGTCTCATTTACAGACAGTCCTGCAGCACGCTTTGATGTGGGTGGATGTGCTCTGCGGTGAGGAAGAGCCTTATTAACTCAGAACGTGTTGCTCTGCTGAACCACTGGGAAGCTGGTGTTGCTGAGATGCGGCGGTTGCCGGTGCAAAGATGCGTTCTTTGGGTGCGTTGCTATTTCCATGTTTAAAAAAAAAAAAAAGAGTATTTTGAGGCTGGATGATACAGAAGGGATGAGTAAACTGGAGAACAGGGATGCTGCCTGCGGGGGGCTGACGTTCAGCAGTGGCTTTTTGCTCAAAATCCAAAGCAAAATCATGAGATGGTCACCGCGGCGAAATCAAGGACAAAGCCGTATGGAAAACAAGCCTGCTGATGTCAGCGGTGGTAATAGGTGCATATTTACACACTCCACTTAAATGGGAGGCTTTAGCTGCTGATTAAGTGCTCTTATGGGATTTCTTTGTGAAACACCTGACAAATGTTTTTTTTTTATGCCCTTGGAACAAAGCAAGCTGATAGCGTTTATATCCTTTTCCTCTCTGATGGCAATTAGTGCTGATTAAAGAGTCCATAATTCATATGAACTCTGAGTTTGGAGGGGAGGGGTGGGCAACGGCTCTCGGTGTGGGAAAGCAGTTGGCCGTTTTGATAACCAGATTATAAACTAGTAAGTCCTAAAGGAGCAGAGCCAGGACTCGCTGCCTGCAGCTACCATTGCTCTGCCACCAAGGAAATGCCGCCCTGGGACAGGCGGAAAATCACAGCTGCCAAAAGCTGAAGGAACCACTGGGGAAGGGGAATCGATTTATTTGTGGCCTCGAATTAAAGGGTGAATTGTGTGGGATGCTTTGAGTTCGTTCTCATCCAGGCTTTTTTTTTCCAGGCTGCACAAGAGGGCATTATACAAACCTGCAGCTGCACCTTGCTCGTGGGCACAGAGCTCTTGCTGGCGTGCCAAGCAGGATTAGTGCTGTGCCAGCAGAGGAGGGCTGTATCCTGGAGGACGTGTGCCAGAGGCTTTGCTTTAATGGCTGCTTCTAGGGGTGGGTTTGGAGCTGGTTTCCCAGCCCTTGTGTGCAGCTCTGCATTTGTTCTTTGTTTCTTCATCATCCCAAAACACTGTGCTGCTGGAGGCTGAGGGCAGGCACTGACCTGGGAAACCTTTTGCTTTGCTGCAGACCTAAATGCTGAGCATGTATTGCTCTTTGGATGGGAGCTTGACGGCTCTCTGGGTCTGTGGTGTAACAAAGATGCATTTAATCCTCTCCTTGTTTGTTAAGTCTCTGCATCCTCATTGCTCGGGGAAACCCTCCTGGCTCTGCGTTGACCTTTCCCAACAAAGCCCCTTTGTCAGACAGACCTTGGGGCTGAGGTTTGCTTTGTTATTTTCCCTTCTTTCCTTTATCACTCTTTATTTTATTGATGTCACCACCACCCAGCCACACAAGGACCCATTATATCAACTGCCACCGGACTTTGCTTGGTGGCAAAAAGGAGATTAGGAGCTGCAGTGGGAGATATAATGGGGAGCTGAGGCCAAAGTTGTGAGTAAGAGGAATGCTGGCACAGGGAAAGCAGCCATGATCCAGGCAGTGCTCCCACATGCCAGGCAAGGAAGCCTTGCTCTCACACAAGGTCTCTACCTGAGCTTTGTGATGGGAGCATTAGGATTTTCCATGGGCTCAAGTGAGGATTTCCAGGTGCTGCTTCCCATTTCCTTGGTGCATCCCAGCAGAGGGCAGCAGGAGGTGCCCTGGGCACCTATGGGTGCTGCTTTGGGTGTTGGGTGTGCTGAGCCCATCCTCTCCAGTCCCACAGTGACACTGATAACTTTAAGCTCTGCCAAGAAGAGGCACTTTGGGGCTGTAGGAGATGTTGAGGTGGGAACTGAGACTCCATGAAGATCTATTTCAATCCTACTTGGTCCCTGGACAACTCCTTCCAATCTTTTCCGTAATTGCATGTGTTTCCAGGTGCAGTACTCATCTCTACCTGTATTTCCAGTGCTAGTGCTGCTAGTGCTGCACCTCCTCATCCCACCCATGCAATTAGAAGGACTAGGCATACTGCTGGAAGCAGCGAGAACCAAGCAGGGCCCCAGTGCCCCACATCCACCACAACCTGACTCAGAGTGCTCACTCAGCTCTGTCCAACCCCAGACAAACCCTGGTATGTGCCCAGCAACCCCAACACAAATGGCAGCATCTGATATTCAGGCGGAGGCTGTGGAGCCGGGGTGCTGCCTGTTGACAACAGGAAGGGTGGCTGTGAGCTGTCTGTTGGCTGGGAACGAAGCAGCACCGCAGCATCCATGGGCTGGGCAGGGGCTGAGTGGGAGGGGAGGTTGGATTCTGTGCCCAGCAGGAGATGGGTGCTGGTATGGGTTGTGCCATGACTCATGCCAACACCCATGCCAGCTTGTGCCATGCTTGCATGCAGGGTTTCTGCACAATCCTTGCAGGATGCACTGTAAGTTTTCTATTTATTTGCAAGCCTTGGGTATCTCCTAGTGCAGAAGGAGGATGTCTCTGCTTATTGGTGGTTTGTGGAGATCCTACACTGGTCTCTGGGTGCTCTGTGCTCTGCAGCAAAGCTGTGGCAGTGCTCCTGGAGGGGTCTGCTGTCCTGTGTTGCTCTGACTTTCTGGCAGCACTCAGTGTTGCAATATCTTTGCAGCACTGTGTCATTCTGCCTTTTTTCATCCATCATCCTCTTTCCAACCAGCAGCATTCTGCTTTGCTCTCCAGCTGAAAAACAGCCTTATGCTTTCCCCGTGAAGCTGGAAACCATGGCTGTAAGCAAAGCATTGAGGGCTGCAGAGCAGCCCACTCTCAGAGTGGACACAATCCCAAATATCAGCAGTTTTCACTTGGGTGGTGTTGGAGTAAGCAGGGACTGTCCCATTGCAGCCTCCTCTGTGCTTCCGCCCCATGCAACACATTGAAAACCTTTGGTTGCTTGAGATATTCCCATTGGATCTCACTGTTTCTCAAGCACTTGGTCCATCCCTGCCCTTTCAACAACCTGATGGACACCAAGTGATTCACAAACAGCCGCTGCAGACCTTCTTTGCACAGAATAAAGGCTGCTGGTGCATATAAACACGTGAGGTTTGAGCTGTCACAACACGTGAAAATAGCTGAGTATTTCCTCCCTGCCAGAAAAACACGAAATTCTGAAAGCTTTGCAGTAACTACCAACCAATGGAAGAGATGCTCAAGGATGAGAAACAACCTGCATAATCTTCTTAGTGTGAAAAAAAATTGCTTGTAGGTACTTTTAGGAAATAACTGCATCCATTCCCACCCTTTAATTATGGCACATATGGACGAGAACGGTGTGTCGGGGTGTATTTATGTGTTTTGCTTGACTGTATATCTACGTGTTCTTAAAACCCAGACAGCTGATAATGGAACCCACCACTATAGCTGACTGATAAGCACTGTGTATGGCCGTAAGGAGATGCAGTCAGTGTAAGAGTGGAGATACTGTTCCCGACATTGAAATTCCTGTTTCTGGCAGAGCTGGGGAACGAGTGTGGCACAGCCACCCTTGTGTTATCGTCTGTGTAACGCAGCCCATAATAGGCACGACAGGTAAATCTGGTTCCAAATGTGTGGGGATTATACCAGCCCTTAAGAAGTTGCTGAAATTGTTGTTTTCCGTGAAATGGAGATTTTTGCAAAGGGGTGCAGAAAACCCTGGAAGGTGCTTGGGTGTAATAATCCCATTAAAAGCAGGGACAAACTGTGAACGCTGGGGGGGGTGGAGCTGGGGGAAGGAGGACAAACAAAAATCCATCTTTCATATGTTTTAAAGCGTTGTTTTCTCCCATGGATGGGTGGGAGCAGGTGGGGGGATCTCATGGTTTCTGACTGGGACAGGTGATGAGCTCTGAGCCCACCCTGATGTCTTTTGGATGCATTCAGTGCAACTTCTGCCCAGATTTAATGCAGCACGGACCATTGGAAAGGATGTGAGGCTTTCCCCTGCAAGGGGATGCTGCTGGCATCACCCATGTCCTGTATTCCCTCTGCCTTAGCAGAGACCAGTCCCTCCTATGAACTGGGGAAGGGTCTCCACCTCCAGTGCCCCCCTTCCACCTGCCCCCAGCCCTGCGTGTGTCCGTCCCGCTCGTGTTTCCCATCTGTGCTTTGGGTGATTTTAGTGCTGACACAGAGCTGCTGCTTCAGAATCCTCTGATTCATCCCATGGAGGGCTCACAGCCAGGCTGGGCTTCTTCTCCCAGTTGAGATCACATGGCAGTGCTGCTGTGGGGTCAGCTCCTCAGTGGGTACAATCCCCTCCTGCCTTTCCCCACCATGCCAAGGGGTGTGTGGTCTGCCAGAGCAATGCTGTGTCTCTTTTCAGCGTAAAGGTGGATGGGATCTGGAGCAGTGAAGCAAGGAGTGATGGACAAGGATGATCCCTACATCCTCAGGGTCCAGAGGCTGTGTGCTGCAGTTCTTGGGATGCCAACCTGCTTCCATGAGCGCTGGGTGCTTCTCCAGCCTCATCTTTCACGTGGTCACTATGGTTTTGCTTCTTGCCACTGATCTGAAGTCTCTTCCCTATCCCTTTCTCCTCCTGCTTGGCATCTACCCTTCCTACAGAGAATGTGGGGGTGGCAAAAGAAAACAAAGCACAGGGATGTGCTGCTATCCAGGCTCATGCAGTGCCATCACCTGGCTGGCGCACAATTTGGCATGCTAAAATACAGCTGGGGATAACCTGTCTTATTGCAGTCAGGCTGCAAATGGTATTGAGGTGCACGCAGGCAAGCATCGTTCTCCTCATCCCTGCAGCATGCGGAGGGGCTGCGGTGGTCGAGCTCTGCCCAGGGTGGATGCAATGAGCCCGCAGTGCCAGTGCAGCGTGCCGTGTTGCAGCCCGGGATAGATGAACTGAGATGCTTTGGCAGAAGGTTGTGGCAGAACTGGAAGAGCAGGGCCCTGGTGAAGGTCAGGGTGAAGGGGTGTGTTTGGCAGTGGCGAGGGGGCTGGGGAGTGGTGCAGGTCAGTTTTTCAGGGCACCCGTGGAGCCGTGTGGGAGAACTGGAATGGCAGAATGCCATGCCTGAGTCAAAGCAGGGAAGGAGCAGTGCTCGGGGCTCCTCCCAGCTGCACCCTCCTCCAGAAGGGCTTCAGGATGCCCAGAGCTGGGCACAGTCCTGTTCTCACCCCACACTGGTGCCTGTTCCTCCATTCTCAGGATTGATGCCTTTATACCCTGCTCATCGCCCTCCTTTACCCACAGCAAGATGAGGGTGGAGATGTGGTACTAAGGAGCACGTACCTAAGAACTGGCTTAGTGGGCAATACTGGTGGTAGGTGGATAGCTGGGTTAGTTGATCTAGAGGTCTTTTCCAACCTTAACAATTCTATGATTCTAAGACTATGATCAAACCAGACCTTGGGATGGGCTCTCTGCTTCATGTGTCCAAGACATCTGCATTGCCAAATCCCCCTTTGGGTCCTGCCCAGGGCTGACTTTCTTCTAGCATGATCTGAAGATGTTACCTCTCCAGTCAATCTCTGTTTCAGCTCCAATCTTTGGGAGATGCCCTCAGGGGAAGGCAACCCTTGGTGTTCTGCTTCCCCTATGGCCTATGTGGCCTCAGCCATTGGGTGCCCCAGGGCTTGGGATCAAGTGCCACTCATTGGGATGGTTTGCATCTGGTTTAGTCCATTTTTGTTCCTAAAATTTGATATCTGAGTGTGCTTGCACCCATAGTTTGATTTGAATTTCCTTTATTCACAATAAATAATAGATGAAATTACAAAGAACTCACACAAAATCAAAAAATACATATATATAATAATAATCGCATTCTTTCTGCAGCAACAAATAAACAGGATGCACCAGCACCAACTAACGCGAGAAAGAGCATTGATGAGCAGCATAGGTGGGGAGAGAACTAGGGGGGACTTGCTGTGCCCACCTGCCCAAAGTGGTCGTTCCTCTCTTGCTGGTGTCTGCACTGTGCTTCCATCTCCTGGGTCACCAAAGGCGGGGTGAGATCCTGCGTGTGCCAAATGCGTGGTCTCAGGCATCCCTGGCTTGTGCAGATCTCACAGCTTGAAGGGCTTGAAGGGATGCAGCTGTTGGGTGTGGGATCACCACGGAGGGCTGCTCTGGGCAACCTCCTTTGCTGGGCTCAGTTGGCTGCAGTAAAGCTGGGAGAGCTACTAGTGCTCATGCTCATGTAGAGGGGTTATATACACACTGCAATGCTCCGTTCCTTCTTAGTCACGGATGGCCTTTGAGTTAGAAGGCTTTTGCTTAAGAGTCTGCTGTAGCTGGATGTGTTCATGTGCACACATGAGCCCATGTGTGGAGTTTCCTCCTCCAATACTGCTTCGTTTTTCCGTTAGCTCCTATGGTGGGGTCAACTCCATGGATTTCTTCCTCTCCTCTCTCTGTTCTTCCCATTCCTCCTCTGACTCGTAGGTGCCCTTGACGATGGCCACCCTGTCTGACATGTTCATGCAGTAGGGGACGAGGATGTAGAAGTACAGCAGAGCAGCCAGGCAAGCCCCAAGGATGGGCCCAACCCAGAACACCTAGAAAGCAACAGAGGAGAGAGTGAGAGTGGGTCTTGGAGGCTAGCACACCACACAACCAGATGCAGCCATCACGCAGCATCCACTACTACTCCACATATCCTGTCCCCGGGAGAGGTGCAAATACCCCTTCCAGTGGACTTATGTTGAAGTCCCCTCAACTGAAGACATCAAGCTCCTTGAGGGCAACGATGTGATGTTCTGGAAGGATGATGGTGAGCCTGCAGGCAGTGCTGGGTGAGGGGAAAGCCTGAGCAGGGCTTTTCTGTGTGCTGTGCTGACCTCATGTGATGTCCTATGTGATGTTTTTCATTGCACCAAGGGTTATCCTTGTATTCCTGTTCTGTCCCAGGGGTTGACCTCCTCTCTCCACTCTGTGTTTGGGATGAACAACCTCCCTCTGTTTATTCTTTCAGCTCCAGAATCAGCTTTGAAACTCCCAGTCCCATATTCCCATAGGAATTACTGCCCGGTCCCTTTGTCACTCATGCCTGGTTCCGGAGGATCCTCACCCTGCCCACCCCAGAATGCAGCTGAGGCTCACCCAGTGCGTGGAGCTGAACTTCCTCACGATGACTGCAGGCCCAAAGGACCGTGCTGGGTTCATGGAGCAGCCAGTGAAGTAGATCTGTCGGTGAGGAAAGGAGATGGGGGTCAGGATGCTGTGTCACTTAACAAATATGAGCGACTTTACCCTACCTGCAGTAGGGACTTGGAACTAGATGAGATTTAAGATCTCTTCCAAACCAACCACTCTACAGTTCCATGGTTCTGTGATCTTTAAGGACCTTTTCAACCCAACCATCCTATGGTTCTGTGATCTTTAAGAACCCTTCTAACCCAATTCCAAAACGGCCCTCGATGCTATTTCTGTTGCAGAGATTTGGGGATCCCCATGGTATGGAGAAGGAGCCTATGAGGTCTGTTTAATGCAAATCCCTCCGGGGCTGTCTGCACGAGACTATTTTGGGGAGTCCCACTGTAGAGAAATGCCAGCCCCATCGCCCTCCCTGGACACTCACCCCCACCAAATGGCCCACAGCGACAGAAAGGCCAATAGACAGTGCTGGGGAGCCCACGTTGCCATTCCTCCTGTTATCCGTGGATGCGAAGATGCAAGCAGCCAGCTGGAAGGTGAGAATCATCTCCACCACGACTGCCTGGCCAGGGGTTGTGTTGTTGTTGAGCTGTGAGCCATTGAGAATGAAAATAATTAACCATCAGCCAGGCTGGGAGTGCTCTCAGCTCCCTTTATGGTGGATTTGAGTCTGCTCCCTCAGGACTTGATGTTTTCCCACCTGCATGCTTAATCCACTTTTTCCCTGCATTTCTCTCCCCGTCTTGCTCGCTGCAAGCCATGTTAACCTGATTCATCCCCCATCCACTTTGTGGAGGAACTCCCCAAGAGGTGGGGGAGCAACCACTGCAGCGGGTGCAGGGGGCTGAGATGAAGGTCTCTCACTGCCAGAAGAACAGGGGATGTCAGGGATAATACATGAGGGCTGTTTGCTGCGAGGTGGACTCAACCTCGTCAGGCATGGAAAAAGCCAGGCGATCTGAGCTTGTTCTATTTTCTTTGCTTTTTTTTTCCCCCCTTTTTTCTTTTCTTTTACCTCAAGGTTACCAATTTGGGACACGTATTGCATGGCAGCAGGATGCACTGTGGCACCTCATCCCAGCGATCCAACCTTCTGCACAGTGTCTGTAGTACTCTGAGGGGTCTGAACTGGGATCAGGCAGAGCAGTAATCCTACTGCTCCCATTTCAGCTGTTTCCCAGCACTGCCCCCAGGGTTTGGGACACACTGTCTGCCTTTGCTGCTCTTGCAGGGTCTCACCACATCCCCTCCTCTGCCAGGAGAAGTCCCTGCCCCTCACAGCCCCTCCGTGCCCTCCCATGCATTGCTCCTCATTGCACATTCACCAGCTCTTCACAGATCCTCTCCATTCACTCCCATTCCCAGCTCCCCGTGGTCCTGCTGAGCTCCCGCTGCCTGCACTGGTTTGGCTGGGCTCTGCTCCCTGCCCCCCTCCGTCTCCTGGCGCAGCTCCTTTCCTGACACTAATCTCCAGGTGGAGAGGATGCAGTCAAGAACAGCTCAATGGTGCTGGTGACTCACTGGGGCCCTTAGGATAAAGGAAGCGCTCATTAAGGGAAAAAAAACCACACCATCCATCACACCACACAATAAATCTGTCAGTGCTCTCTGGCTACATCGGCATTTACTCCAATCTCATTCCCGTCCCCTCTGCATATGGGACAACACGCCAAGACCAACCATCCTCAAGGATTTGGCTCTCCAGGTCGGCACTGGTGCCAGAGAAGCAAAGCTTGCACGTAAGGTAAGCATTCAAGTGGATCATCTCCAAGTCGGAGACTTACCGAATTGATGGCCAGGTTGCCACGGGTATTGGCTGGTGTCACACCGTAGAGGATGCCAGCCCCAGCGATGGCCCCGACCAGCTGAGCAATCACATAGAAGAGCGTCCGGAGGAAGGAGATCTGATTCCCAACGAAGAAGGCGATGGTCACAGCGGGGTTGATGTGGGCACCACTGATGTGGCCAAAAGCCTGCACCAGTGTGCCAATGGCCAGGCCAAAGGCCAGCGAGATCTGCAGGATGCTGGGGAGTGCAGATGGCCACTTCAGTGCCGAGCCGAGGCCGATGAAGACGAAGATGAGAGTGGAGATGAACTCGACGAAGACGGCTCGAGCGAAGGCCAAAGTTAATATTTCCCTCTTCATGGCGGGAGTGGGGGGAGGGCAGCTGGGAAGGAAGAAAGTTTAGGTTTCCTCTGTCTCCAGGCTCTTCTGTCTGCACCGAGTTGTAGGGCCATACCTATCTATATATGCAACAGCAGCAGGGAGCTGTGTTACAAGGCGGTGGGTGGAGCCGAGGAGTTAGCCAGTCCTCCCAAATTATCATGTGAAACTGGAAAAGTTTCCATCTGAAAATAACTTCGGAGCCTCTTGGTGAACCAATGACTCAGATATTGGTGGTATTTCTTTCTTCTTCCCTCTGCAAACAAAGAGCCCCTATAGGGTGTCTCCGTGGTCGTTAGATAACACGGTTGCATAACGATGCCGCGCTCCCTCCTCTGCTTTTCCCTTTTACTACCTCTTGTCAGGTGCCGAGTGTTTTGTTAGCTGAGGTGTAGCTGTTATTCCCTTCCTCTATGTGCTCGTGGAGCAAAGAACACTGCAGCTTTGCTTGAAAACTCCCATTGCTGTTGTTGGGCTGGAGGAGCTGTCCCAGGGCTGTGCTCCCACGCTTGGCCAAGTGCATTGGATTTAGATAAGAAACGAAATGTTAAACAAAGTTAAGCACCTGGAGCTGCTCCCGGGCTGTCAAGATAGCTCAGAGTCAGAAAGCAAGTGTTTTGTGATCACCCCAAGGGCAGGGCTTGGGGGACACTGTCAAACAGGAGCTTCCCCGAGGTGCCCACACGGGGGCTGGAGGAGATGGTGTGGCCCAAGAACAGGAGGCTGATTTCACTCTCTGAGCCCCTTTGCTGCCTTTCTACTCTGCTGCTCCTTCCAGAGACCGATAAGCATCGGGTGTGGGTTTCACCAGCGTTGGCAGTCGGTGGTGCTCCGTGCCAATACCAGGGAGGGTGCATCCTACCCCGTCATCTCAGGTCCTTTCTTTTCTTTTTGCTTTCCAAGCTCTTGCTCAACAAAGTCAATTATTTTACTCATGGGAATGCCAGCACAAAGCTACAGGCATTGCATGGACACAAGCCACATTTACATGTCTCTTCTCATTTCGCACGGCACTGGACTCCATTCCAAATCCATCTGGCTGGAAATCCTTGGCTGGCAGGGAGCTGCTGGGGGCTGAGGTTTGGAGGCAGAAAATGGCTCCGGTGACACTTCACAACGACTTCTTGATCCGTTTGTAGTTGTGTGCCAGGATTTACAATTGTTCCAAATGGGTTTGGGTGCTCTCCTCTGCTCACCTTGCTGTTCTCCAGCACAGCTGATTGATTGCATCTCGCTTTTCTCAGGCAAACTGATCTCTCCATGCAGGGAATATCCAAGGCTGCAGTGCACTTCTGCAGAAGTAGCCACCCTCCAGCACACAGCAGGCAAAGCTCCACGTGCACTTTTGGTAAAAAGCATTTCAAATCCCTCTTTGAATTTAAAAAGTGCTGAAAAATTGCATTCACTGCTGCCTTCTGCTGGGTGCAGTCAGATTTGCACGTAGCCGTTCCGTTTGGGGTCAAAGCCAGGAGGGATTCCCTTCTTCAGAGCCAAAAAATAAAGGAACCCTCTTCCTCCAGCTGGGCCCAGAGTCCTGAGCTCAGCACACAGATCCAGCACTCCTTACAGCACAATTCCTCCTCATCATTTCCTCCCGGTTCTGCTGGTCCTGGGGTTCTGGTCGGGTGAAAAAACAGCTCTGTTATCCTAGAAGCACCTGGTCCGTTGGCGTGTTTTGGTGAAAGTTTTGCAAGCTGGTTTTTCAAGATACCCTGGCCGGATTCCAGTTGGAGTAATTGCTCACCACTTCCCTTCCATCTTCCTGTGGTTCCTCCTGGATTGGATGCACCTTGCTCTCATCCTCCCACCCTTTTCATAACACGGCTCTGCCTGTGTGGTGGCCGAGTTTTGCCATGTGTATTGATATAGGCTGGTGATTTCGGGGGACAGAGCAGCTTCAGCTCAACACTGGCAGCATTGAGCTTGAACTCACTCTCCCAGATTGTGGATAAGAACCTCCAAAAGTAAGAAAGTCCTCCCACCAGAGCAGGGGATGTAATGAAATCATGATGAAAATGATGGGGAAAATCTTATGAGAGAGAGATGCAGGATGTTTCTCAAACTATAGACCTTGCAAAATGGTTTTCCCGTGGTTGTTTGAAGACTTTCCAGGGTTGTCATGGCTTTATGATTTTTGTTACTCTGTCATGGTGTTCCTGCTCGGCTTCTCTGATGTCTGACCACGAGGTGTTGGGAAGGCTTCCTTCCTCTTCTCTTCTATATGCCCTCCAAAGAACCTGAGTGAGCTGAAAGTGTCTTGGATGTGTCAAATGTAATTGAATTGGGCAAGCAGGCGTTGCACAGGGCCCTGCTGACAGATGAACTCCCACGTGCCAGGGCCATGCATACCTCACTTCTCCCAGTGGATTTAGGAGGTAAGGAGACGTGGAGGCTTTGCCATCACGAGGAGAATGGCTTGAACCACTCTACTCCTCGTTGGCATATGCAAGCAAACAAAGCACAACCAACTTATCCCACTGCATTGCAGGGCCACCTGGCTTGGTGGCACCTTGGGGACAGCGTGCAGGAGGCAGACAGGGACCTGAACCCACTGCTTGCGTTGCCTGAACGGGAGGAAGGCAGCCATGCCTCATCCTTGCCCGGGGCCCTGCAGCTCTGCCTCACCCACGGAGGTGTGTGTGTCATTACTGGATACGTGTGCCAGCCCCTGTCGTCCCTGGGTTGCTGGTTGCATTTCTGGACCTGCACCATGCTTCTATTAATTTGTCTTTTCCACAGCAGCCCCAATTTCTGACGGGTTCAGCTCTGTGTCAGACCTCAAAGCCCAACAGACCAGCTTGCATGGGGTTGAGTTTGGGCTGTAAGTGCTGCTGAGATCCAGACTAGCCGAGTTTTTGGCTTGCCCTCTCACCTGGCTCCATACTTTGACCAAGGACCTTCCAGCTGGCACAGGAATACAAGCAAGCTGCAACAGCAGCCAACTCCTTTTGCTGGAATCTGTGATTAGTTGGGATTAGATGGCTGGAGGAGAAAGTTTGCTTTGGTTTGTTTTTAAAGAAAGGCTGTTTCTTGCTGGCTCAGCTCTGGGATATTGCAGCAAGGTATGAAATAACCCAGGTGGGGAATTCAAAGCAGAGCAAGCAAACTTTTCGCTTTTCAACCTATTCCTGAGGCTGCTGCTTTCTGCGATGGGGTTGGGGCAAAGCCTCATTGCACCGTGGTGTCTCTGTGCAGGCAGGTTCAGATGAGGCTTTCAAGGATTTCTCTAATCTACCTCACAATCTGCCCGTGCTTGCTTTAAAGTCAAGGGATTATTCTTCTGGCTTGAGGCAGGTGACATTTCCACCTTCCCCTGCCCTGGAGGCTTTGGTTTCCCCCAGCAACCTGATCTGGTGCTTTGGAGCAAAAAGCCCTTGAGCTCCACCAACCCACACCCAAAACTGGCTATGGCCTTTGCTGTGGATGTGTCCAACCTTGGCAGCTTTGGGGTTGGTTGAGCAGCACTCAGTTCTGGGTTTTGATTTTGGGACAGGCAGAAGGGATGGGCTACAGCACTTTGTGGGCCAGATTTACTCTTGAGATGTCCTCATCTCTCTTGCTGCCATCCCACCATGCAGCAGATGCCACTTTGGCTTGCAAAGATGGTCGCAAAGTTGCCCTCCAGCCCTTGCTGGTCACAGACCTTGTAACCCAGACCTCGTGTGTAAGTAGGGCTGATGCCATCAAAATGCTGAATAGCGTTAATGCTTAACACAATTAACAGCATTGCTCTGCTCCTTGCTTAGAAATTACTTGGCAGTCTCTAAGGCATCCAAGTAAGTGGATGCAAACGCTTTGGGGCTGGTCTGCAATGGAAATGCCAGCATCCTTAATAATTAATTTGCATCATAATAATCATTAAGTTGACACATGGGGACAATCACGTGTAGTAGGGAAAGCAAAGCCTGATTAGAAAAGAGATCTCTGCAGATCAGGATGAAAGCTGGGCCTGAAACCCTGGTGTCCTGATTTTCAGGTCTAGCCCTTTCCAGTGAAGCCACCTGCATCTGTGACATTGGGAGGCTGCATTTCTGCTCATCTAGGTAAATACTTTGCATTCTTAGGCCAGTGGCCACTCACTGGGATTTAGACAGACCTGCATTTGTGAGATGGTTTTCCTTTTGAAATGTATTTGCCATGGAAGTCTCATCTTTGCCCACATAGTCTCTTTGTAGGGTTGCAAGGAGCCTGAGCTGCATCAGGGTAGAAGGGACCTGGAAAACATGACCAGCCTCCAAAGCAAGTAGGATGCAGCAGGTAACATAATAAAGCACAGTCAGGAATCTCTTAAAAGCTGAAATTCTTGCATCCTGGCTCCAAGAGCTTAGGACTTTGCCAAGCAAAATGTTGGTGACAATATGCTGTTAGCTGGTGAACTAGAAAACAATTCTTTTTACCCCGTTCTGCCTCTGAGGCCCAGGTGGGAGGCACTGAGAAATTTCTCACCCTAAGAAGTTACAGATAATTTACACTGATTGGGACTTAAAGAGACTCATGATCATGTGCTGTTGGAGCTGAAGACTTGCATTGAGTAGTCCCTGGATAAATGCCTGATTACCTTCAGATTCCTCATGTTCCTGGAAAACCATGCTGAAATTTGAAGCAGAGCCTCTGGTCTCATACCCAGATTCATTGGCAGAGTCTTGGGAGACAGACCCCTCTGGAGCTGTAGGAATTAGCTGGGGACTTGAATTTCCCTATGGACCCCCACTATTGCCAGCCACTTCTTCGGGCCAGAGGTTTTGTAGAATCATAGAATCATGATGGTTGGAAAAGGCCTCCCAAACCATTCAGTCCAACCCCAGCCCATCCTACCATGCCCACTGACCATGTGCCTAAGTGCCACATCTCATAGCTCTTGAACACCTCTAGGGATAGTGACCTCACCACATCCCTGCACCAATGCATCACCACTCTTTTGGAGAATAAATTATTCCTAATATCCGAACTGCACCTACTCTAGCACAACTTCAGGCCATTCCCTCTCATCCTAAAATCATCATGGGGCAGAGTGTCACTATGCCCCTGGGTAGCAATGTAGGTGTCCAACTGGTATCTACATGAAATCACATTTTCCTGCTGAACACCTACTGTATTCCGGCACTTCATTGATATCTTAAATAAATGGGTTGAGCTGAATATATGGCAAACAAGGAAAGGGGTCGAGGCATGTCCAAAATGCCCTTAAATTCTCACAGCAACTCGAGGACCCAATAGGGCTTTGCAGGATGGCTGCCCCAAACCTGGTCAAGATGACAATGTACAGGTGGAACGAACAGGAGAGGATGAAAAGGTTTGTGGTCACAAGTGATTGCAGGGCATAGGAAGCAATAAGATCTGAGGCACTTTGTACAGTGATTTATGTTTGGATTTCATGGTCATGTTATTTATCACAAGTCTGTGATGACACTAATAAGGGTTAATTTATGGTGCAGTGAACACTGTAGATATTCATTCTGGGGAGTAATGAATTCATGGGTGGGAATGCACAGCTTGTTTTGAATCCTGGGCCAAAGCATTCCCATTGAGGTCTAATACAAAAAGTGTTATCAGCTTAGGGAGGGTTTTGGTTGGTCTGTGGCAGCTCTGATCTCTGGGTGGCTGAGATCTCTAATTTGAACAGCATTGGTGTAAGTCTGGAATGACTGGCTTGGTTTCCTGACAGTGCAAGTTTTGGAAGTGTCATTGAAGACAATGATAGATGCATGGAGAGGGAAAATTTCCTGCCTGATTGCCTCGAGAGGACTCAGGCTGCTTTAGCCATCTGAAAATCTGGTTCAGTGAGATTGTTTCATGTTAACACTGCATGCCAAGAGCTGAATCCAGCCAGGCCAGGAATGGGAGCAGCGTTAGGTGCTCAAGGAAGAATGGTCCTTATTTGGTGGGTTGGTAGTTGGAAGATGGGGGCTATGTTTTTACTGTTATTTTTGCAGATCGATAGGCTGTTGGCTTGAAGCTGGGCTGCATAATACATATATGACCACATATATATTATGTGACCAGAAATGTGAACCGAATAATGACACATATATAAATTCATTGGGTAGAAGTAAATGTAAAGCACTTTATTTGAAAGAGCACAGTGAGTTACTAGACTCTAAAACTCATTTGTAGGGCTCTTTGCAGTTTATGTGTCTTAAACATTGTCATGGTACATAATAAATTAAACGGTTGGATCTGAGGACATGCAATTAACTTCAACATTGGAGAAAAAAAAAGTCATGAATCAGTTGTATGGTGTTGTCTATAGAAGCTCATTGGCAGGATAAATTCTGGGTAAATGTGTTTGGGTTTTCCTGGAACACATAGATTGTTTTTCCTTCAAATAGCAGCAAAAATAATTTTTAAAATGAATAATTGGTGATTTATACATGACTTTACACTCTGTTTGAATAGAAACGTGATTGAATGGAAACCTGGCAGATCTTTAAGGAAGCTTTTCTCAGCGCTCAAGAGCTCTCCATCTCCAGGTATAGCAAGTCAGGAAAGGAAGGCAAGAGACCGGTATGGCTGAACTGGGCCCTGCTGGTCAAACTGGAGAGCAAGAAGAAATGCACAGGTGGTAGAAATAGGGGCAGGTATCGTGGGAAGAGCATAAGGAAGCTGCTAGGCTGTGTAGGGAAGGGGTCAGAAAGGTCAAGGCCCAGCTTGAACTGAGCCAAGGGATGCCAAGATTAAGAAAGGCTTCTACATGTACCTCAACCAGAAAGGAGAAGTCCAGGAGCTTCATGAAGCAAAAATCTGCATATTGGAACAAATTCTCCTGGAAGCTAGCTAAGGAACATGGAAGACAGGGAGGTGATACAAGAGAGCTAGCAAGGCTTCACCAAGGGCAAATCCTGCTTGACCAACCTAGTGGCCTCTTATGTTGGTGTCACTGCAACAATGGACAAGGGAAGAGACACTGATGTCATCTATCTGGACTTCGGTGAGGCCTACCGTACCCCACAACATCCTTCTCTCCAAATTGGAAAGAGATGGGTTTGATGGGCAGGCTGGTTTGATGGATGAAGAACTGACTGTAGGATCGAATCTTGAGAGTGGTGGCCAATGGCTCCATGTCTGAATGGAGATCAGTGATGAATGCCCAGGGCCTGGGCAACCTGATGTAGTTGAAGGTTGCAAGGGAGTTGGACTGGATGGCCTTCAGTGGCCCCTTCCAACTCCGAGGATTCTATAATTCCACGATTTCATTTCTCACTGCTCAGTCTAAGAACAGATACAGATTTTATTTAAAAAGCAAAACGAACTGTTTTTGAAATAGCATTCAAGTGCTCCTTTGTCACTAAACAATCAAGGTGGAGGACTAGACCCACTGGGACAAGAGGAGGAGGTGATGGGTACAGGTAGAGAACAGCGGACAGAGGAAGAGCATCATTTGATGGTGGTTCCAGTCAAAACAGTGGGAGAAGGAAAACAATCAGTAACGTTCTGTAGGGTTTGGAATTGGAGACCATCTTATTGAATACTTTCATTAACAACCTTAGCAGAAGAATCCCGAATGAGGTGGAGATGTTCTACGACGGTGCAATGCAAGGGAGACATTGTCAACAGAAAGAAGCATGAGGATGTCATGCGGGAAGTGCATAACTTTGAGGCTGAGTAATAGAAATGAGATTAAATTTAATGCTTAAAAGAGCTAAGGCATGTCCCAAAGACAAACCCAGATTCTTTGACTATTCTAGTGGCTGTAACCAGGTTCTGATGAAAGGATGGGATGGTCAAGAGCCATTGGTGTGGTGCATCTATGAAAGCAAGAGTCAGAGAACCTCATATCTGAAATGCCTTGTATTACTCATCCAAATCAGGGTGGGATAGGAATGGAGGAAAGAAAGCAAAATCTGGGCAGAAAGAAGAAGCATTGAAGCTGAGGGACAGCAGTGGTCCAAGAGCAGCCAAGCTGTGGATTATCTGGGGCGGAAAATTAGAAGGTTTCTCAACATCACGGGAGGGAGCAGTTGCAAGAGCTCCCCAGTGGGGTCAGAGGGGACCCGAGAGCATTCTTCCAATCTGCAAAAGCAAAGGGCATCTGCATTCCACTGTGGGTCATAAATGTTCTTGGGTTCCTTGCAGCAGCAAAACTTGCAGGTGGTGAGATCCGCGTGGCAAGGAGCAATGCTCCCAGTGTGTGCAAACAGCTGGGCAGCGAGAAGAAGTGGGAGAAGGGTGAGTAGAGTTCAAAAGCAATGAGGCATCGGGTGGCAACCTCCACACCCAGCAAACACCTGTAATAACACCTCTCTGCAGCGCCTCGAGAAGGGCAACGAGCTCCACCGCGCGCTGCCTCCTGCAAGGGGGACTTGAAGGTGGGACTCCAGCATGTGCTCATCCCTGCTGCTACACTGGTGGCTTTGCTTTAAAGGTGCTTTCCTCTAAAGTTAGAAAACCTACAGACATAAAGCTGGGTGGCAAAATTGGGCCATCACAGCGCATCTCCCCATGATGAGGCAACATGAGACCCCAGCAAAATAAAAACGGAGAGAGGAGAGAGGTGAAGAACTGCTTGGAACATCGGGGTTCGCTCAGCTCCTCTCCTGTCCCTGGGTTGGCTCGGCTATACCTTCTCAGACATCCCCCTTGGCAGGGTCTGTGGGGAATGCAGCTCCACTGACTGCCGTCGCCGTGCCTCACGTTCTGCCCAGTCCTCCTCTGGCTCCATGCCCTTGAAGATGGCGAGCCGCTCTGAGAAGGTTTTGGATTGTGGGAAGAGAATGTAATTGTAGATGATGGATGCGGCCGCTGCCCCAACCAGGGGACCCACCCAGAAGACCTATGGAAAAAGGAAAGAGAAGAATGTGGTAAGTAGAAGCCTGCCCGTGCTTGGAGGATGAAGAGGAGCCTGGGTCTCTGAGAGCATTACAGGGATCTTATGGACCTGTTCATCCTGTTTTGCTATTAAGAACAAAATGCAGAAGACAGATCTGCCCTGGCCCTCTCTGTTGACTTGGCCACCTCTTGTCTGTTCCCTTGTTGTTATGCCTGAATGTACTTGCCCGCTCTCTTCTGTCTCTTCCTCCTCTGAGAGTGCATGCCGTAAGATCTCCACTTATGACAGCACTGTTGTGAGCACAGTAGTTGTTTGTGTTGCTCTGAAGATGTCATCCTACCTATTTACACAATCCTATGGAGAGGAAGAGGCTCCCAGCTTGGACACCTCTAAGCACGACCACAGCTTCAGTGCTGAACTGGCAATGCCTGGGAGTGACCCTAAAAGAGCTGATGGAAAATGCATGCCTGGATCCAACCGGAACCAGGAAAGGTCTCCAGGATGGTGAGAAGAGCTTCATTCTCCATTGGTTTTACCTCTTTTGTTAAGTCATGGTCAACAAACCACACCCCTTTTTCTGTTGCAACTCACCCTGCTTAGATAAGCTAATTAAGCACCCGGCAGCCCCACCTCTTTCTGCAAATCTCTACATCTCTCCTCTAAACAGGAGCTGGTGCTGAGGTGCTGGGCCTGGTTGGCTTTTTGTTTTTCTAATAATACTGATAACCTGGGGGGCCCATCCCACTGACTCAACACCAAGAGCACAATTCTTACCCAATGGTCACTGAAGTCTCCAACGATTACAGCTGGGGCAAAGGATCTGGCTGGGTTCATGGAGCAACCAGTGTAACGGATCTGCAGAGAAACATCACACTTAGTGCTAACATTAAGCCCTTTTACCACATTTTAATATATCCCGGTGTGTTATTAGCATGATTCATCCTCCAAGCCAGTGTTTCACATCCCAGCATACCCCATTCCAGGAAAAGAAATGCAACCACCTGAGTCAACACACCTGAGTCCTATTTGTGCATCTCTGGTGCAAGCAGATGGATCTGCATGGTGCAAGTTGGGTGACGTATACTGCAATGGGAACTCGTTTCTGCCATGCCTGTTCCTGGAGCACATTGCTACTCCTTGCCACAGAGGATTGAAGGAAAGTAATCCCACAGCAAGCCACACAGGCTTGCATATCATTAAGGATGGAAGATGTGATGCAAACATTGCTGTTCTAATCCCAAGAGGTTGGGAGTGTTGGAGGATAATGTGTTTTTTTCCCTGCAAAAGTTAGCTGTGAGGGATTTCCCTGGCTATACATCCTACATAATTCCCAGTTTATCATGGTCTTGAGAGTCACAGTTGCTAACATCTTCGCTCCAAGATAGAGGACCCCATGGATCTGTGGGAGCTCTCATTGGGACTTGAGGAGCAGCAGATACAGCAGGTTATGGATTTTTCTGTGACCAATAAGAGCTCAGCTCAGGCTATGGCTGTACAATGGCTTTGGTGGAATTTTCCTGCTGCACCCACTTCAAAACCATGAGTACCGCATCAGTTGCAAATCCCCCACGAGTTACAGACCTTTGGGCAGAAACACAAAGACACTCCACCAAGCATTGCTCTTTAACCCGTTCTACTCACCCCAAGGAGATGTCCAACAGCAACGGAAAGGCCAATGGACAGTGCAGGAGACCCCACGTTGTCCTCCCGGCGTTCATCAGTGGAAGCAAAGATGCAGAGGACGAGCTGGAAGGTGAGGAAGAGCTCAACGGTCACCGCCTGCCCCGTTGTCGTCTCGTTGTGCAGCTGGAAGGGGAGAAGACATCTCAGGAATGGGAAAATTCAGTGCTGGACTGGAGATTTAGAGAGGAAACCCAGAAGGGCAGAGGAAACGGGTGAGATTTTTGAAAGAGGAGGAGAATTTTCTCAGGAAAAATGGAAAGTGCCTCGGTGGGTAATGTTTGATGGACATGGAAGGAAATGCTTTTGTGTCACTCATTCGGGCATTGTTTTCCACTCTCTCTTTCCCCCAGAAGATTTTTTTTCTCTCCTTGCCTCATGTTTGAAATGCAAAATGCTTTTTGGGAAAAAAAAAAAATGTGAATTGCTTTTCAAAAATGTGAAAAAGAGGTACTTTGGCAAAGGAAAAAAAAAATCCCATCTTGCTTAGACTACAAAAATATTCGGACCATTCTATTGGTCCAAAGCTGTGCCTGTTGCACACCCTCTCCTCCAACTCTGGTTTCTGGCACTTTACAGTTCCTTGAAGGCTTTCAATCTGGATCTGGGTGGATCTGGAAACATCTATCTCTTCCCTCAGCCCATCCTGGCACATCTCTACATCTTCTTGCCCCATGTCACCCCTGCTTTGGGTGCCCCCCCAAATGCTGATCCCAAGAATGCTTTGCTAAGTGACACAGCACTGCAGCAATTGTCCTCCTGCCCAAACCCAGAGTGGGATCTCGCTCTTCTCTCTCTGATATTCCCCTAATTTTTGAAGGATGATCTGTGCAGGCAGCTGCATGATGAACAGCCCACAGGGGAAAAGAAAATAAAAATCTCTTCTTTCAGGTGCTTTGTGTTTTAAAACAGCATTTTGAAAGTGTCTTAGAACTTTGTTGGGTTTATTAAACCTCAGCCATTATCAATATAAATAGTCTTGTTCAGACTAATCCTCAGTTCCTTTTCAACCCTTTTAATCTCTTCGGCAGTGAAGCTGGGTCTGGCAGTGCCAGCTGACTTCTGCAAGAGAAAGGATTTCTCCGTGCTGACTCCTAAAACACACTGCCTTCCTCCTCCTCACCAGTTCTGGATGATGCTGCTGCTGGCATGAGCATCTCTGCAGAAGCACAGCTGCTCCTATCCATGGAGAAGGGAGTTACAGTGAACGCTGACTTTCTCTTTCAGTCTCTTTGTACTATGTGCATGGTTTGAGAAGGGGATTTGGGATATTATTGGGGAGTTTTTGTGGCTTCCTGGTGTTTCCTCATTTTCTTTATTCTCCTCACATCTGTAAAGGGAGATCCTTGTGCTGTGGGTTGCAGAATGCTGTGTCTTTGCCTGGTGGCATTGCTGGAGCACTTTTGTGTTCTGGGCACTGGGGTGGAGTAGGTGGAGCTGGGATGGCTATCTCTCCACAGTGACAAAATGAACAGTGCTATCTGATGAGAAGCTGGAGCTTAGACAAAAAAATCCAGGCTGTGGAATCTCATAACACAGCTACACCCTATAGGTGGTGGCACAGTATAATGGAGAGGGGAGAAAAGGCTTCCCCTGCCCACACCAAGAGTGGTAGAAGGGATGGGACTGGGAAAAGAGGAGCTGAGAGACAATGTCACAGAATCATAGAATGGCTGAGGTTGGAGAGGAAATTTAGAATCATCCGCTTCCAACCTCACCCAACTCATGTCCTTCCCTAACCTGTATCTCCACAGAATCAAGATCCTCCTCAATAGGGCCTGAGATAAGGCTGAGATGAGCGTTTGTCTCCTACCTGGCTGTCTCTCCAGCCATCTGGATCACGTCTGTTTTCAGTCCCTAAAAACAGAGGTGCCAGTCTGGAGCCCTGTCTTCATCCCTGCTGCTGGGAGAACCCATGCTACACCTGACCCTGCCAATCCAATGTTTAATAAAAGTCCTTGCTGATCCCAAAGTCCTTCTGCACACCCCTCAGCCTTCCCCAAGCCCCATCCCAAACCTCTCAGCTCCTTCTCACACCCGCCATGGGCTGCAGCCTCACCTTGTTGATGGCCAAGCCTTCCCGTGAGTCGGCTGGGGTGATTTCGTGCAGGATGGCAGCCCCTGCCACGGCCCCCAGGAGCTGGGCCACCACGTAGAAGACTGCACGCAGGAAGGAGACGTGGGAGCCGATGAGGCAAGCCACCGTCACCGCCGGGTTGATGTGGGCTCCGCTGATGTGCCCCAAGCCTTGGACCAGTGTGCCGATGGCCAAGCCAAAAGCCAACGCAATTTGAAGGATGCTCGGGGCAGAAGCTGAGGGCCAGTTCAGAGCAGAGCCCAGGCCGAAGAGGATGAAGACCATGGTCGCCAGAAATTCTGCCAGGACGGCCCGAGTGAAGGCTACAGAGCGGAGCTCCCACATCATGGAGGCTGCAAAGACTGGCCCTGCCTGCAGGGACTTCAGGCAATTGTTGTAGCACTGCTGGGTTCAGAGAGGATGATGGGGGTACAAGCCCTATATATAAGGGTATGGGATGCAGGAGGATTGCCCGCTGAAGGAGGTGGGGTTGTGGTCCTGGGAAACCCGATGCTTTCCTTCATTTGTGTTCCAGCTGAGGGAACTTCAGAGCCTGCCCCCACTATTAAAGCTGGGAAATGCAGTGC
The DNA here is from genome assembly GCF_905368555.1 of Meleagris gallopavo. NCBI lineage: Eukaryota > Metazoa > Chordata > Aves > Galliformes > Phasianidae > Meleagris > Meleagris gallopavo. The sequence goes on along the minus strand of NC_139434.1, from coordinate 697,217 downwards.
TCACCATCCTTGGGAGGCCATAAATCAGCCTTGAGCAATGCCAGGAAATGCTGTTTCCTCTTCCCAGTGTTCTCTTACCAAGCCTTTGGAAGTGCTCCTTGCTCTGTCTCCCTATCACCTGCACCATGGGGAGAAGAGAAAGTGAATGAGGAATCTGTAGGGCTAAGGTGGAGCTGACCTGGAGCCCTGCATCACCCACCCAACGTCATGGACAACTTGTTTTAGTGCTGACCATCTCACATCCTGCATCACATATATACAGATTTTTCCCTTCTCCTCTCTTTAGTATCTATAGCTATATCCATTTAAGGACAATGAATGATTTTGGTGCTTTTGACTCAAGATTGTGCAATCCCAATTAAGATTTTATAAGCTTAAAGTGATACACTCCATGAGTCTTGCTGATGAGTATGGATAATTTCAGGTTGTGGTGAGAAGGGGGATTTGGGGCATGATTGAACAGTCAGGCAAAACTGAATGCACAGAGGCACCAACCTCCATGTGACTTACTAGAACTCAGAGAATCACAATTATATGGCTCAGGCAGAGATTTCCTACACAGAAAAATGGGAACCAACCCCAATAAATGATTGCCAGGAAAGAAATTCTAGCGTCGAAAAAATGGCACTCACAGCTGGAGTACCAACTCAACTGTTTGGCCAACTTAATGCTCAGAAACGCTTTTTTACTTCCTGGCATTGATCCCCATTAACATTTTCCTCTCCAGAGTATGGTCCCTTCCCATCAAACCATCCACCAATTGCTCAACAAGTCCAATTTCCTTCTATTCCATTGCTTAGGACTGGCCATGTCACTAAAACCTTTTGCTCCCTATGCTATAAGGACTGGTTGGTTTGCTTAAAAATGGTCTTTTTTTCCTCTTTTTCTTCCTCTCCTTAACAGACTCTTAAGCCATCTTGGGAAGAGTGCTCCCCCAGGGCAGAGCTGGAGATGAGAGGATCGTTTCATCTTCTATTTGGCTCCAGCAAAGGCTTCCGCTGCGCGACAAAACATTTCCCCTCCAAAGGAAATGTGTGAGTGCCACTGAATGGATGTGAAAAGTTGGCATAAAATGTTCCACATCGCTCAAATTGTATTGCTCCTTCCTCCACAGAAGGTGGGTAACAATACTGGCTCTCTATTTGCATATAAAGATGCTGATGAGAGCATTGCCCTTAACAAAGGAGAAATTGTAGGGAAAACAACTCCAGGGTGAGGATGGAAGATGTGGATTCAGCCCCTTCCTCTGAAAACTCTCTGTCTGACTTCCTCGGTGACTTTGGCAGTGCCAAGAAGTGACTTTGGCTCCAGGCTCTGGTTTTCCAGCACTGAAACAGATCTCATACAGCAGACTGTGAGGCTGCCTACATTTGGGGTGCTGATAAGGCACAGAAATGTGGTCACATCCCGGCTGCAGGCTCCTGCTGCTCTCTGCCTGGGGTGGATTTGCAAACTTAGCATTGCTCAAAAATGCATTACGTCAGGGCCTGATTACAGGTGCAGGCTGCCAGTGGCGTAGGGAATGTCAGATAACTAATATGGCAATTACCTGGCACTGATACCCTGTTTGATTAATAGTTATTCATGGCAAGCAAGGCGTGATGTGTCCCTGCTTAATGAAGACTAATTAAAAAAGCAAGAGAAGCCGGCAGGATTAGCTCTGAGCAACTTAAAACCCTGACACAGCCTCATGCTCCTGGCTTTCAGCTGGTGATGTGAAGGCTGATTGCAGCTGTTGCCTACCCGGTGCTTTGGGATTTCTGTGTGCAATGAACAGTGGGTTCCTGCCACGTATGAAGAACATGATGTTGCATCACGAGCTGTGTTGTACGGGCTGAAAGAAGCTCTGTCACTGCAGTCTCTGCTGTGGGGCTGAGCAAACCATCACTGCGGGATGCGTTCCAGCAAAGAGCAGTGATGTGTTCCAGCTTTCACCCAGAGAGCTCCAGCATTGCAGGGAATGTAATCCTTCTGGATTGCAGAGAGGGAGCACGGAACGGAGCCAGGTTTGCTGCTGCCAGGCAGTGATCCAGGCAGAGCTGTGTTTCCTGCCTTGCTGCGCTGTGCCACCTCCATACTGCAAAACAGAGAATGGGAGATGGGGAAGACTAAAGAGCCTGGTGTGGGGCTGCTGGTAGCAAGGAGGGGTTTCTGGAGCTGCTGGTGCTGGTTGGAGGAACAAAGCCTTGTTGCTACTGCAGCCTTAAGAGCAGCAAAGAGCTCTGCAGTGAAATGGAGATGGGAACGTCATTATTTTGCCTTTCAATTTACATCCCGTGGAGCATAGCGGTACTATCAGCCCTCCCCTGGGGATGGGGATGCACTGTGCCTCCTCCTGATGGCAGAGCATGGCCCAGGAACACGTTTTTGAAGAACGTTTTGCAAGCAAGGGAACCATGCTTGCACAACAGTGTACTTCTCAAGTGACTTAGATGGCTCAGATATCTCTGCTCCCCTGGCTTTCAGGAAAGTATAAACATCCTTCAGGTATCTCCATTCCATCTGAAATACCTCTGAGCTACAGAGAATAAAAGATTTACTGCATAAAGAGCTGTGTGGGTTTTCTTGCTTGGATGCAGGAGGTGAAGGTGCTGCCCAGACCTCAAAGCTCCATTTTTGGGCTCTTTTCTGCAGATGGAGAGAGGCTGCAGACAACTCTGCTTTCTCCCTGACAGATGAACTCTCATCTGTTCAGCAAATATTAGACACTGGAGAATCCCAATGTCCTGTTTATTAGACAACAAAGGATCCAAATACTGTGCATGGGGATGTATTAGAGACAGGAGAACCCACAGCAGGACTGAATCTTGAGAAAACTTTCTAGCACCCCAGATCTGAGGGGTTCTGCTCTTTGTGATGTGTTGTTTTATTTTTTTTCCAAGGATGGGGGTGAAATGTCTGTGTCCCTCAAGGAGAGGAGCCATCAGGAGTAATCATATTCTCCCATTGTCATGTCGCCTCAAAAGGACACAGTAAAATGGAAGAAAATCAACACCTTTTCCAACATTTCAGGCCAAAGCCTAAACCCCTATTCATACAAAAGCTTCTGCTGGCTCTTGTAGTGTTTATTGTTCTCGTTTTAATTGAAGTAGAGGGATTAATGCAGCTCTGATTTCCTTCACTGACTTCAATGAATTGCTCTTGAGCACAGACCAGGAACAGGGCTGGGGCTTTGCTTTATTTTTTTTACCCCATTTTAAGGGCTTGCAAGTTCAGTCCTGAATGTTTGCCCAGGGCTTTGTTCAAGGTACATAGCAAGGCTGGTGTTGGTGGAGCTGGGTTATGGATCACGACAGGATCACCGCATTCCTCTGCTGGTCTTATTGCAAGGAAAAATCGTTTTTCTTTTGCTAATGAGTCCCAAATGAGACAAATGAGAAATGAGGAGAGGGAGAAATCACGGTTTCTTTTCTGCAGAGGGACTGCATGGAGAGAATGTGGCCAATCCCAACACGCTGCAAGGTCAGAGAGAGGGCTGAGCCTGGGGATGAGCTCCCTTCAGTCACTCCTTAAGGGGTGTAGGAAGGAGGACATTTTCCTCCTGTCTGAATGATGAAGTTCAAGGCTAACACATACTTTGCACAAACATTTGTAGGAAAATAATTATTGCTTTTTCCCTTGGATTGATAAAACAAAGCCATAGACCAGGACACCCATGTAGCCATTAGATTTTGATCCGAGATGGACCCCTTGGTCTTATCAGACTGTGTGAGTAATTTGTGCTCAGCGTTACCTACTCAGGCATGAATATTACATCAGTTAAAATCAATCAGATTGCAACACCATCCCCAGGTGACAGGAGTGAGCAGGAGACCTCAGTGTCACCCTTCACTGCATACGCTGTGTCAAGTTTGCAAAACAAATCACATCTGTGATCCAGACTCCCAGAGGGTATAAGTGGAGGACATAGATTTGACATCAGACACGGGGCATCCAATATCAGACTCTTGCATTGCTTTCCTCATTTGGATATAAATCAAAAGTCCACGAAGGAGAAGTGAACAAGATTGACTCACAGAATCGTGGAATCACAGGGGTTGGGAGGGATCTCTGGAGGTCATCGAATCCAACCCTAATGCTAAAGAAGGCTCCATACAGCAGGTTGCACAGGAAAGCATTTCCCCTTAGGGAACCATTGGCTTTCTTGGCCACCAAAACACGCTGCTGGCTGGTGGTCACCCTGTTGGCCACAAGGACCCTCAGGTTCTTTTCTGTAGAGCTCCTTTCCAACAGCTCAGCTCCCAGCCTGCACTGATGCACATGGTTCTTCCTCCCCAGGTGTAGGACTCTGCAATCTCCCTTCAGCCAGGCTGAACATTCCCAGCCTGCCTCTGAATGGGAGATTCTCCAGGCCCCTAACCTTTGTGGCCATCCGCTAGACTCTCCCTAGAAGATCCTTGGTTGCTTTGAACTGGGAAGCCCGGAACTGGACACAGCATTCCAGACGTGGCCTCCCCAGGGCAGAGCAGAGGGGGAAGATCATCTCCCTCAATCTGCTGGCCAGAGCACCCCAGGGAACCATTGGCCACCTTGGGCACCAGGGCACACTGCTGGCTCACAGACAACCTCTGGCCAACTGTTGGTCAAGTGTTGGTCAATCGCTGGTCAGCTGGGACACCACTGCCCTTCCTGGCCGTGAGAGCACACTGCTGGCTTGTGGTCTAACTGTCGGCCACCAGGACACCTCCACAGAGCTCCTTTCCAGCAGCTCAGCCCCTGACCCACGACTGAAGTGTGTGTTCTTCCTCCCCAGGTGTTCCCCACGTTGAACCTCGTCAGCTTCCTCTCCACCCAACTCTCCACCTGTCCAGCTCACTGAATGGCAGCACGGCCTTCTGCTGGCTCAGCCACTCCTCCCAGCTTTGTGCCATCACTGAGCATGCTGAGGGTGGACTCTATCCTTCATCCAGGTCACTGATGAAGATGCTGAACGAGACCGAACGCGGCACTCATCACTGGGGAGCAGCACTAGGTACAGCCTCCTGCCAGGCAGCACGGCTGGTTGCAGCCCTCTGAGCTCTGCTGGCCGCCAGCTCTCAGCCCACCTCACTGTCCGTTCATCTACTGCACACTTCCTAAGCTTCATCACAAGGCTGAAAGCCTTGAATTCAGATGTCTTTAGATGGTTATCCTGGATTATTGTTACTACGATTCTAAGTGCAAGTCTAGATACTGCCAGGGGTTGCCCTGGTGGTTCTAGAAGTGACGTCCCTCCTCCATCACCTCCTGTCCCGTTTTCTGCAGCCCCATGGATGTGAGATGCTGTAAGATATTATAGAGGTTGTTGCAGCACCGATGTTATCTCACCATCAGTGTTGCGGGCACCAATTCATGTATTGACTTCCTGCCTGTGCTGCAGGACATTTTGCCTGCAGTCTCTTTGCTGGGAGAGAAGCAGGGGTGAATCTGCAAGGATAACCTTTAGGAAGAGGCTACAATCTCAGTATCTCTCCTCAGGGGCCGCTCTGCTGATGCATGCTGTGCCCATTGGTGAAAAGAGGTATCACGTTCAGGTTCCAGTGCAGTAGCTAGGGGGATAAAGCCAGATGTGATGTCAGATTGCATCACATCCCTCCCAGCCATTAGGATGAGAGGGAACAGCCTCAAGTTGTGCTAGGGGAGATGCAGGTTGGATATTAGGAACAATTTATTCTCTGAAAGAGTGGTGATGCATTGGCACAGGCAGCCCAGAGGAGTGATGGAGGCACTGTTCCTGGAAGGGCTCAAGAACTGTGGAGATGTGACACAGAGACATGGTCAGTGGGCATGGTGGGATGGGTTGGGATTTGACTGGGTGGTCTTGGAGGTCTCTTCCAACCTTAACGATTCCTCTCTTCTATGAATCTGAGAAGTCATTTAGAACCCAGGGATACGTTTGAAGCTGCTTCTGCCTCTGTTTTAGTAGAGCACAGAGATCCATGCTCAACAGTCTCAACAGCAGCAGGCATGTCCTCCACCCAGGAGTTTCTTGTAGCTTGCTACCCAAAGCTTTTAGCAGAACTTTTTTTATAGCAGAACTTGCTGAACAATTAACAAATAATGTGGCTTCCCACCTCATATGGTCTTGGGAAACCAGCAGTGCAGCAGTGAACAGGATGGTTGGCCCCAAGTCATGCTGGAAAGAGCAGTCGTGTGGGGTGTTTGGCTTTGGTCAAGGGCCATGAGGACCCACCTGCCTGAAATTATCTCTGCTAGGGCTATGACTGGACAGAAACCATTCATCTGTTCTGCCAAAGCACCTGAAAGAGGGTTAGGGTGCTGTGTGAGTTCCCCAGGGGTTCTCTTCATGAATCTCCCAAAATGAGAGCAGCTTTGGTGAAGGGCACCTTCATATAAAGTAATCCTTCTGTGTTTTTTATGGTGTCTGCATAGCTTCAGGGAATTTCTTGCATGCCAAATGGAGATTTATGCTGTATCTAAAGAGGTGGTAAAGGCAGAGGTAGGAGCAGAACACTGAGGCGTATCTGATGCCACCTGAGAAAAGATCTCAGTGCTGCTCATTGTTGGCCGTTGGTGCTTTCCACCAAGGCTGGGTTTTGCACAGCCTCCCTGTTTGTGACCACCACTCCTCGGGCAGACCCCAATCTCATCCTAAATCTTCCGATTTCACAAAAAGCACACACTGACTGGAAAAAATGCAACAAATTATGTTTAATTTTGCAAAGGAGAGTGCTGTATTTCTTTCCTCTCCCATCCTCTTTATCTGCCTGTCTGCCCATCACCCTTCGTCCCTCCTTTCCCTCCTGTGCCTCTTTCTCTCCCTGATTTATGGTGCTATGCAGATACCAACATCCATGCCAAAAAAGCAATAAGATGGGAACCACAGAGCTGGTTTCGTAAGGCCTCTGGCTCTCTTCCACTTCTGAGAATAAAGGCTCATCTTGGGATATTTTTATTTGTGGTTACTTACTCGATTCCTCTGAGGGTTTTTGGGTGCGGTGCAAAGATTGAGCAGGGTGAATTACAACCCTGTGGTAGAAAGAATTTGGAGTAGGTTTCGTTACTACTGTCCTTCCTTTTGTTTTAAATAGGTGGGCAATTGAAGGGACTTTCTTCTGCACTTACACCTGCACGGGTGGGATCTGGAGTGCTGGGTCCTTGCAGATCCACGTAGCGTGCAAATCGGAGAGAAGTATTGGCAGCTCCTCCAGGACTGTGCTGGACAAGCTTGGCATGTGGGGAGCATTGCTCTCTCTGGGTGGGATGGAGCTGCCCAAGGAGCTGTGTTTCTTTTTGTTGGTTCAATGGAGATTATAAATTGGCTGCAATGCAAACCTGGGAGGAGCCAGGGCTCACTGGGGGGTCATTGTCATACAGCAGTGATGGTGAAAATCCCATGCAAAGAGCACACACCAGGACTGCAAATCTCCTGCTTAAGGGCACTGCAGAACACGGGAGCCCTGGTCACAGCCCATAGGATGCAGAGGATGATAGTGAACAGAGAGAGGGATGACTTTGAGGAGAAGCAAGGCAGGGACCCATCTCCCAGCACAGCATGACACGTGCAGGAACGTGATGGGAAAGATGTGCTTTTGGGAGGAGAAGGAAAAAGGGGAAGTGGCTCACTGGGATCTCTGCAGCCATGGGGAAATGCAAAGATGCTTGCTCAGAATATAGGCAAAGAGGCCAATGTTGTGGGCCTGGAGCATGAACGTGTTATGAGCTATTCCCATGATGTAATTCAAGATGGGAAACTCCTCAGCTTCCAACCAAGGCTGAGCTCCCAGTGCAAAGACTCCTCCCAGGATGGCACCAACAAATGTGGCTTTGTGGCCAATTTCAGAACTCTGGGATGCAGCAAAGTTGCCCAAACCTCTCTTCTCTTCATCTCTTCTCCCTGCTAATTGTTTGCATCCTGGCTGTCAGGCTGCTGCATCACATCAGTGCCACGGACCATTTATTCCACGGGCTCTGAAGAATTACAAAAATCTGTGTGCACATCCCCGGATTATGTTATATATAGTGCATGCCTCGTGTTCTAAAGAAGATACTGCACACAGCATGAGGGCGTCACTCCATGCATCACCCAAACCTGTTCTCTTCCCCCACTCCCAGCACGGGCGTATTTGTGCAATTGCTTTCTTTTAAAATATTTGATGCAGATGATGGTGGTAAGAACATGTTCTTCTGGGGATGATGAGTGAAGTGAACTCCTGAACGGCTGAACAACGTAATCCCAGGGAGTGCCCTGTCCTGGTGTTTATCTATCTTGTTGGCTGGTGTATGCAGTTGTTACTCTCACTGACGTGGTTTGTGGGTATCACAGATCTCATTTCTGTTTATTTTTTAATCTCATCGCCGTTTTCTGTAGTTCAGTGAATGCAACAATCACGGCGTTAAGAAGAACGGGGCACACCAGTCCCAGCACTGCCTCAAACCCATGGCATGGGCAAACAATTGCAAGCAGCAGTGGGAGTCAATCAGGTGATGACCCCCAGGTGCTGCCCAACAACTCATTGAAAGCCTGCTCTAATTAAAAGGAGGGCCTAATTCTCATCTGGCTGCTGTGATCAGCAGGGCTTTTGTAGGGATTTCCCTACAGGCAACAAAGAACTGATGGTATAATGGGGATGGTGGAGAGCTGTTGGGTATCAAAGCTTGGGTTGCAGAGTTGTGTTCTCTGCAAAAGCCAGTGGGGAGAGCATCCTATCCCAAATAGCTTTGGTTTGTTCAGCTCCCTAAATGGTGTAGTAAAGGAAAGTTTTCTCTGCTCTTTGAGCCTGGGGAAGGAGGAGGGCTATTTCACCTGAAGGGCTTTGTAGAAGAGATGAAGGTCTGAGCTGCCAAGGAGAGGTTGGTGTTTGACTCTTAGGACCCAGTTTGCCTCTTGTGGAAGTGAAGCTCTGGGATCGCTCACATGGGGTCAGTGGTCAGCAGGGAGTTCTGCCTGAGTGCTGACAATGATGGGGCAAAGACCCTCAAGCACATGTGAGGTTTTTTTTCTATTATCCTTTCAGATTACTTTCCATACGTGCCTGTTAGTCTCCCACCCAGGAACCAAACCCAGTGGCAGGATTTAGCATTAATAATCCACGGATAATTCAGCAGCCTGAAAGCCTCGAGTAAATTCTTGTTTTTCTGGCTCTTTTTGAAAGCAATGTCAGAGCGTTTGTTGCCAGTGGGGGCTTTTTCCCTGATGGGAATAGGAGAAAACACACTTGCTCCTGGGTGTGCCATCATGTGTGGTGATGCAGCAGATCCCATAATTATCCCATCTGGTTTTCTTCACGCTGTTTTTGACACAGTTGAGCGTTCAGCAATGTTGTTATAATCCCTGCAGAATCCCTTGTGGATTTGGTGGGGTGTGACCTTGACAGATATATTTTTGTGTTGTTATTATAGAGCCTGAAAGCTGCGTGTGTGCAGGAAAGCAGCTGCCTCGTGTGGCTCAGTGCTGGACCAGCACTTGGTGGGGAGCTGCAGCAGGATGCTGAGAGGTTGCAGGGATGCTGTGCTCGACACCTGTGGGTCTTTCTTGCACTTATCCTCCTGATGAATTTGTGAGAGGAATGGCAATTATTTAGAGAAAATAACCTTCATGGTGGGACTTTGCTGTGTTTGAGCCCTTCCAACTCGGAAAGCAAGGAATCACGTTGGGAGCAGCTCATTCTGGAGGAGGAGGACGCTTTCCATGAGGACTGAAGGGATTTGCTTTTGCTCTGGGAAGATTTCTCTGCTATTTTGTGGCAGAAATGGCCTCTCTTGAAGCCTTGTTGTAGGCTCCCCCAGCTCATTTCATGGCTGGAATAAGGCACAATGGATTTCAGAGCCCAGTGACAACAACTCTTGCTGGTGTCAGATTGGTTCTGGGGCTGTGCAATGAGGGAAGACTGAGCTTTGGGGTTGGAACGGCCCTTTTAGACAATGGGCTATGGAGGGGGGGTGGTTCCATTCCCTGCTGCTTTTTATTTAGAGCGAGGCTGTTGTGGTGGGCAATGACATTTGTTGTTTCTTTTTTTTTTTTTTTTTTTTTTTTTTTTTTTTTTTTTTTTTTTTTTTTTTTTTTTTTTTTTTTTTTGCTGAGAGCTTTTCTTCCTCCAGCCTCAGTGCTGTGGCTCTTCGAAGCATTCTCAGGTTGGGATGGAGTGTGTAGGGCCCCATGTTATCCCATGGAGGAATCTGGCTGAGCTGGGGGCTGAAGCTGGTGAACTCCTCTGGGGTCCATTAAGAAAACAAGCATCTGCTTTCTCACCATGTGTCACCTGGAGGTTCTGTCCCCAAATCTTGGATGGAGACTGAGGGTGATGTCACTGAGCTGAGCATCACCACTTCCTCATGCTCAGCTGCAACAGCACAAACCTGACCCCTCTGGCTCAGGTTTCCATCCCTAGCTTTGGACCTGCCCAATTCTATGCCTCTGCTCAACCCCGAGCAGAAAGAAAGCCCTTGAGGAGCTTGTGGTTAACGGCACTTAATTGATTCTGAATGATCTTGACAAGTTTTTGCAGTCTTTGCGGTAATCTGATTGAATAGCTCAGGCTGGTCTGTATGGGTGCCAGCTGTACATTGCTGGGCTGCATTCCTTCACTTCCAGCTCACGCTTTTCTTTTAACCCTTCCATCCACCCCTTCCAAGGAAAGGAAATCTCTCTCTCTCAGTGCCCTTTGCTGGGCTGGGAGCCAGACACCCCATTTAGCTCCTTCCTTCATGGATGGGATATAGAAATAATGTTTTTCAGTGGTGGGGGCTGCGTGGGGCTGATGCACACACACAGGACGCCTCCAGCCCCCCGGAGAGGGCAATGCAAGGGGGGGAAACGAGCCTCTGCCTCTCTGCCCTGCTCTGTGCAAAGCCTAGGAAGGGCCAGAGAGGGACCCAGGGCTGTGCAGCATTCCTTCCTGCTGCTCTTGTGATGGAGAGATCAACTCTGGCGTTCCTCTGCCCCACTGCTGCCCCATACCTGGATACAGCAGGGCCCATTGGCTGTTATTCCTCAGCCCGTAGCTGGGGGCTGGCACACAGCAGTGATGCTGCAGCAACACAGCATCCTTTGCATCTCCCTCTCCTCTGCAATACCTGCCCCGAGCTCAGCATCTCTGAGGCAGCTGCTTCCCACCCAACTGCTGCCTCCGCACGCATCCTCCCTGGTGTGCATCCCCCCATCGCTGCCAGAGGGCTGCTTGCCCTCATTTTGAGCTGTTTCTTTCCCAGCTTCCCCCTGTGCTGCAGGCTGGGAATGGTACGGTCCTCTCTCCAGCTCCCATTGCTCCGTGGATATTGCTAGAAGGTGAAGGCATCAGTGTGAGCTGCAGCGGCTGCAGGCAGCCCCAAATCACTTGGAGAGGGAGCAGAAGGGGCTCAGTGCGGGGCTCTGTCCCTTCCCTCTGGGTCTGGCAGCACCGTAGTGAGGTGCCATGACCCAGGGCAAGGTAGGTGGGAGGTCAACGCTGGGCTGGTGAGTCGTCATGCATGCGTAATTATTGCATGGTTCGGGAGGTGGGGGTGGGGGGAATGGATTGGATGGAGAGGGTTTAAGGGATAAAGAAACTGCTGCGGGGGGGGGAGCTGGGTGTCTGAGCAAAGCCCGGTTTGGGGGTACGGTGGTCCCTGTGACAGTGGTGTTTTGGTGGAGGAAGGGGATGGAGCAGTCATTGTGGGGCTGGTGGCTGTTTCTCGTGGTGTTGGATGCAGAGCTCAGCCCATCTGTGGCCGTTTCTTGCCACCCCATCCTGGATATCGGGGTGCTCATGCTTTCCCATCACTCCCCTTAGCACTTGGCACTGCACCTCCTGATGCAGGGAGCTCTGTGTTTTGGGGTTCACCGGTGCTCTGATCCTGGGGGGGGAGGGGGTTGGTGTGCATCCTCTGCCAGCACAGTGCACCATTGCCATGGCAACGATGCTGGAAGCTGCCTGGATGTGATGCTGGCCCTGCATTTCTCCTCGGGCATTTTGGGGAGGTCTGCATGGTCTTGGCCACCATAGCGGGCAGAGCAGAGGCTCTCATCCCAAAGCAGATGTGTCTGTGTCCAAGTGTGGCATCTAGCCTTATTTCTAAGGGTTTGCTGCACCTTTAATTAAAGACCTTTTTGCAGGAACTGTGCAGTCTTTCTTGGTACCAGTTCACTGTTCTGCTTCTTTCTTGGGGCTTTCAGCCCCACATCTTTGAGGCCCGTGGGGTTCCTGATGCTGAGCTAGCACCTACATTGGCAGCAGGAACAGGATGCCAGCTTCCAGGTTCATGGCTCATTCTGAGACAACAGAAATATTGCTGGAATGTTAAATGGATGCTGTTCTCAGGTGATCTGAGGTTGGCTGTTTGCTGGGATTTCCTATTCTGGCTATGCAGGTTCCCAAATCTGTTTGGTGCATCTTCAGATTGCGTATCTTTGGGTGAGCAAAGGTGCATCTTTGGTGCAGGCAGAGGTAATGCTGGAGGCCTAAATCACAGCACTTTGCTGGGGATGGGAGAAACTGCCCAAAGTGGGGGTACCAGTGAAAATGGAAGAGCTGAGGGTGTTTCTTGTCTAGAAACTGAAAGTTTTTTTTCTGAGAGAGAGAGAGCTCAGAAAGGAGTGGGCTAAAAAGCAAAAAAAGACCTGGATGCTTTCCTGTGTTATGTCTGAGCTGAGGCACAGCTGTGCACCCTCAGCCCCAGTTTATCTGCAGCTTTTCATACCCTTTGTCATGTTGTGTCCTCCCATTTCTCTCTCAGTCAGAGGATGTACTCCTCTGGGGGGCTGCTGGGTGACCCTTCTCTGCAACCTGGGAGCCCCAGACCTCCACTTCTGCCCTTCTGATTTCACACTGAAAGGTAATTTCTGTGCCATTTTGTAGCCTAATCTTGTTTTTTTTTCTTTTTTTCTTTTTTTTTTTTTCTTTTCTTTTTTTTTTTTTTCCCCTTCCTGTGCAGCTCTCAGTGAACAACAAACCCCCCAACCCCGAGGGGCAGGGGGAGAAGAAGGACAATGCCACGGCTCCCCTGGCCCCTCCAACCTATGAGGAGGCAACAGCGGGAGAGGGGGTGAAGATGGGTACTTACCCTCCTCCTCCATCTGTTCCATTGCACCCCAGCTGGGCTTACGTTGACCCCAGTGAGTACCCACGTTGGGAGGGTGGTGCAGAGTTTCTCCCCAGGCTTGTAGAGGGGAGAGGAGCCAGGGATGGGGGGGAGCTGGTGCCATCTGTACTAGGGATGCTCATAGGGTCAGCTATAGAAAATGTAGGAAAACATCAAATATTTCTGTATTCACTATATAAAAATATATTAAAGATATAAAAATGCTTGAATTGGTGGGGAAAAGAATCTGGCTTGCCCAATGCCTCAAACACACTGCCTTCCTCCCAGTGCTCTGCTCCTCTCCAATATAGGGATGAGGAAATCCCAGTTTGCTGCACCGGGCAATACCACCTCCCAGGGCTGGGGCTATCCTGGTGTGATGCAGCTTCATCCTCCCCCTACCCCTTCCATCTCCTTCTGTCAGAGAAGCAGCTGAATGTGCAAAACTGTGACATCAGTGATGCCCCGTGGCTGCGGGGAAGTGCTCAGAGCCAGCGGAGGTGGAAACGCCACTGCAATCCAGGACTGCATTGCTCCAGCGTTGGTCTGCAGGGCGGTGAGGGCAGCCCTGGGTGAACAAACAGCTTTTCTTCCCCTCTGCAGGGGTTGTGACAAGCAGACAAAGTCTGCCTGTGGCTATGAGCTGGAGGTGCAGGAGGTGGCTGCTGGCTGCAGAGTGGGAGCAAGTGAGGCTGGGGGGCAACCGCTCCATCAGCATGGCTGGAGTTGCAAGGAGCACCAAAGAGACTGCATTTAAGGGGTCCTTAAATGCACTCCATCCTTTTCCTCTGCTTTTCTTTGGCCCATTCCAGCCAGCAGGGATGGTCACAGCTGTAGGGGTGGAGAACTGTATGGTTAGGGGGCAGAGCAAGCTAAGCTGAGATGTGTGTGCCTGCATGGCCTGGAGGTTTCAGTCTTTTTCCATTCTTGTCTGCCTTTAGGGGTGAGAAAGAGAGGATAGATAACCTCCCAGCTTGCTGTAACCACCATCTGGGTCTTCCTGCTGTTGTGACGGATTAGGATGAGTGAAGCCCAAATGGGTTGGGGTGCCAGCATTTTGGGGCTCCCAGAGGACTCATTTTGATGCTGCATCATCCCTTGCTCCATCCTGACAATCCTGGCTGGGTTTTCCCTCTGCAGCTGTTCCCTGTGCACCCTGCACTCATCCCTGCCACTGTTTCTCTCTGATTTCACGTTCTCTCCCTGTTCCCATGCTGTGGGTCTCAGAGGGGGGGATGCAATAAGGCTCTGCTTAATGGCTCACATGAGGCTACAAAGCAGTGACACGTGGCTCTGGGGCTGCTGTCTGGAGTCCCACGATGGGGACACTGTGACTCAAACAGGGCCATGGGTGGGAGGTGGCTGCTGCTGGGGATGCTTCGGGGCAGGAGGAAAGCCCTCCATTCCTCGGAGGCATTGAGGTGCGATGTGGTGCTGGATGCTGTGATTGCTGTGACGCAGGAGGCACAGCGGTGCCCCGGGGACACAGACCTCAGGTGCTCTGTGATAACAGACCGTGCAGAAATAGGATGCACGGAGAAGCATGTTTCTTCTGGGGCAAAAGGCACAAGGGGTTCATTAAGCACCAAAAGAGCACGAGGGATTTATTTGCTGCCGGGGGGCATCTGGAGATGAGGCTTCTGCAATAAGAGCAGGCAGCCTTTGGCCAGTAAAAGAGAAGAAATTCAGGGCTGGGGCTCTGAATTGGGCTTTGCTGCAGTGCTCCTCTGTGTCTTCGTGGGTCTCCCCTCCACCTGCCCAAAGGAGCTGAGTATCAACGAGCTGTGAAGCTCTGAGGAGGAGCAGAGGCATCTGCCAAACAGGCAGAGATGGGAACATATAGCACACATCATGTCATCAGCTCTGTTCCCATAGGAAAGCCAGCTTGCAGATGGTTAGTAACACAGATGGGGGTTTTTGGAAGAGAAGTAGCATGGAGAGATGATGTGTGAAGGCTGCAGTGGGTTTGCTATATGTGATTTGTTTTTCTTGAGTGGAAGAAACTCCAGCAGCAATAGGGTGCTTCATGGAGCCCCTTGCAGTGCAGAGGTGTGGGGATTTTGGGGAAGATGCTCAGCAGAGGTTGCGCTGCGGTTTTTTCCTTCTTGCTGCTAAATCATTCTGACTCTGTGGATAGAAATTGAATGTAAGGATGGAGCTGAAATGAGCTGCTCTCATTTCATCAGAAGGGAGAACGTGCTGTTGGCATAAGAACTGATGCAGTCACAACCTGAGCTTAGACAATTACAGAGCTGAGAGGGAATCCTCCTGCACTGGAGCTCCAGATGGGAATGATGGAGGTGCTGAGTCACAGCTCCTCTTGGGAATATTTTAATATTCAGCAAAAGGTGAATGAGGATACAGCATGAGCCCTCTAATTACCTTTAGAGATGTGCTATTCCTGTAGATAACCCTGGGGTTCTTGTTGAGTTGGGGTTTGTGGAAGGGTCATCCCATTTCTCATCCTTGGAGATGATCCTTGCACGATGCACAATTCTTCATTATGGTTCGTACACTTTGGGTCCTCCTGAGCTGAAGTCAGACACCAAGAGCACATCATTAAAGCTGGATGGGGCTGATCTCTGCCTTCCCTTCAGGCACGAGCCCCAGCTATGGCAGCGGGGCATACCCTGGAGACACAGAGATGCTCACATCCTTCAGCTGGGATGACCGGAACGTGCGCAGAGTGTTCATCAGGAAGGTAAGAGCTGGAGCTGTGTCCCTCTGCTAAGCTTCCTGCAGGGTCATGAACCCTGCTTTGCTCTTTGGGACCTGGCTGCAGTGGCTGTGGCCCCATAGGACCATGCAGTGGGTCTCCCATGGGTGCCTCTCATTGCAGGTTTATGCCATCCTGATGGTCCAGCTCCTGGTGACTCTCGTCATTGTCGCTTTCTTCACCTTCTGGTAGGTCTCTGTGTTGCAGTGATGTTTTTTCCTGTCTGTGATCTGTACCACCTGTTTCTCTGGGTTATTTTTTATGTAGATATGTGAACGCTTATTCCATGTACTCTAAGACTAAGGGCCCCCACGAGGTCCTTCTGCTGGGTGGCTGTCCCTTCTGGATACCCCCTGAATGATGTATTGCCCCTTTGGGTGCCACCTCCAGCAGAGATGGGGATTCTTATCTTCACATTCAGCAGCAGCTGCTGCTGCTCTGTCCCTGTATCATTCCTCCCTTGGAGTTATCAGCACTATCAGACTCCATCCTACGCTCCTGCAGAAGCAGACGCCCCACAGCTCTCCAGCTCGGGTGACTGAGCATCCTGGGCATTGCAGCTCACGTTGCCCGTGGAATGAATAATGGATCACTGTCAGCCTGAGGAGATGACCTCCTCCATCACATCTCAGCAACACCACAAGCCTGGGGTCACTGATAGCAGCAGGGCTGTCTCCTTGCTGTGACAGCTTGGATTGCTTTCTGGTTGCTCACTCTGGGTAGAGCCCGCTGTGTTTTTGTGCACAGCTCCTGTTGTGTCACCCCGTGAGCATTCCCAGGTTTAATTCAGCAGTAAGCTGTGAAGTGATTGGCATTTCAATGCTCTCTGCTCAGTGTTCCTTTCTGTTTTGCAGTGAGCCAGTCAAGGGGTACGTCCAGATGCACTCTGGTTGGTACTGGGCTTCCTAGTGAGTATCTGTCCTCTCTATGGCTGTGCATGTGCCAAACAGCTCTGGATGTGGCTATGGTGGTGTGGAGATGCTTTGCAAACACTCCTGTGTTTTGTGTATAAGGACTTGCTGATCCCCGGAGGTCCCTCCCACCCCCTATGGTTCTGTAATTGCTTTAATGTGTGTGCAGGGGGAGACAGGGAAGGTCATGGGTAGGTGAAAATAGAAATGAGAAACCTCACCTAAATGAGCCTAAGTCATGAGAAAGACTGCATACCTCCTAATTCTTCCAAAAAGAGGGCTTGCTGCCCTACAAACCAGCATCAAAGTAAATACGTGAGTATTGCTTGCAGAGCAAATCCAGTAGAACTAGGGAGCTCCCAGGTAAACACTGTGGAAAACCAGTTGGAGAGCTGAAAGAATGCAGCAGGTGCCTTCGAGGCTTAATTTTCATGGAATCATTAAGGTTGGGAAAGATGATGGTTAAGATCATCCAGTCCAACCAATTTTTGGATCCTCTCATTGAAAGCAAGGAGGGTGCCTGGGTTTACGTCCCATGTCTGGATATCCAAGAGATGGGGAAGGATGCAGGCAGTGTTAATCTGGGCATCTGGAGACATCGTGGTCTCCTGGCCCTGCCTGAGTGTGTACTGAGAGGAGGGCAGGGAGGTGGCAATCATGCTGATGTTGCCATCGCAAAGCAGCTTTCGGTGCTCAAAATTTGGGGCTCCATTCGTTAAGCAAGCCTGGTCTCAAAGGTCAGAGAGGAAGGAGTCTGGCTGCACCCCATGCGTTAATACATTCGCTGTGGTGCTGTTTTCTGGATGCTGCGTGTGTGAGTGCTGTTAATTAAGCAGACAGAGAATGCGATGCAATTGCCCATGAATGACGTTCTGTGAACCTGTCTTTAATTAGTTACACCCAAATCACAAAATGTGTCCAGGCCTGGAGATGAGACGCCTGCTTATATAACTTAGAAAACAGCTCCAAAATAGCAATAATAGGAGGAAACTGGCACCAGCATTGACCTTAGAGGAGAATTTGCTCCTTCCTGACCCACTGAGAGGTTGGAGAGCTGTGCTGTCTTGCAGAGAGACAAGACCTGAGCAGAACTTGGGCTTGGCTTTCCCTTTGGCACACCTGCAGCCTTCTCAGCAGTGGGCATCTGCCTTCTGGCCTTCAGGAGGAGCAAATGCATCTGGGGACAGGTGGAGAGATTTCATTTTGGCTGCCCCCTTCAGAAGCCCACCTTTCTCCCCCACTCCCCACATTTCCAGGTCCTTGTCCTGGTTGGCTCTCCTTCGTGCACAGGCATCACCCGTATATCTGCACCTCCACAGTACAAATGGATGCCCCAGGGTGTATTCTCACTGCTGAAGGAATAATGCAGGAGCAGATGATGAGTGCAGGGGGGTGCAAAGCAGATGGACAGCAGCAAAGCTTGCTCTCTGCTCCCAATGTGAGCACTTTCCTGGTTTCCCTGCAGGAGAGCTCAGCTCAGGTTTATCTCTGGTGCATTTATCATGGCCCGTGGCCTTTGCCGTCACGTTCATTTATTAGACCGAAGGTGAGTGGCTATCGTGCTGCCATCGGCATGCTTGGAAGCTGCTTTCCCCCAGGCACGAGGGTGAAAGCAGGTGAGCAGGTTCCCACTGCGCCGGACCCCATCAGCCTGGTGGAAAAACACTGCAGCATGACAGCGGGGCACAGGGACCATCCCTCTGCCAGGGATTGCTGCTTTGCTGAAGGGTGGAGGTCACGTCCCTTCTCCAGCACAGAGCATCCCGCTGTCCTTAAGCGAGCTGCTTAAAGCAGAATTCATAGGGCTGGGGGGAAGGGCTGCAGAAACGTCCCTATGGTGACCTGGTCCCACCGAGCAGAGCAGGTGATGGAAACGAGGGGCACAACCTGGCTGCGTCCATCCAAGCCCCACGAGCAGCGGGGAGGTGTCCACAACAAACACCTTTGGGTGCTCCATTGACTCTGCTCTAAACCATCCTTCAGGGTTTTTTCAAGGGTGGGTGCCCTGTCCCACCTCAGGGATGGGTGTAAAGCAGGAAGCTTGGGGCAGGAAAGAGCTTCAGCAAAAGGCACTTAATGCTGAGCCCCAGCCTCAGCTTTGGCACTGTGCTGCATTTGAGAAGTGCAGTGAAGCATTACAACTTGTCACCTGGAAGCTCCTCTCTTGCATCAGCACACAGTGCTTGTGTTTTCACCCTTTGATCTGCTCTTTTTCTCTTTGCAGTGCTGTTTTCTTTGTGACCTACCTGATTCTTGCTTGTTGCTCTGGGCCCAGGTAAAACGTCTTCTTCCTGGATTTAGAACAATGCAATGAAGTGAAGGATGAATGTTATCTTGCTTCAAACATGACCAACAGCATTGCAGAGATGGGACGGGGCTGTGTTTCCAGGCCTGGTGCAGTTTCGTGTTGCTGCTGGGGGGGGGGAGAGAGATGAGTTGCAGCCCCAGGTGAGCTGCTGTATTGCTCTACATGTTCATTGTTAAATACTGCTGGGAACCATCTGCTTTTTGACCCCCTAGTTGCTCTGCTGGGATATCAGAAGAGCATTAATGCCCTTCTGGCTCTGGAACACACAAATCCATCCCCCACCCCCACTGGGATGAGCATCCTCCTCTGTTCCACCCTGCCACTTACTTATAGGCTATTAATTACATTAATTACATGGCACATCTGATTGCATGCCGCTGACCATCCCGTTTCTTCGCTTGCAGGAGGTATTTCCCATGGAACCTGATTCTGCTGAGCATCTTTGTAAGTACATCTGAATGGTGTCTGCTCTGACCACCGCGAGCTTCACAACGGCTCCAGGCAGGAGAGAAAAGGCCCTGCTCTGAATTCCCGCAGGAATTCCATCTTCTGATTGCCCTGCACTCGGGCTGAGGAGCTGTAATTGAACTAGAATGTGATAAGAAGGGAGCCTCTGTTAAAAGCCAAATGCGTGCGGAGGCTGCACGGTCACAGGAGTGGGATAGTCCTGTGCAGGAGGGGGGAAGGTGGGATTGCTCTCATTCATTTTAACCCATTCCCACGGACATTCATCACTGATATGTTTGAAACTATGCAAAAATTGCTTCTCTTGGGCATCTGTTTGAGGTTGCAATGCCCTTGTGGTTATCACTGTTGCTGCAGTTCAGGTGCTCTATCTGCTCAATGTCTTCTTGGGATGTGAACACAAGAATAATGCTGTTCTCTCTCCTCCCAGACCCTCTCCATGGCTTATCTCACCGGGATGCTTTCCAGGTGGGTTGAGCACACTGTCCTTCAGCTGTCCTGATCCCATGTGTGACCTTTCCTCCCTTCTGAACCACAAGGGCCACCAGAGCCCTGCACATCTGCCCCAGCAGAAACCTGAAGCAGAAACTTTCCCTCTGAAAACATCAAGATACCCCCCTTTTTTTTTTTTTTTTTTCCCCCCCCAAGGAAACTCTCTATGAAGAGGTGCTAACGCTTCTTCTCCACTGCTGGGGCAGCACAGGGTAATTCCTGGCTGTGCTAAACCCTATAGGAGAGCACTGGAGAGCCCCCCTGCCTGCACAGCTGGGCTGTAGGGTGCAGCTATAGGTTGATCTCTCCCCTTGCAATGAGCAGATTAGGCTGGAGTGACACAAGGAAAGTGTTTTTTTGTTTTTGTTTTTGTTTTTTTCCCAACAATTTTGTTTTGTGCTCCCTCTTGCTTGTTTTTGCTGGTACGCTCTGCTCAGATCAGCTCTGGTTCACATGGGGCCCTGGTGATGAGGCAGTGGGCGTTGATGGATGTGTGCAGCAGACAAAGAAATCGATGGTTTCAGCAGCTGAGGGAAAATACCAGAAAACAGGGGAGAATACCAGAGATAGTGCCCTGTAATGAAACTGAAGGGAGGGGGCAGGAATGTCAGCTCTTAGGGCTGAGCATAGTGCTGGAACCAAGGCAGCATCAAACAAAAATACACATTCTTTATGACACATACATACATACATATATACATACAAATATATATATATATATACACCACCTTGTAGTCTTTCTAGCTGTTCAGATCCCACCCTGCAGATTATCAGTGCTCAACCCCTTGTTGCAAGCACGTGACAGTGGCTTTTGCAGCTTTCTGACTTCTCATTGTGCTGCGGTGACGTTTGTCACTCTATTTTTATTGCCTCCTAGTTTGAATCCTCCCCTTCTCCATCTGTCCATGCACAGAGAGATTTTTATACTCAGACCCATCTTAGCTGCTCCTGAGCTCTCAGGAGGCACAGATATGCCCCCTCCTGCCTACCCTCACCCTTTCTATTTAAAGCAGGAGGAAAAACCCATCTGGGTCCTTCACAGTGTTTTCTATCTCTCCTTTTGGCCCTGAGGAGTGTTGGTATGGTTGGTGCAGGCTGTGCCCCTGAGATTTGTGTTGCCTATGTGTTTTCCCGATGCACTCCCATTGGGCTGCTGCCTTTCTCCAGCTCTCCTTCCACCCATACCTGTGGAAACCCCACCAGAAAATTGGTTTTGCTGTTAATTTTGCAGTTATTATGACACCAAGTCAGTTCTTCTGTGCCTGGGGATCACTGCCCTGGTGTGTCTGTCTGTCACCATCTTCAGCTTCCAGACTAAGGTAAGTCCCTCTGGGTGAGGAGTGGAGGGTGGGGGCAGGTCTATAGGAGAAATCTGAGGGATGCTGGGGTGCAAAATGAAGGTTATGGCAGATGTTGGGGTGAGGGATGGGTCAGGGGTATAGAGGGGGTCAGAAGATGCTAATGTATGGAGTAAGCTTGTTGTGTTTTTTGTTTTGATTTGGTTTTTAGGGTTAGGTTGGGATGCTGGAAGGCACTAGCACAAATATACAGGAAGGGCTTTCGGATGTTTGGGATGTGATAGGTACTGGGTTCTTCTCCACAGAAACAAGAGGGATATGGCGAGTGTTTGGCTCTGCCACACAGTCAGGTGGGTGCTGGGCTGTAGGACCTGAGGTGCAGATGAAGCAATCGCCTCCAGTAGCAAAATGGGAGTAGTGCTGGGGGGTCCCTCCCTACAGACATGGGGTTTGGATCCCCTCTATGCCACCTGCTCCAGTACCTGCCCTTGTAATGCTTCTCTTTGCCTCTGCAGTTTGACTTCACCTCCTACCAGGGCATCCTCTTTGTGATGCTCATGGTGCTCTTCTTCGGTGGCATCATCCTGGCTGTGATTCTGCCCTACAAATATGTGAGTAAAGAGACACGTTTCTCTTTCCAGTTCCCCCATTTCTGCTGCAAGGCTGGGAGCTGCTCAGCATCAAGTCCTGGGGCTTGGTTTCAGAGAGGTGTCCCACTCTACTCTGAAAATGCACACGAACACCAACAGAAGTAAAAACAAACCAAAAAAAACCCTCAAAAAACAAAAAACCCCACATGGCTGCCGCCTGCTTGTACAATCAGATATCAGGTTGTGGGACAGCACTGGCCTGGGGCTGGAGGAAGTTTGCTTCTGTTCCTGGAGCTGCACAGTGACCCCATGGCAGATGGCACCACCTGCTTGTGCCTCAGTTTCCCCTTCACTAAAATCAGGGTGGTGAGCATGTTTGTGTTGGACTGCCCCAAACCAAGTGGGCTCCTAGCCCAAATTTAGGAAGAACTTAGACTCTGGATGCGTGCAGCTGGGAGGCTGTCTGGCCAGGCCTGGCTGTAGCCACACAGCATGGGACAGAGTCTTACATTTTGTCGTGAAGCTTGCATCTCTCCTATAGAAAGAAGCCCCTCTGGAGGGTGGTCCAGACCACAAGGGACCACCTCACTGCTCCTCCACTTGCCTCCAGTCCCTCTTGCATGGGTCCAGCCCTCCCTCCAGCCTTCCACATGGCTCTCTGCATCCCTGCTCCTGGCATGAACTCGGTGTTGGCTGGGACCACACCTTGCAAACAGCTTGGCGTGGCAGCACGGAGCATCTGGTCCTCATCCAAGAGTGCTTCATTAGGTGAACTGTCACTCAGGCAAAAGCCTGACAGATTCTGAAAGGTTCTGATGAAAGCAGGAAGGTGCTCTGTACCACCATTAATCACATGGAACGCCTCCTGGTGCTGTGACAGCAGCACCTGGCTTTGCTCACAGCAACCTTCAAGTGCCCTCCAAACCCTACACGTGTTTCTGGGTCATGCTTTAAGAGTCAGACCTACAGGAGAAGCTCCATTAGCGTCAGGCTTGGATTTAACCTGATGATGGAAAGCAGGCTGGTGTTTCCAAAACAAGGAAGTTGGCATTTTGTTGGCTTCAGATCAACCTCCTTTCTTCTGCAACATGAGGGTAAAGCAGCTTGCGGTGCCAATCCACTGCCATTACACCGCCGAGACAACTGCTCTTTATCTTGTAGTCTGTCAAGATAAGCATAGCTGGAGGCAGCAGGTAATGATCTTGTCTGTCTTGGGCAGGCTGCAATCTCTGGGTTGAATCAGCCATCCATGTGGGCAACCTATCGTGGAATAGCAGTGCACTGGGTTACCATGCACAGCAGACTGGGTCTCCAGCCCATTGAATCTCCTGCTGTGATTCCAACAGACAAACATCATTCCACTTTCATTGACATACAAAACTCAATCTGGCTCTGGGAAGCAATTGGAGTTTCTTCCCGTGGGATCAGCTCGTCTGGATAAGCAAACACCTCCTGGGGCTGCTGCAGGATGTGTTTCCACCAGAGCTGTTCTAAGAAGTGTCTGCTGGCACTGAGTTGAAGCATCTGTAGAAACACAACACGTGGCCTTGGAAACTTGTGAGCCAAATGGACATAAAGGCAGAGTGTGGCAGGAAACTGAGACACAGGGACTTGCTCTTTGCTAAAACAAGCATGGCATTTGGTCTGAACGTGGTGCGAGTTCCAGGGCTATTAGAGCACTTTCCTTAACTCATACCCTTCATGTCTGTGCCAGGTCCCAATTAACCAGTTCTCTCACAGGCACTGATTGGTGGGTTTGTTTCTCCAGGTCCCCTGGCTCCATGCGATCTACGCTCTGCTTGGTGCCATCATCTTTACTATGGTAAGTGTGGTGCTGGGCACAGGGCTGGGAGTGTGCTGGCAGGAAATATAAGCAAGTAAACATGGAATAATTGGTTGTTTTGTTTTGTTTTTGGGGTTTTTTTTTTTGTTTGTTTGTTTTTTGCCTGGAAAGGTGCTTAGGGAAGGGAAAAGAGTGAATCAAAAGATTGTAGAGAGCTTTACATCCTCAAATGGCTCACAAATAGCAATTAGCACGGTGACTTCAGCTTTGACCTGGGAAGGTGTTGGTGTACGTGATGGTGCTGTTGCAGAGCATGGTGTGATGGGCAAACCCATGCTGCAAGTGCAATAGTAGGTGTGAACAGCAGAAAGTATTGTAAGGACAGGTCAAAAGGCAATTGGGAGTGGGAGGAGAGACTTTGGCACAGCAGCAGGGGCCCAGTGTGGGGCTCGAGGGGAACCTGGGGGTGAAATGAGGCTACAAAAGTGCAGAAGGCCAAGGCAGGGCTGATTGGGTTGGAGTGGATCAAGGTCTGGTTATGACATTCACTCATAAACAGAGCTCCAGTCAGAGGCCATGGGTTGGGATCAAGGGGCATTGGGAAGCTCCACTGCAGGCAGCAAAAGCCCTGAAATGGGGCAGTTCCTCTGAAGATGAACAGGCTCCATTCATTCCTTGGGCTGCTCCCTTGCTGCCCTCTCCCTGAGCATGTCCTGGCAGTGCCCTGCTTGCATCTGGGTGTGGGAATTGTCTGGGAAGATGCTCGGCTCTACCTTGAGGTGGGGGTCAGGAAGAGGGCTGCCTTGGGGCTCAAGGCGGTGCCCATTGGGCATGCTGTGAATAAAAGCAGTTGAGCAATTTAATTTATTAGCTAATAAAGTCATTTCAAGTGAGCTCGGGTATTTCTTCTGTGATTCACGATTAAAGACTCTTCTGCGAAATACGAGGAAGCTAAACATCTTATAATCACCCTATAAACTTCAGTCAGAAGTTGTGCCAGGCTCGTCAGCTCAGCCGGCCCGTGCCCTGGGAGATTTAGGGTGTAGTGATGGGTGGGAGGGCAAGGATGCCAACTGACCATTCATTCAGATTGCAGCTTGGGAGGTGCAGCACTCCTGAGCAGACCTTGGGGATGCCTCTGGTGTGGGAGAAGTGAAGGAGAGCTTTAGGATTAGGTACGAAGGAAGCAAGCCTGGAGTAAGGGTCAGGGTTTGACTGCTGACAGTGAAAAGAAGGAAGGAGAAAGTTGCAACACAGTGCATTGTTTTGAGCTTCTAAAGGGCAGATACGGCCCATAAAAATGGCAGCACTCTTGTGGGTTCAGTGAAGCTGCTGAAGAGCTCCTAGAAAAGCTCTTTTTGCCTCCCTATGCAAAATCTACTCATGATTGTCACTGAGTTTCCTCTTTTCCCACAGTTCCTGGCCTTTGACACACAGATGCTGATGGGGAATCGCCGATACTCACTGAGCCCAGAGGAATACATCTTCGGAGCCCTCAATATCTACCTGGACATCATCTACATCTTCTCCTTCTTACTCCAGTTCTTTGGCTCCAGCCAGGAGTGAGCACAGCAGGGCAGTATCTTCTCTTCTTTAGCTAGATGCAAATGTTTAAAAGCAATCTTAAAAGGAAAAGAGGGTTTAAAAAACGACAGCAAAACAACCCATCCTTTCTGGCCCACTAGCAGGCTCCATTCTATCAGCTGAGCAAAGCTCCTGGGTTTCTTTATGCAGCTTGTATATATGCTGTTAAGCCTTTGTGACCCAGACAGCAAAGCAGGGCTTAAGTGTGATGTCTCTCCTGCTCCCTCCACTCCTACTGAGCTCAAACCAAACCAGAGACCGGGAGGCACGAGGCTGAGGTTTTCTCTTCCCCAGAGGCTGTCAGAGCTGCCTGGACATCATTGGATGTTGAAGTGCTGGGAACAGCTCTGCAAAAGGAAAGTGGTGTTGAAGCAGGAGAGGAAGGGAACTTTGCTAGGATGCTGGCAAGAAAAACAGCTGAATAAAGGAGAAAAAAAGAAAAAAAAAAGCTGGGGAATGCCCCCTTTCCCCCCAACATCCCCACACTTGTCACCTGCATTCATTCAGAGCCCCACTGCCTCTGCAGAGAAATGCTCGAACACTTAGAAAGGCTGAGCAGGGGATCACATAATGTAGATGTCCCACAGTCAGCCCGCCAGGCTCAAGGGGACCTGTTGTTCTTTGGGGACATCCCAAATGGCACTGCAGGGGGAATTCTGTATCCTTTGCAGCTGGCTGTGGGCTGCATTTTTTTCTTTCCCAGACAGTAGGACCACTGGTGTGGGCTCATCTCCCAACCCAGGGAGGTCGAGATGTCAGTGTTTTCACATGGGTAGGTTGGGATCCCATGGGTAAGTTGTTAGCAGGGAATGGCAGAGAGAGAGGCTGAGTGTCAGAGCTCTCCTGACATGGGATGTGAGTGGCTGAAGTGCTGTGATCCATCCCAAGGGTCTGATGCCTTCGTGAAAGTGTCTTGGTTGCTTGAGATCCATGGTCCTAAGTGGTTGTTACCCAAAGACAGAGGGTGAACACCCGTTGCTTGAAAGAGTAACGTTGGTGTTGGCTACAAAGAGATGCCTGCCATCTCCAGACAGGGATAGCAGAGCGCACACAGGTAAATTTCCATCTTCCCCTTGCTCACGTTCCCTTGTTTGGGGCTTGGCTGGCTAATTTCTAATCGTAAAGCTCCATGTGGAGATAAGGGGCCTTTTGCTCTTATTTAGAAAGCGATCCCTCTTGCTGATAGAACCCGTATCTTCAATCTCCCTGGAATGCTGGTGCAAGTGCGTCACTGGGCTGCCTCTAGCAATCCCCACGTCTTAGAGAAAGGCTCTGCCAGAATGCTCTGTGCTGCACATTCCTCTGCTTCTGCTGCCCCAGCTGTTACCCCTCACATGTTGCATCCTCCCACTGCACGTGTTCCGTGCCCTGAGCTGGGCAGAGGAAAAGGAAAGTTACTGTACAAGAGTCAATAAAAAATAATGCTTCAACCCCTCAGCAGCTGTACTCAGCTTGCTGGTAATGCAGGAGCAGAACCGATGTTTCTCATCTCTCCCTTCAAGAAAAAACAACCTTGGTTTGGTTTGGGGATAAGGAATGCTACAAGGATAGCGTGAAGTCCACGAGTCCATGTTTTCTGCAGCACATCACAGAGACCAAATAAGGGCCGTGAGCTGCTGGGCAGGAGGAATTGGGAGAAAAGGCAGCATGGGAGGCACCCTAAAAGTACATGAAATAGAAGTTCAGAGAGGGATTTTTCTCACTCAGACCCACGCAGGCACTTCTGCAACTCCTTAGCAGACAGGCTGTGCAGCTTCCTTTGCTCATAGCAGAAGGCCTGTGGGCATTTCTGCTTTCCAGCTTTTCAGGAAGGAGCATTATGTGAAGAGTTCTGACTCAACAACAGTCCTAAATTCCTCTGGAAGAGGACAATCCAGGAGCTCTGCAGCCCTGGGAATTCTTGCAATCAGACCTGGGGAGGAGAACAAAAACCTGCAGCCCACTCTGGATTTCTTGCTCTTTTTCCTTCTGATGTGGAGTAACTCTGCTGCTGCTCTCTCCTGGCTTTCTGCTCCCACGTGGGAAAATCTTGCATGGCACCTGCTCCATCTCGGAGCCACCTGAGCAGGGATGGCTTGTATGTCCCTCTGCAGGGCTCCCTTCTTGCATGTGTCCTGGTTCTTCTCCGTGCTGTCCCCACAGCTTGCTGCCCACCCAAGCCAGACAGAGATCACTTGAAGGCTGAAGTCCCCACAGGGCTGAACATCACAATGTTAGGGGTGAGGAACGGCCATCGTTGGGTTCCTCCTTGGTTCCTCACCCTGTTGCACAGCAGAGGTGCTGGGCTGCTTCTCTTTTGCCACGTGGATGTTCCTTATCTGAGGTCTGCACTGCCTGGCCCCTGGCTCTGTATCCCCGTGCTCCTCTTGTCCGCCCATTCTTACAATTTCAGAAATAGGATTTTGTATTTTCTCCAAACGTTGCTAATAAACTGTTGCAAAACTGTTAGCGTTGTTCTGTTGTGAGGCCATATTGAAGGATGGTTTGGTTGCACAGCTGGAATGGAAAACGTAAACAGGACTGTGGCGTGACGTGGCATAGTTCAAAGTTTTAGTGCAGACCTGACTGTTCTTTCTCTGCTTATGCCAAAGAATGCATCCTATGTGAAGCAATAAAGTGCTCATGGCTTTAGCACAGCCACCATGCATGAAGTATCTGAGAACTGAGAGCCAGAGGACTCCTTGGGTGTGAGCAGACTCCCTTAGACTTGGGTTAAGCTGATGTAGGATTCCAAACCAACAAAGCAGAGGCAAGCAAGTGCTGCAAGCAAATGCTCAGAGAGCATTTCCCACTGCCTCTGGAGAGTGACCTGACGCTCAAAACCTTCTCTGGAGCCAGTGGGAAAAATAAAAGCCTCCAGAGAGCAATTCACCTGATGAAAATTAATGCCTACGGTGGGTGGAGAAAACTCCTATCTCTCTCCATCAGCACAGAGGGCTGATTAGTGTGGCTGTCAGAGCAGAGCAATGCCAACCACAGCATCTTGTTGCAACAGATCTCTGCTCCTCAGAAGGAGCCATGCCCAAAAGGCAGGTGTGAGATTTTCTTTCCTAAGAAATGTGGCTAAACAGTGAGATAGGGCCGAGAAGGGCTTTCCTGCCCACACACTCACTTTTTTGGCAGCAAGAAAAGATGTTGCATTGTTGTTCTGGGTAACTTAAGCTCTGCTGTGGGATAGTGATTGTGGAAAAATAATTGAAGCAAAGCATAGAAAGAGCGAGGTGGCTGTGAGCATTTGTATGAGGTATCACTGTCTGCTCCTGTCATTAACGTAAACGAAATAAAAGGCTGATGATTCAGCCAAATTTCAACACTGGACTGAGCAACAGGGCAAACAGTGATTTGGCCTAAAACACTGTAGGACCAATCCAAGGTGGATGTGGGAGAGAAGGATACTCTTCTCCTAGGTAACAGTGATAGGACCAGAGGGAATGGCCTCAATTTGTGCTAGGGGAGTAGCAAGTTGGATATTAGAAATAATTTCTTCTTCGAAAGCGTGGTGATGCATCGGCCCAGGCTGCCAAGGGACGTGGTGGGATCACCACCCCTAAAGGGGCTCAGGAATCGTGGAGAGGTGGCACATGGGAATGTGGTCAGTGGGCATGGTGGGGTGGGATGGAGTTGGACTGGATGCTCTGGGAGGTCTTTTCCAACATTAATGTTTCTCTGATTCTAAGCAAGGAGATGGGGAGATGGACCCCATTTTGAAGGATATTGGAAGAGGAAGGCATTGAGCTGTTTCCTATGCCTATAGCAAATGAGGCAGGGGTCTAAATGCAGACAGAGAGAGTCAGAGGAGACCTGAAGTATATAAATACAAATTTCTCTCCCAGGAGAAGAGTGAAATATTTATTTTTGCTCCCCTTCCCATCTTCCTTCCCTTCCATCCTCGAGCTGTGTTCAGGATAGTGGGACTCTTTGCCAACCCTGCTTGTTTTTCCCAATGCAAAACGAAGCCAGGGCTGAACCCTGGCTCTGGTGTGCACCCAGATTCTTGAGTTCCTGGCGCCCTCTGCTCTTCGTGCTGTGATAAAAAACAACATCACTGCCTAAAATGAATCCTATATTCCCTGTCAGCTTGCCCCTCAAACCTTCCCTGTGATGCAGATGGGGGTCTTCTTCACTCCTTTTTACCAAGGCCTTTATTTTTCCTACTGTAAAACCTCCCACTGGCTGCTTGCCTATCAAATCACAGAATCGTTAAGGTTGGAAAAGACTTTTAAGACCATCAAGTTCAACCATCAACCCATCCCCACCATGCCCACTCATAGAATCACTGAATCATTAAGGTTGGAAAAGACCACTAAGGTCATCCAGTCCAATCACTGAATCGACACCACCATGCCCAAAAAAACCATGTTCCTAATTGCCACATTGTCATTTTTCTTGAGCACCTCTTCAGCCTGCTCTGATGTGACAGGGCCTGGGAAGTGGTCTTCTAGGTAAAATCTCTAGGAATTCCACTTTTCACTCAAATGGATTTGGAAAGACTAGAGTAGGATTGCTGTGGCTGTGCAGGTAGCAGGAGTGTTTTTTTCCTTGGTGGACTACAGGAGGATGGCGATGTCCTCTTGTCCCTGCTTGTGATCCTATCAGGGACGGGGAGCAGAATAAGTCCCCCATGATTCAGGAGGAAGCAGGTAGTGACCTGCTGCTCCACCTGAAGTGTCACACATCCATGGGGTTGGATGGGATCCACCTGAGGGTACTGAGGGAGCTAGCAGAGGTGGCTGCTGGTCTCCTATCCACCATTTATCAACAGTCCTGGTGAACTGGGGAGGTCTCACACAAAAGGAGACATGAAAATGTGACGCCCATCTACAAGAAGCGTCAGAAGGAGGATTTGGGGAACTACAGAAGGAAGGTCATGGAGCAGATCATCTTGACTGCGATGAGATGGCATGCAAGGACAACTGGGGGATCAGGCTCAGGCAACAATGGGTTCACAAAAGGCAAGTCATTCTTGATCAACCTGGTCTCCTATGACCAGGCAACCGGCTGGTGGATGAGAGCAAGGCTATGTGGGCTGCCTAGACTTCAGTAAACCTTCTTACTCTGTCTCCCACAAGACTGTCTTGGAGGAGCTGCAGCACATGGCTTATACAGATGTACTCTTTTCTGGGTAAAATCTGGTCACCATCCCTGAAGGTGCTCAGAAACAGTGGAGAGGTGGCACATGGGGACATGGTCAGTGGGTATGGTGAGTTGGGCTGGGCTTGGTCTGGATGATCTGGGAGGTGTTTTCCAACCTTCGTGATTCTATGATTCTATCTTTCTGTCACCCCCACTGTCACACAGCAAACCTCCAACCCCAAAACGCTGTGCGCATGCGCACATCTTCCTCCCGGAACCTTTCTCTTCCGGAACCTTTCCCCTCTTCCTCTGTTCCCGCCCGGCGACCGCACAACAACGGGGCAAAATGGCGGCGCCCACGAACGAGGAGGGTCCCGCTTCGGAGCCCGGCGCCGCTCCTTACGGGAACTTCCCCAATTACTCCCGCTTCCACCCGCCCGAGGGCCGCCTCCGCCTGTTACCCGAAGGACTCCTGCGGCAGCTGTTCCCCTCGGACGCCCGCCCGCTGCTGGGGCTCGACGTGGGCTGCAATTCCGGGGTAAGGGCGCCTCGGGGCGGAGTGGGCCTGGTGGGGCCTCCTGAGGGAAGGGAGGAAAGGTGGGGGGCGGATGGAGGGACGGACAACCAGACGTGGGGGTTACGGGAGAGACTGAGGGGAGAGGGTGGGCAATGGGGAGATTGGTATCGGGATATTCGGCGGCAGTGGGAAAGATTTACAGGAAGATGGTGGTGTAGAGTATGGGGGGTGGGGAGAAAGATTGGGGGAGGCAGCGATCTGGGGCATTATGGAGCAGTGGGATAAATTAGGGGTGATAATTATCTGGGGTATTGGAAGGCAGAGGGAAGGATTGGGTTAGAGGTGGTGGTCTGTGATGCAGAGAGCAGTGGGAAAGCTTGGGGGGAACAGTGGGAAAGATTGGGTGAGAGTGGCCTGGAGTACTGGAGGGCAGTAGGAAATAATAGGGGGAGACAGTGGTCTTGAGTATGAGGATCAGGGAGAAAGACTGGGGGAAGAAGTGATCTAGGGCATTGAGGGAAAGTGAAAAATTAGAGGGGAGGCAGTGGGCTGGGGTACTGGAGGGCAGTGGAAAAGATTGGGGGAAAGCGGTCTAGGTTATGGGAGGCAATGGGGAAGTGTAAGGGGAGACAGTGATGTGGGATGTTTAAGGAGCAGGGGTGAGAGTGGGCTGGGGCACTGGAAGACAGTGGGGAAGATTGGTTTGGGAGCCCTGGGGGGTAGTAGGAAACACTAATGGAAAGGCAATGGTCTAGAATATGGGAGAAGGGGAGAAAGATTGGGGGGGGGGGTCAGTGATCTGGAGCATTGGGGGATGGCGGGAGATTTGTGGGAAGACAGTGGCCTCTGGTATAGGGAACAGTGGGAAGGCTTGGGGGGGAACAGCGTGAAAGGTTGGGAGACAGTGGCCTGGAGTACTGGGGGGCAGTAGGAGAAAATAGAGGGGAGACTGAGGTCTTGAATATGGGGAGCAGGGGAAAAGATTAGGGGGAAGCAGAGATCTGGAGCATTAAGGGTCAGTGGGAAAAATTAGGGGTGAGAGTGGTATGGGGTGCTGACTATTGGGGGACTGTGAAGAAATATTAAGATGGGTAATGGTCTGGGATAATGGGGAGATTGGCATGGAGTGCTGGGGCAGTGGAGAAGATGAACAGGAAGGTGGTGTTCTGGGGTATAGGAGGATAGAGGGGAAGATTAGAACAGTGGACTAAGACACAGGGTGGCTGAGTGAAAAATTAGGAGGGAGACAGTTGTCTGGGATATTGGGGTGTCGTGACAAAGATTCGGGGGGAGATAGTGATCTGGGGCATTGGGAGCAGTGGAAAAGTTTAAGGGGGACAGTGCTCTCAGGTGCTGGGGGACAGTGGGGGAAGTTAAGGGGTCTGGGAAAGCAGTGACTCATGGTAGTACAGAAACGGAGGAGATTAGGGGAGGCTGGAGCCTGGGGTACAGTGGGACAGACTGGGGAGACTGGAGTAATCTGCAATTGGGGGTGTGGGAGGAAGGAATGGAGGAGGCACTGCTGTGGAATTCTGGGGAGGAATGGAGCAGACTGAGCAAACAGAGGGGTGTAGTGGAGAGGGGTGGTGGGGGCAGCGGAGAAGGCGGTAGGAACAGTAACCCAGGGAACTGGTGGGCAATGAAACAGCCTGGGAGGGCTGGGGGGTGTAGGGCATCAGCCTGGGGTGGGTGTGAGCCTGTGTGACTGAGGCAGAGAGCACTTGGGTGGGGGTCACAGATCGTTGCAGTGCGGGAAGCCACCTCCTCAAATCTCCTGCGAGAGAACGGTGAAGGTAAAGGTGGAGCTGCCTATGCCTAAATACTGAGGCTGAGAAGTGGTTTGGAGGCTGTGCTCAGTCTGTCCTCCTTCCCACCAAGTGCTGGACATGGAGAACCCTGGGTTGCTGGGTGTTCTCAGCACCAAAGAGGCAGGGAACCGGCCAAGTCTGAAACTAGAAACCATTATTTGGTATGAGTTTAGCAGTAGCACCTCAGTTATTGCTCAGGCAGGACTTCAAATTAACATCTGCTCACACATTCTTGAAGATTTTTGCAATCAAACTGGCAAATCTCACAGAATTTCCCTTCTTCTGGGTGTCTGTTGTCTTTCTGTTCCTTGTACTGCTTTTATTCTCCTGGCTTTTCCTTGTCATGCAGCTTTGTTGTGTTGTAATTGAGATGCGTATTAGTGCAAGGCTTAATATAATTGTTATTTTTTTTCCAGATGAAAGCTTTATCTCTGTGTTAACTTAAAAATAATTATTCAGGATGAAAAGTCATTCTGGCTGAGGATGTAAGTGCTGTTGTTTCTGTGGCTCCTTTCCCCAGCCTCCTGTTAGTTGCCTTAAAAGTCTGCGCTGTCAAAGGACGATTCCAGGTCCTGTTTCAGCTGAACTTGTAGAATAGGTGAGGTAAAAATGTTGTGTGGTTCTTTTGAAATGCAAACTTGCACCACTAGAGGACACTGCCTGCCTGCCTGTGTGAGCTCGGTGCTGTTACAGTTTCCCTTGCTGTCATTCAGGAGCTCCATCAGATCTCCTCTAATGAGAAATAAATTTGGTTGCCGCCGAGTGGTGCGCTCTGCAAAAGGAAATTCAAAGAAAGCTCAGCTCTCCTTAACTCTGTTATACTGTGGTGTGATGGTCAGGAAATGTTTTTTCCTTTAGCAGAAGAGGAGGAAATGTGTTACTTCAAATGTAAGTAGCCTAGATCGTGCTAGGAAGTTCTGAGGTCACCTGGGGAAGCCAGTGAAATCTTCACCTTGACAATGATTGGGGAACTTCAGCACGATTCTTGTTAGTAAAACCCATTCATCTTACTCAGATTTTCTTCCTGCAGACACCACCTGAGGGTGATGTGGGTTTAGAACTGTTTCTGACTGCCTCTCTGGTAGTCAGGGCTGCTGCAGTGCTTTTCAGTTTAGAAGGGAAGATGTCAGTGAGCTCATTGTTCTGAACTGCATCGAGAGAAAGCTCTGAGGTGGTGCTTGGACCTTGCTGCTGAAAGTGGGATCCCGTGTGCTTGGTGTTGTGCTAAGGAAGCAGTGCGGGCCCTGTGAACTCCTGTTGTTTTCCTTTCTGCAGGAGCTGAGCGTGGCTCTGTACCGGCATCTGCTCGGCCTTCAGGAGGGCAAAGGAAGCCCAGAGCAGCCTGCAGATGGGAAGGATCTGCACCTTCTGTGCTGCGACATTGATCCGGTGCTCATCGAGAGGGCTCAGCAGAGCAGCCCCTTCCCTAACTCCATATCCTTTGCCAACTTGGACATCATGGACTCCAGCTCCAGAGAGCCGTTTCTCACCTCCTACCTGAGCCGTTTTGGCCGTTCTACCTTTGACATCAGCTTTTGCATGTCTGTGACCATGTGGATCCACTTGAACCACGGGGACAGAGGCCTGGTGGAGTTCCTGGCCTTCCTGTCCTCTCAGTGCAGGTACTTGCTGATTGAACCCCAGCCCTGGAAGTGCTACAGAGCAGCTGCCCGCCGCCTGCGGAAGCTGGGCAGGAACGACTTCGATCACTTCCGATCTCTTGCCATCAATGGGGATATGGCAGAGAGGATCACACAGATCTTAACAAGGGACTGCACCATGGAGCTGGTGTGCTGCTTTGGGAGCACCAGCTGGGACAGAAGCCTCTTGCTTTTTAAATCAAATGGCTCAAATCACGACGGCAGGGAGCCTTCAGAACAGCAGCAGTGACTGACAAAGGGGCTCTTGTGCTCCTGAGTTTGTAGGCAAGATACAGAGTCACATACAGGATTCCTACATCCCTATCGGGTTCAGATCTTGACCTTCCTAGGGAGTTTGGGGCAACTAATATCTGTGCATTGTTATGTCTGTTCTTTTTCCTCTTCACATCTGCAAAATGTGGTGGCAGTTCTGACCTATCTTGTGGGTTCTGAGGTTGCTGTTCCTAGAAAGTGCTGTTGAAATCCAAGCTGCTATATATATCGTGATTTCTTACCAAGAATGTTCCCTGGAAGAAGGGAGAACTTGCCTTTTTTTTTTTTTTTTTCCCCACACAGCTTTTGGAGGAAAGAGGAGGCAAATCCATTTCTACTGACTCATGTGACGCAGTTTGTTCTGCTTCTTGTTGTGTTTTCTAGATAGAAGGCTTAAGGAAAACACACAGCCTGCTTTACCAGCCATGAATGAGTAAGTTGGATCATTGCAGAATGTGTCTGGTTGGTATCTTGGTCACACTGTGTCCTGTGCACCTTTACAGATGGGATTTGCCTGGTTTGGAGGCTCAGTGGTGTGAACTTTCTTTGGAGTGAAGGATTTCCTTGA
Organism: Meleagris gallopavo; assembly: GCF_905368555.1. Taxonomy (NCBI): domain Eukaryota; kingdom Metazoa; phylum Chordata; class Aves; order Galliformes; family Phasianidae; genus Meleagris; species Meleagris gallopavo. The sequence goes on along the minus strand of NC_139434.1, from coordinate 662,192 downwards.
AGAGCATGTATTCATTGAAGAGTATAACAAAGTGAGAGCTCTTTGTAAAATAAAAGTAATTTAATTTTATCAGTAAACATTTTGGCTTTTGTAGGGTTTTTTTTTTTTTCCTTTTAAATCTATTTTTTCACACAGTTTTCGTAGGCTCTGGTAGCTGAGTATACATTTTCATTGTATTCTTAGGTCTAAATACCACTTTGGTAATCCTGAAGCATGAATGCTGTCTGTGAGTAAGGTTAAAATATCACAATATCTGGGTTGTTTCTTATAGTTCAGTAAGATCTGGGAAGAAAAAAGGAAAAACAAGGGTAAAATGTCTTAAGTTAACTTTACTTTGCTTAATCTCCCTACTGGCTTTAGTTCATATCTGATTAGTGGTTTTGCTTGCTTTTCTAGTCAGCAGGAGTCATGCTTGCAGGGTGCTGTTCAAACAGCTTGTATGAGTAGGCTGTGACACACTGAAATAGATAAGCGATGACTCCTCCAAAGTTCTGAGTTCTGCAGCTCCTTTACTGTGCAGTGAGGGAAGCCCAGGTGTGTGCCCAAAGGGAATCTCCTCCAGGAGGTGCTCTTGTCTAGCAGTTCTTGTGCACGAGCCCTCTGTTTCAGATGATGTTGTGGCTGGAACTTCCTGGTTGTTTGCTGAGGCAGTGACAGGAGATGAGAATGTTTTATTTTCCTTTGTAATGAGCCCAGATTAAAGAGTGAAGGGGGTGTGTGTGCTCTGCTGGGCTGCCCTGGACTTCTGGTTGAGGAGCTGCTGGGACCCATGGAGATGTGAGAGTGGGAAAAAAAGAGTGGTTAAGCGGGTGGATGTGTTTGAAGGAACTGAGAGGGGCCACAGAAAGAAGAGCTCTCAGTCTGCTTTCTCAGCTGCAAACCAAGGTGTCAGTCCAGTGATAGCTCTTAGTTTTGTTACAGAAGGCTTGAAAATCAGGGCTGTTTCCCCTGTCCTTGTGGGAGAGCACATCAAAAATTCATCCTGCGTTTTCTTAAAGGTTCGCCCAAGTGCCCAATCTCTCTCTCTCTCCTTCAGGTTATATATGAATCCCACTTATCTCTTTGGTAATGAAGCACCTATGACGTTGGCTGCAATCTATGGGTGAGCTGCAGTGACTCAGGGGTGGTGGCTGAGCCACTGCTGTTCCCTGCACTGTGCAGCTGGTGGCACTGGAGTATCGTGCAGCCTACAGCTTTGGCTTGTGTCAACATTCCTTGCTGTTCTCTTTGAAATATTTGAAAACGTCTGTTGTAAAGGGGTGAGCAGGGTTTTCTGCCTTTCAGTTCTGCGTGGGAATTTGCACAGCTGTCTGAAAAGCTTAATAAATTGTTGCTAGGAAGGTAAACAACCCAAAGAATTACAGGAGACCTTCCCTGCACCCACCTGGAATGACATTCCTCTTCAAAGAGAGCCTGTTTTATGTTCTTTCTGCACTGATAGTATCTGCCTGGGTGATTCCTTTGGTCTGCTCGTTGTTGAAAGACTCTGTTTTCTTATTTCCTCATTTCTTTTTTTTTTGCAGCCTTTATGTGCTGGCTGTGTGCAGACCTGCAAACCAGCCCAGTGTGTATGTAACAGTACAGTGACTTCTTATCTGTCTCAAGTCTGGACTTCTAAATTGCTAATATCAATATGTCCCACTCAGAAATGGCTCAGCTCCAAAACTACTCTGATTTTGGCACAGCAGCGTGTTTTGTTTCTCTTCCTTTGGATATTGCCACAAACACAGCTTAAATTAATGTCAACATAAATCCCTGTGTGGTTCTTGAGATACCAGGTAGAATGGAATGAAGTCAGCCCTTTAGTAGACAGTGTTAAAATAATAATAATCTCCTTTCTTTTCAGCTCGCTGCTTTTGTTCTCCAGGAAGGTGTCATGAGATGAGACAGCTGGGAGCCCAGCTCCATGACACAGCAACAGAAGAAAGCCTGTGGATCTCAGCTGCTGTGCTTATGTAAGGCTCAGGAGAACATTTCTTTTATAAACTCTGTGCTCTTTGCATTTTGCAACGTGGTTAAGAGGTATTCACAGGCCTCCTGGAGGCAGGACATAAGGAAAGCAAAAGTGGGGGTTAAGACTGACACTTGTGCTCCCTCTCACTGTGCAGAGCTGGGTGGTAATTGTTCTTCGTGCAGCTGGGGAAGCAGAGAGATGTCCCTGCTTGTTTGAGGATACCTGTGTAATGATGAGGGATGGCAAAGCCGGTGCAGAAGCTTCTGTGCTCATCTCTGCAATACAGGGACGGGGCTGTTGCTAAAACAAAGGAAATGGGAGCGTGCTCACACTACTCTGCTGCCTGTGCTGACCTTCTTTGCCATCCTGGTCCGCTCATTTTGTGCCATGTTTTCCTTCTGCGTGTTGGAAGGGTAGTAAGGAGATCCTGCTTGCTCCCTCCAACCCCATGGCTCCACAGTTGTCTGCAGGAGCCTACAAAATTCACAGCAAGGTGCTGCCCTGTTCTACCCAGCACCAAACTGGGAGTTCCCATGCGAGTGCCTTGTTAAGTTCTCAGGCTCTGTGGTTTGTTGCTGGGCCCCATCAGACCTTGCCTCAGTTTTTCCATCCATGAAAGGAGTTTGGTATCCACCCACCATCGTGGAGATTTCTGATGTGGAATATGGGCTGGATGTTTGTGCAGCACTTTTGAGGATGAAAAAGTCCTGATGAGCTGAGCTGTATCATCAGCTGTGAGCTATGCCATTGTACATAATGATCACTGCAGCCACTTCAGATATTAATTAGGTGCTGTACCTTCAAAGTGTTCTGACTAATTAAGTCTCGCACCACTGCTGTGTAGCAAGTTGTGTGTAATTATCCTCCTTCCTTGGGTAGAAAAATCTAGACCAAATAGCTAAAGCTGAGCAAGTCACTATTAAAGTTGGGGTTGAGTTCCAATTTCTGGGTGATTCTGCTGTGGCTTCCAGCCTTTGTAGGAAGTAAATTAAATTAAGTTGATGAGAAATCCCTTTTTTTTTTTTTTTTTTTCTTTCTATTATTTTAATTATTTTTTTAATTTTAACTCTTATGCTAAGGAGCAGTTCTCTGTCTCTTAGGGTCTTGTGCTGGATGAGAGCAAGGAATGCACTGAGTGGGGAAGAACGTAGTGTGCAAACGTGGTGCAACAGCGGCCACTTTATCAGTTTAACATTAACAGCTGCCAGATCAAACGAGTGCTGTAAACTCCTGTCTCCCTGCTGTCTGCTTCCATTCCTGCACACATACAAACTGACAGCCTTGCAAACGCTGTTCGCTGGCCTTTCTAAATGGCAGCAGAATTTATGGTCTCACTCTACGTTCCCCAGAATGTATGAGCAGCTCAGGAGTGGAGGAATCAAGCTTAGGAACTGAGAGTTGGCAGCACTGTGTCTGCTACCATAAGCAGCTTCCTCTAGCTGGAAACCCGGCAGCTTGCCACTACAAGCTTGTATGTTAGAAGCTGCAGATTTTCGGATTTCCTTTGCTCAGCTGAGGGCACGTTTGTTCTTGTTCTTCCTGAAACTTTGCAGCCTGTGAATTAAAGGAGAAAAGCGAGAGGTGTCAGCCCTGTGAAGTATGGGCGTCTGTTCCTGGCATGCTGGGGACCTGAAAGAAGAACAGCTACACATCAAACACGTGATGCCTGTTCTCTACCAGGTGTGAGCCAGTCCTCTTGCAAAGTTCTGGTTTGTCAGGTTAGCTGGTGGTGTGAAGAACCTGAATCCCCTTCCTCAGTGCTGGGGTGGGGGGAGAGGGGGCTTCCCTTGCCTTCACTCTAGACTTGTGCTGAATGCTGTCCTGTTTGGCCAAGTTGCAAATGAGAGCACTTGGTATGTCAGAGCAAGCCAGAGGGAAACAAAAAGACTGCCTGCTGACTTCCCTGTGTCCTCTTGGTTATGGAAACGGATGCGGCGTAGCTTTGTATCCTTAGGTTTGATGACTAAGTGAGAATGGACTCCTGGAGTCTCCAAGGCTTTGGTGCAGTCTCTCTGGACCCAATGGAGTAGTATATAGGTAGATGAATGGTGTGTGGGCAGTCTGGTCTGCCACTGGGCTTGCTTTTTTTAGTATTTAGGGTTTCACTCCTGGCACCTCAACTTTTTCATTAGGTTTGCTTGTGTTAATGTGGGCAGGTTTGGTTTCCCACAGGCCTTTGCACACTGATCTCTTGTAGCATTACAGGCAGAAGCCTTGCCACCAAATATCATCAGCTGACACCTGAGTTTTTTGTGTTTAGTTGGTGTAGGAGTGTCCTTTTTACCTTACACTTGGGTCAACCGCTGGACTTGGAATCCAAAGGAGTCTCCAGTTTGGAGAAAAAAGCTGGAGTCGTGATCTGGGCTCAGGATATGCTTGTAACCCTTTGGCAAGACCGGTAGGTGCTCAGGTCTCAAAGAACTTGATTGTAGGGTGGGAAATGTGGGTTCCTTTCTGAGCCTTGTCCCCAGCTGCCTGTGGGACTGGGGCAAGCTGCTGCTTTCATCAGACTCCTCACCTCATGCTCTTTATTTCACAGGGAGGGATAACCTGGCGTGTTAAGCTAAGCCCTTGAGCTCAGTGAATACAAAGTGATGTGCAGACCTGAGCTGACCAGAGAATCCAAGTTGGGTCAGTTGTAGATCAGGCTTACAAAATGCATATTATCAGCTGCTTGGATTTTTGTTCTCACTTGCAACAAAGCCACTAAATCCGTGGGCCTTTAACATGGCACAGTTTTGTTTTGAGGGACGATGTTTTCAGAGCAGCAAAGCTCTCTGTACTTCTCTGAAATGAGGGGTAAGGAAGGAGTTTTATTTGTCCTTCCATGGCAGAATGCACTTTAAATAAAGTGCAATTGATTAAACTCCCTTCATCTAAGTCATGTACAGTGGGCCAAAGACTGGGCATGGCACTGCAGATCCCCTGGCCTGTTTCCTTCTGTGAAGTGCTTTGTGATGCCAGATTAAGTCATTCTATTTTATTGTTGCAGTAGCAGTTTCTGCACCTTCCGTATGACTGACAGGGATTTAGTTAGAGCTGAATTTGAGGGTGGTGTCCCTCCTTGCCTTCTCAGTTCCCCTCCACCCCTGGGGTCAGCCCAGACTCTGACGGCTCCGAAATGTGTACAAGCTGCTGAAGTACAGTTTTGTTCCCCTAGCAGCTGAAATCCAGGAGCAGTCATGCTGCAACAGGCCTGCCCTGCTGCGAGAGAACAATCTGCAGGGTGACACATCAAAAGCCAAGGGCAGCTCCGTGGTGCTCATGCAGAGATCAAAAGGGAGAAGCAGGGCGGCTCCTCTCCTGGCTGGCCCTTGAAGGCTGCCCGACTCTTTCTGTGTCCCTTTAATCTCCTTTACCTCCTCAAAGATCCCCATTTCAGGCATGGGAGATGGTGGTGGGAAAATGAAGTGGCCTTTCTGCGAGTGCAAAGGTGCAAAGGAAGGGATCCTTGGTTGCACGCTGAGAATTCCCTTACCCTCCTTGAGGAAAGCATATAGGAGAGGGAGGGCTTCCATAAACCCTTCTGATAGATACATCATCTTAAATGTGCATACAGAGGTGCAGGAGAGCTGGACCCTCCGTGTGGGGTCTGGAGTCCATCAACCCCCAGCCCTGCATAGAGAACCTCAGTCCCCTCCTGCTGCATTGCAATGGAGCCTAATCATTGCTGGTGCATGGAAGCAAGTGGATTAGCAGGGCACCATGTGAAAGTAGCCAGAGCTTTTCAGGAATGTGTGTGGTGGTGGCTATTATCCAGGGCTCTTCAGTCTCCTGGGACTGATTTGCTGTGTTCTGGACATTCCCAGTGTTGACTCCTCTTGTCCAGGGTGGCCAAGTAGGGCAGAAGCTGAATTATTTATTGCCTTCCAGCCCCTAGAGCGGGGCCTGCAGTGCATTCCTTACTGACTCAGATTGAATTTTAACTCTGCCTTTTTCTTGACCATTGCTTAAGAAGGTGCTGCTTAGTTTTTTCCTCAAATACCAGCAATTGTTAAACAGAACAAATACCTAAGAAGAGATGTGCTTTTTTTTGTTTGCCCTCGATAACTTCTGATCCCATTGCAGATCACCTCTGTGGCTGACCTTGTCTTTGGATCAGGGCAGTCACACTGAGCTGTGAAAACCCCTTTCCTACCTCACCTGGAGCAAGCCCTGCTTCTCAGGACTTTCTGTGGGACTTTCCAAAATGGTGTGGCTGCTTCTGTAATGCTCTGCATGGTGCTCAGGGTAAGCCTTGCCTTCATGGTGAGAGCCAAACGTGGAAATGTGCAAAAATAAAGCATTTGGCTTCGAGTGGGGAAAGATGCTGTCCGAAGGGCTGTGGCTCAGTGGAAGGAAGCAAGGAGCTCACAGAGGTGGTGAGATAGGAGGGAGGAAAGGAGAGAAAATGCAGAGGATACTTGGGAATGGGGTTGGGTGCTCCCGGGGCACCTCTGCATGGGGAGATCTGTGCTCCTGAGCGTTATGCTATCGATGCTGACATTAGGAGGGCTGGTGGCTTGGTCCCCTTTGGCCTTCAGTGTAAAACAGATTTGGGAGGGGGGTTCCCAACCCAGGCTCTGTAAGGCCAGAGGACCCATTTATCTGAGCTCTGGGTTGAGGAACAACGCAAAGGAAGAGCAGCCTGTGTCAGGCTTTTCTCTCCCCGCAGCCATTTTCCCAGGTGAGCAGTTGGTGTCCCAAACACTGATCTTTGCCTCGGGGGGGAGGTGGGGAGGAAAGCTGCTCTGCTGCTCCATGTTCTCTCTTGATCTGCATTTCTAGCTGGTGTTGTCACCAGCGAACCCGCTCTGCTCTTTGCCAGGGCTGCAGGTCCTGGCTGGTCGCTGCCCTGCGCTCTGCATGGATGTGTCTGCATTTTTCCAAAGACCAGCTTCAGCTGGTTCGTGTGAAGTGCTGACTTCAGGCATTGCACAGAGCGTGACTCAGAAGGGCAGAGGTTTGGGGAAAGGGAGGAAAGTCTTTTTAAGGAGTTGCGAGCTGAAAGCTGCTGTGAAGAGAGTTGGTAGAGGTGGCCTGGTTCTCTTCCAGCTTCAAAAGGAAGAGTGCTGAGGATTTACAAAGAGCTGGCACAACTGCAAGGCAAAAAGAATGCTTTATTGAGTGTGTAAATGCTGTAAAGCCAGGAGTAAAGCTGTTAATGCTGTGTTTGCGTGGGTGTGTGTGTGTAGAGATAGGGAGGAGAGAAGAAGCTGCATACCAGAGTGTACGTGGGGGGGATAACAGAGGGCCTGCTGTTATCCCATAGGAGTGGGTTGGTGAGAGTCACAGTTGTCTCCAGCAGAGCAACTGGTTGGGGCAGAACCTGGTTACCATTCCCTGCTCTGACTGCTGAGCCCAGGGTAGGTGAGTGCTGAGCCCAGCAGCTGCTCTTGGAGCCTCAGTGTAATGTCATACAAAGGTGGGCTTGCAGACCACAGAACAGAGATGCTCAAGTTCAGCTCTTGTAGAGGGAGACCAAAGGGAGAAGCTCATCCTAATTCCCTGTGATATGTCTATGGATGTCATATAGCAGAAATACAGACTGGCTGTGTGATACGTCAGGAGAATGGCTCCTTTTCCCCCAGCACAGGAACTGCTTTGCATGTGCACCTGCTGTGGGGTAGAGGCACCTGCACTGTGGTTGCACGATGGCAAAACAGGGATGGGGGCAGAGGAGATGGCAGCAGCAGGTTGATCTGTGCCTGGGGGGTTGGGGAAAGGAAAGGAGCAGCAGATGAGCTGTTCCTGAATGTAGTCCACAGGCTGAGCAGCCCCACAGGAGAGAATCCCCTCACTTCCCTCCCTCTGGCATTTCTTTGCCAAGATGCTTGCCAGAGAATTTGCTGATGTGGGAGCTTTGAAGTCTCTGATGTTTGCCTGCTGTGCAAAACCCAGCGAAAGTAGGTTGGAGCCGTCTGCCCTGTTTGTGAGCAGTTCCTGCTCTGTTTGTGAGCAGTTCCCTCCCCAGGGCGATGGACGCCGTCAGATCAGAGCTCAGCAAATGCACAAAGGGGAGCGCCAGGTGGGGCAGGCAGCCTGCACCCCGCTGCAAACAATGCTGACAGAGCCCTGCAGGGCTGGGCGGCCCAGCCTGGGATTGTCCTTTCCCAGCCAGGTGGAAAGAGAAGCCTGAGCTGTGTCTGTCTCCCGAGGTTCCCCAGCCCAGGGGCTGTCTGCCTGCCATGACTGCTCTCCTGGTTTCAGAGCAGTGTTTGCATGGATGGGGAACATGAGTGTGTACGTTTGTGTGGAGGATGGGGGGGCTCCTTATTCTTAAGCATCCCTACCTATGCCTGTCACCACTCTTTTAGTTGTGCCAAAGTCACTCTCGGCCTTTCTGTTCCTGCTTTATGTGGTTATCTAGAGTATTTGGCTACTGATGTGTACCAGTACAGTCCTGTGAAGTCAGGGAAACTCCCCAGTGTCTGAGAACCGAAGGAAACACTGCTCTGTGGGGCTGCAGACACCTCTCCAGCTCTCAGCAAGTGAGCTCTGGCTGTAAGGCTCCACTGAAGGTTGCAGGTTTCTCGGTGCAGGTTGGTATTGTGCACGAGAGGAATAAAGGCCAGTTGTGAAACGCAGATCCACATCTGAAACTGGATTTGGATCTCACCCCAGACTAAACAAATCTAAACAAATGTGATTCTGCAAGGCTTCTTGGATGATAAACACTGAGAACGGGGGCAGTCATGTACATATGCACTAGACACGTCTGTTCTGCTCTGCAGAAAGCAGCTGTTCACTGTGGATACATAAGGATCTTGCTTTTTTTTTTTATATCTTACAGGGTAGGATTTAACAGAAGAGTAAGGGATGTTGTCAGTCTTGGTCCTGACCATTTGCAGCCAACTCGAGGGAGTAATGGGAGTTGGATCTGAGCTGCCACAGGAAGATGAACAACTGCTTTAGTAGAGCTGTACTCTAGGTTAGGGTTAACCTATGGAGTATCTACTAATACCTCTGGTTAGATGGCATGCATTCTGCATCTGCTAGGGTTGCTTTTTGGTAAGGGGAAACGTTTCTCTCACTTCAGTTTAGCAGCTGGAAGTGTGAAGGACGCTTAATGCTGCTAAGGGAGGTTCACTCTAGGCTGACTTGGGACCTTTCTGTCCTTCTTTAATCTACCTAAGTAGGACCTACCCCCCTCTGCTTAAGGCCAGGACTGCCCCAAGTATTCCCTTTCCCTTGCTGCCAGACCACATCTTTCCTTGGCCTTCCAGTGAGGCGTTGGTATTGCTTATCACTGCAGCCCATGCAGACAAGTGGTGGGATTCAGCTTTTAAACTCCAAAGTGGTAAAGAGAGAAGACCCCTATGGGCTTTATGTCCTCCCTCCCTTCCAAGCAGCAATTGGTAAGCAGGTTTTGCAGTGGAAATCAGTGTTTCTATAGCAGCTTCTGTGAAGCATTATGCTTATCTGAATTGCTCTCTACTAGATGTTCCTGAGAAACAAGAGGACAGCGAGAGCATTAGGTGAGCACAGACACAGCTGGGTGGGATCTGTAAATGATCCAAGACTGTGTCAAAACATCCCCACCCCATTCCTTGCATGGCTGGGATGGTTTGCAAAAAGCTCAGTAAATGGTAGAGAAGTTGGTACAAAAGCAGCTCTCAGAAGGCCTATTCCAGCTCCCGTGAGCTCTGCAGGGAGCCAGGCCTGCTGTGCTGCTGTAGTCGAGGCTCACTGAGATTTCTCCTTGTTCCTCTTGGGATTAAGCTGGCAGAGAAGGGATAGATGTCAGTGCCTGTTATTAGCTGCATATAAATCAGGAGCAAAGTGATGAGAATAATCAGGCTGAAGTTCTACTTAATCTGCCAGTTCTGCTGCTTGTTGAACAGAAGCATCATAGAATGGAATCACAGAATGGCCTGGGTTGAAAAGGACCGTAATGATCATTTAATTTCAACCCCTCTGCTATGTGCAGGGTCGCCAACCACCAGACCAGGCTGCCCAGAGCCACATCCAGCCTGGCTTTGAACACCTCAAGGGATGGGGCATCCACAACATAATAACCTTCAATAAGGTTTCAGGCTGATCCCAATAACTCAGTCCTGTTAGTGCTGTCCGTTACCTGCTGTAAATTGACTTCAGAATGGAGCTGTGACTTCAGCATGGTTTTATAAAGCTTGGGAAGATCCATGATGCTTCCATGCTGACACTACCTCTTCCTTGTGCAGCTGGAGGACCTGGATGGACAGGCACAGCCAGACTGCCATGGTAAAGAAATGGGGTCTTCCCAGACTGGAGTGGCAATGGAATTGGAATGGGTCAGCCCACTGGAGGTAGGGGAGATTGAAATGCTGACCCTTCCCCAAACTGAGTGGAGATGCAGCCAAGAGGCAGTTCCAGTTGTGAACCCCAGCACAGCAGGCTGGGGCTCTGCTGCAGTCAAGGCTTGGTTTATGCATTCGGAGCCACTGTCTTGAGTTACTTCTTACTCTACTTAAGGTCTCAACAAAGACTGAGAAGCACTGAACAAGTTTGAAAGTCATGGTTCTGGTTTTTCTGTGAAGCTTCAGTCCTCCCAACCACTGAGTCCTCTTCCTTGCTCCCACTGGGGTCCCTCAGGACCTTCTAAAGTGGAGGCTTCTTCTCCAGGTCCTCTTGGCATTGCTGCCCTAAATAATACGTGTTGTATAATCTGCAGAGCAAGCTCCAGATACAAATGTGGGCGAATCCTCCAGGGAGAACTGACTTCAGTGCTCAGGTCAGAACATGTCCCATGGGTGTTTGTTGTGAGCGTGAGCTGGCTGTCTGGGAAGCTGCCAGGGGGGCATGGATGGAGGTTTCTGCTTCATCAGAAACGGGACTGTACAGCACCTGGTGGGCTCAGAATTAGATGGAGAAAGCTCTGACATGAAGGCTGAATAGCCAGCTGTGGTCTGGCTTGTTGAGAGGGGAGAACATGCTGCCTGCCCCAAAGTTTCAGGTTTCAAAGCAAATCCAAGGCTAAATGAGTGAATTTCAGAGTTTTTTAGCACATTGCAGTCCACAGTTCTAAAAGAAAAAGATGTTTTGCATTGGTTCTCCCTCGTCTAGTTTATAAATCTTCACTACCAGATGGTGAGTTTGAGCAGGAGAGCAATGGTTCCACCATGTTCCCCTGATGCCAAAAACAACCTGGGACTTGATGTCACCTGTTGGGAGAGCTGGCACTGAGCAGGTGAACTGGTGACACTGGCTTCAGTGGAGCCAGGCAGGTTTCTAGCTAGTAAAGTGCTAAGGAAATAGTGGATTGACTCCTTGAGGCCAATGAGACAAGGGAGGCATAAATCCAGAGTGGTTCTGGACCGATCTGATGTGACCTTGCTTCTTGTCTTGTGTTTCTCACCTCTGTTATGTATGCAGAAAGCTCCTGGTGGGAATGGAACAGGCTCACCAGCATAGTGGGCGCAGCCCCAAGCTGACGGAGCCCATAGAATACTGGGACACTGCTCTCAGATGTGGCGTTTGGTTTATGCTCCATAGGGCCAGGGGTAGGATTCAGTCATTCCCTTGTTCCCTTCCAACCCGTGGTGTTCTATGATTTGTTTTGTGTTGCTTGTGGTGTCATTTAGCCCTGCTGCACTTACCCTGTACGTGGGTAGATCACATTGGATACCTTTGGGTACGCTGAAAGAGCTGGAAACCAGAACCCAGGTGCTCTCTATTCCCTTGAGGTGTGAACCCCTTCCCTGCATGTTGGGCAGCTCAAAGAGGCACACGTTTGCTGGGGGGCTGAAGCTACTGGCTGGGAAGGGTCCTGGTGTTGCACTGGAACACCACCAGGGTGGGAATATTTGAAATGAGGAGGTTTGTTGCACTTTTGGTGTCAATTCCAGTGCTGTTAGTGAGAGTAATCTGGACGTGTGGGCAACGAGGAGCCAGGCAGCGTGCAGACAGGTTTGGCAATGCTGAAAAATGATCTGGGTGCATTCTCATGAGCAAAACTCCAGCCCAGTGTCACCTTTGCAGGAGGAGGCTGGATCCTGAGCAAGCCCAGCAGGGGGACCCTCCATGCAAGAGGGGCTGCCTGGCCCCATAAATCCTGACCCCCTCCCGGCGTTCCCAACCCTGTTTGCTTCCTGCGTCAGTGCTCCCGGTGAGTCACAGCTGGGATTCCTCAGCTCTGAAGTGGTTCCTTCTCCTTTCTTTCCTCCCCCCTCCTTTTCTCCTCCCCAGGTGCTGAGCTTTTTTTTTCCAAAGCCTTGAATTGAAGGGTGTGTCTATGAAATCTCACAAACACACACAGGCCCTGGCAGGAATGGGTGAGCACTGTTCCCATTATGTTATGAATACCTGGCCGATTGCCACGGGGATGGTGCCAGGCTGAGCAGCCAATCTCCAGCACCTAGACCTGCTGAGCTCTGGGGTTTTGCTCCTCTCGCTAAGTCACTGCTTTGCAGAGATGGACAGTTTTAATCTCTTCTCAGCAACAGCCATGTTTTTTGTACTTGCTTGGCCTGCTGTGATATCCCAGTTCCCACGGTTTGCTTCTTCCCAGGGTAATGTGCAGGTAGGGGTGGAGAATTGAGCAGGCAGCTCCGGACTGCCCATCCTGCTGTGTGACTCATCTCGGCCAATGTGCAATCTCAAATACTTTCTGTTACCCTGCCCTACGCACTGGGCACTGCCCCAGCTCACCCGGGCCCTTCCATGTCTCTCAGCTCAATCTGCTGCATCAGGATTGGAGGCTGCCTGGTGTATCTGTGCATTGCAGACATCTGTCAGGCTGGGAGGGAGCACAGCTGGGTGGTCAGGGCCCAAACTGCCAGCATTGACCCAGGGTAAATGTGTGCTGTTTGTGTGGCTCCTTGTGCTGCTGAAATGTCCCCATGAGTGCTTGAGTGTTTCTAATGAGGACTATGAGGGGTATGAGGTGTTTGAATGCTTAAAGTTAGTAGAGAAGGGGCACTGGCTGAGTCTATGCATGACCTTCCAAGTAGATTCAAAACTGAAGCCCAGACACAAGCTCTGGTTGCTGATGTCTGCAAAGTCCCACGTGAGCTGGTCTTCCTGTTGGTAGTGCCTGCTTGCCCAGCTGAGCCATCAGAGCAAGTTTGCAGCAGGGCTCTTTGGCTGAAAGCTGTCTTAAAGGACTGGCTACCATCTGTGCTTGCAGCATGTGAATCGTGGTACAAACATGACTTGGTCTGAGCTGTAAAGTCTCAATCTCAATCGCTGATGTGACCTTCTTTCTATTTTCCCTAGGTTGCTCAGCCACTAGCTCACACAACATCTGCCTGTGGCATCGTGGCTCTGGTCTGGACAAGCTCACCTTTCCAGGTCTCAGAGATAACCTCCCATGCTGGAAAGAGGAGCATCCCACTCTCTACTGAGACCTGTTGGAGGTTAGCACAGCCATAGACCACAGTTCACACACTCCTGCCTGCCTGGAGGTGCCTTGTTTGCGTCCCCAGCTTTAAGCAGAGGTTCTGCTTCTCCCATTGCCCTTTTGCTTTCATGCTCTAGGTTCCCACAGACTCCCACTGCCAGCAGGTGATGTTGTTGCTCTGTGACGTGAATGCTGTGTGTGCAGTGGGGAGAATAGGTCAGGAGGTGCTGGGAAATGAGCAGCACCATCGTTTGGATTCATGCCTTCCATGGAACAAAACGTCGTCCTCCTCCATGTACTGATCCCCATCCTCTCTGCCCCCACATCAGTGCTCTGTCCTCCTGGAGGGCTGTGCAGGATTATATATGGGCAAACACCAAAAGGCCAACCCAATTTCCATTTTGTTTCAGGTAAGGCTTCTTTCAGACCCGTGACAGCCTTGTGGAAACGCAGGTATTTGGGTGGGGAGTGCGTTGAAGCAGCAGCTGCTGTGAGTCCCTGGTATGCCTGGAGGTGGAGGCGTGGGACCTATTGGCACTCCCACCCCATAAGCCCAAGGGCAGTGAGCTGACACAACTCTCCTGGAATCTGTCCCGCTCTAACCAGGATTGTTGGCAGGCAGGCACCGAATCTTGGCAGCACAACAAGAGAATGCTGGTTTCTCTGAAATTCCTGGGCTCGTTTGGTCAGGGTGCTGGCATGCAGAGCCGGGGAAGAGTTGGCACGTGCGTGGCTGCAGCAGAGCAGTGGGGCCTGGAAATGGACTGAGGGCTGGCAGCTCAGGATCTCTCCTGCATCCCTACCAGCTGGTAGCAGCTTTGGGTCTTGATGGGGTTTTTGAATGTTCTTAATTTCGTCACTAATCTGTAAGTGGTAGTCCAATTTTGTCCTTCATTTCTCCTCTCAGGGTGAGCTGCCATGCCAGGCCTGGGAGCCACTGTGCTAATAGGCTGTCAGCCCCATCACACCAGTTCTGGCAGTGCTGGGAATCCCACCAGTGACTGGGAAATGGCTCCCTCCAGCTCCTGTTCCCCTAACCCAAAGGTAGGCTGAGGGCATCCCAAAGCTGCAGCTCCTTTAGCAGGTCTGCACAGGCACTGCTGTCTCCCAGGCACTATTTGGGAGGTAGAGACCCTAGGGCTGCCCTGTGCAAGTGAAGCACAGGTGGAGGTGGAAACAAAGCAGCCAGGCTGGCTGCAGTACAGAACAAGAGGTTTTTTCACATGTCTGGGACAGTGAATGACTGGAAATAGTTGGAAGAAAGGTGGGATTTGTGAGATGCAACAACTGTGTTGGGGCAGCCCTCCCTTGCAGCACTCAAACTGAGCTCATTCACAAGGAGTCTAAAGGGCTGCAAGAGAGGAAAGCCCCAGCTATGCTCTGTGCCCAATGGTAGATTCATACAGGGCAGAATTTCCCTATCTTGTGCCAGTTTGGAGCAAGACTATGCGAATTCTGTCTCCTTGCCCTGCTGCAGGTAGAGCTTGGCATGCCTGCCTGAGGAGGCAGGGCGTGGGAGGGAAGGTTGGGCCTTGGCAAACTGGGCATGGTTCAGGTGTTTGCCTTCCTCCTGGATTGGCCAAGGAGAGAAGAACTTGGCCTTATATGGTCAAAAAAGCCTATGCCGGCGGTGCTCCTCCCTGTGAAGAGACACGTGGGGAGGTGTGGATGGGCTGATGGGGTCAGGCGTGTTTTCCTCCATCCTCCCCTGCTCTCCCTTTCCTTCTCCAGATACCCTGGAGACAATTATGGCATTTGCTTTGCAGCCAAACGTGGCTGATTCCTGGGGCTTGCAAAAAGGCTGCTTCCCTCAGCGGGTGCTGCTGGTTTTGTGTGCCCCCAAGAGCTGAGAGGTGATGGATGGGCACAAAATGGTGCCTGTGGTCAGAGTTGGGTATTTCATCAAGCTCGGGTATCTGGGAAGATGGTAGTAGTGGTACAAATCATTGCTTCTCTGCTGGTTAAACCTCTTTGCTGCTTGTTTAATTGCCTGCGGGAGTGTCTGGTTAGGAAAGCTAAACTATAGCACAGCCCCCCTCCCCAAAAAGAAACCACAAAAAGGCCTGATCCTGTCTTAGACTGCAGACAAAGATGCGTGGGAGAAACTGAGGCACAGTCCAAGATAATATAGGAAGAAATATCTATCACAGCTCTTCTCTTTGCACAGGATTGAGGGAGTTCTGTTTCCCAGCGGCTGGGTTCTTGGGCTGAGCCACTTCCAGCCCTGGCAATGACTGTGCCAGTGGCAGGTTGGGAGGTGAGCCTGGGGGATCTGTCTTTCTCCCCTTATCTTGCACCCTGTGTCTTGGAGTTGCTCCAGATGTGAGCTGGAATCAGGAGGAGCAGTTATGGGTGAAGTGGGACGGGCAGATTAAAGTGGGCTGAAGATTGGAGGGTGCTTAGGGGTAGGTGCAGTGGGGGGACCTACTGCAGCAGGACAGGGAACAAGGTGCAGTGGAAAGTCTGTAGAGCTCTGGGGACATCTCTTTTCCACCCCAGGAACATGTTTCCATCTCAATTCCCACACTTTTAATATCATGGAACGTGTGAAAGTTTTTGCCATCCCTCTGGTACGAAGCATGAACCTCACTTGCACTGATTTCCCTCATCTAAATTTCCTTGCACCTCTGAGCCTGGCTGCTTAGTGTCCTGCATTGGGTCCAGGTCTGTGATATGTTTAATTGGAGCCTCATAAAGCTCTCTTTGCTTCTCCTGAAGGAACGTGGCTGAATCTGGAGGGGGTAGAAACGTGTGAGAAGACAGACAGCTGTCCAGCTACAGGTGGGAGCCTGGTTCCTGCAGAGCAGATGGGCTGAAGGTTGCACGTCCCATTATAAAAGTTTTAAAAAAAATTATAAAAAGTTATTTTAGTGATTACTGGCAAGCTTTAGCCCCGTGGCAGACCTCAGTGGCTCAATTTCCCTTCATAACCACAGTGATACCCCCACAGTGTCCAGGGAGAGATGTTGACCACGCTTTGTACTGTTTCTTGCAACCTGAGAGCTGTTTTCCTTCTCCTGGGAGGCTGGGCTTGCTGGAAGGAAAAAAAGGAGAGGGTTGTTTGGCTGTTGCAGTGCTTGGAAGCCTCAGAGTCCTTCGGAAGCTCTTGCAATGGTATCACCTGCCCAGGAGAGGGAGCCTGGAGCTCACACTTGGGTGCTCCCCAGCCCAGGAGGCAGTGGCTCAGGCATGCAGTACCCTTAGATGTGGTCTGGGGCTCAGGCACTGCCCGGCTGGAAAACAGCAGAGGAGCCTTGTTGCTTCCCTCTGTCTGCTCCAGCTTGTCTCCTGGACTCTGTCCCAGTTGCTGTTGTGCAGATGCAGATATTTACCTGCTGATCCTCCCTGCCAGAGTGTGCACCACCAGTACTGGCTCTGCTCCTGCTTTCAGCACACGGCTTTATCAAACTTTATCAATCCCTGGGTTTTGCCCCTGGGTTTTGTCTCACAACTGGGCCATGTCCTGGACATCTGATGTCTCCTTTCCCTATGCTGGAGTAGGCACTTCGATCTTTGGCCCCAGAGAGAGTTTGAGATCATCTTTGGGAAACCTCTTGCTGCTGAAGTGATGTGGCTTTACCTGGATGCAGCTGTGCTTTGGATTGTGCATACAGCTGGCCAACTAATGAGGTTGAGCTTGCCTTTTTTTTCTACAGCAGCTAAATCTGGTGGCCACAGCACTGACTGCTGTGCTAGCTCAGCTTTATTCTCCTTCTAGGTCTGTCTGCTGCCACCCCAAAGGGAATTGTGAGATCCTGAGTTGATGGTACTGCCCTGTATTCCTGTAGCATTCAAGAGTTGTGTTGTCCTTCACTGGGAAAAAAAACTACAGAACTTCCCCATGGAATTTAACAGCTGCTGTTGGGGTGCAGGCCATTTCTCTGCTGTAACAGGAATTAGCCCTGAGGAAGGGACTGGTCCTTTAGATAAAATCAGCACTTAAGGGATAGTATGGTGGAGGAGTAGGACTGGTAGATGCACAGATAGGGGTGTCCCAAAGGTATGGGGCCACCTTGGGCATAGCTCAGCTCCTGTCAATAAGTACAGGAATTATCCTGCTGCCTAAAATCGTTGCCTCAGTGCTCTGTAGCTTGATATCACTTTTCCCATCCTCAGGGGGAAACTGAGGCACGCAGCAGTGAAGTAAGTGAGACTGTGAGATGGTAAGCTGGGGTTGTCCTAACAGCTGCCCCTTTTCTACCCAGTAGTCCTGCTTTTAGCCTGATGCTCTGGCCATAGGGTTCTTTCTCAATCTCCTCGGCAGTGGAGAGCTCAGAAACAGGAAAAAAAAAAAAAAAAAAGGACCAAATTAAAAAATAAAATAAAAATAAAAATCCACCACCCAGAAACATGAAAGGGAGAGAAAGCAGCTACAAACACTCCCTGTACACGACTGAGCTGCTGCTGAGCTCCTGCCCTCCCCAGCCTTGCTGTGAGCGTGGTCCCAAACACCCCATCCTCCAGTTCTCCTGCACTGAGAGTGCTGAGCTCCCTTCTGTTCAGGTTTCACCCTGAACAACGCCAGCTCTGTCTCCTTCCAGCCATGCTCCCCGTGCCTCAGCCCCACCCTGCCTTCCCAGAGCCCTGGGCTGCTCAGAGCCCTCATTCATTCCTCTCCTGGGCTCTGTGCACTTTTGCTGTCGCACGCCCTTGCACAAACCCAGCATTGTTCCTTCTCCTGGATGGTCTGTGCTGGGTTCTGCCTCCAGGGGAAGCTCTGTGCTCAAGTTCCATCTCCACCTGAGCTGGCAAGCTCACCCTACGCATGGCTCTCCCCTTTCCCCACCCCTACCAGCCTGAGAAATTAAGAGCCCTCGCCTGTGCCATCAGCTGGTGTAACAACTGGGAGCTCTAGCTGAAAGCCTGGAGCATCCTCCCTTCCTCCGATATGCTGACCTGGAAGCAGAGCATTTCTTTTGTTAGGGAGCAAAGGGCAGAGCAGAGAGGCTGCCCATCTCAGGTCCTCTCGCTCCTCTGGGGGTTGTGTGTTGTTGACCTCCCATGAGAGCCATAGAATCATAGAATGCCTGGGTTGTAAGCGAC
The DNA here is from genome assembly GCF_905368555.1 of Meleagris gallopavo. Classification (NCBI taxonomy): domain Eukaryota; kingdom Metazoa; phylum Chordata; class Aves; order Galliformes; family Phasianidae; genus Meleagris; species Meleagris gallopavo. The sequence goes on along the minus strand of NC_139434.1, from coordinate 643,896 downwards.
CTTACAGATCATGCAGTTCCAACCCTTTTGCTGTTGGTGTGTCTCTCCCCTCTACCAGCTGCTCAGGTCCCCATCCATGGCCTTGAGCACCTCCAGGGATGAGGCATCCACAACTTTTCTGAGCAGCAGTGCCAGGGCCTCATCTCCCTCAGCTGTATATGTTCTTGAGCAAGGGGCAGCAGAAAACCACTGTGCTCTGAAAGAGCACCTCTGAAGTGAGGGGCTGCATGGAAGTGTGGTTCCCTGGTGTAGACCTGGGTCCCAGCTGTGCAAAGGTTCTTCTTTGCAGAGATGCAGGGGGAACTGAGCAAGGGGAAGCTCAGGGCAGGGTCAGGGGAGCAGCTTGGTTCCCCTTGCAGAAATGCATCATCTCCTGAAAATGCTGTGTGCCCAGTAGGGAGCTCCCCAAAACTGTGGCTTCGTATTTGCCCCTCCAGCCCCGTGCTCTTCTCCCTGAGGATCTGGACCAAGCAAAGTGTCTGGGGAGCGATTTCAGCTTTGTTTGCCTGTGAGGGATTAACTGGAGTTCTCAACCCTGGCAGCTGAGGAAGGAATTGCCATTTCAGGTGGGTTGTGGTAAGAAACGCAGAGAAAACCATGAATGCAATGCTGTCCATGTGTCACTCTGTACTTTATTATAACTCTGGAGAGCAGGTGTTCTGGTTACATAGATGCTACAGTCATTGTCTACCCTACAGAAACATGGAAATGCTGCGATGCACTCAATGGAGATGCACCATGAGACTGATAACAGCTCCTGTGAACTCAGGTGGGGCTACATGGCAGTGATTGAGGTCAGAGCCTGGCCTCATGAAGGAAAATACTGCAGGGCTCTGCCTGTGTCAGTGTGTACAGCAGTGCCTGTACTGAGGCCAGGACTGCAGCTATAGAGTTGGCCCCAGGAGCTTTGGTGCAACGTAGCTGGTGTGCATCAGCTGGAGTCAGCCAGGTAAGATAAAAGCCACTACAGAAGTGCAATAAATACAAAGACAAGTCCTGCTTGTTTTAGTTAGATGGGAACCAGAGACTATCCCATTTCTAGGACCTAGCACCATTACATGTGAAGTCTGGAGTGCCTTTAGGGGCAATAGGCAGAGATGCTCTCTGTTAGAAAGAGGTGGCTTATCAAAATAAAAGCTGAAGGAGTTTTAGCTTTAGTGGCATGGGAAAGAATGAGGGGCCACCCAAAAGGCAGTAAAATTGGTTAAATGCTCTGAAGTAGGCAAGGATTCCAAAATAGAGCCAGCATGTTCGTCAGCAGACATGCAAATATGGATGTCACAAATTCATCTGGCTCAGGTTGATTAGCCCACATCTCCCCCAGCTCTACTTAGAAGGCTTGGAGCTGCCTTCCATTGAAAGCCACATCAGTGAGCACCTCTTGGACATGCACAGAACAGAGACAGATCAGAAAGAACGGTTTTGTAATACTGGTAAAGTGGCTGGGCTGATGGCTACTGTGTTAAGAGCTTGTGTAATAATACTTTCCCCTCCTGGCAAGCTCCTATAGATAGATCTCAACGGTTATGAATGCAGATCCTCTCTGGAAACAGACCTAGAGAGGAAGATGTCAGTATGGTTCCATACAGGAGAGGTTCTAAAACCTTGGGTTGATTTTTGCTTGTAACTGGTAACAGAGATGTTAACTGGGATGCTGTGAAGATAAAAGGGACAGCATGGAGTGGATTCCCATCCTTCAGCCCTTGGACATTGGCTTGAGTTCGGGAGAAAGTGCTCTGGCCCCATTTGCCTCCAGGTGCCATTGGGTCTGGTTTGTGCTGCAGGGCTCCATTTCTCCTAGGAGCATTCTTCAGTGAGCAGGGAGCTGAGCTTTGACCGGGCACTGCAGCTATAGGGATCTGCTTCAGGTGCTGCCAGGTTGTCACTGTGGCTTCTGGAGAGCAGAGATTTTGTGCAGCCTCCGTTCAGCTTCATCTCACCATTGGCACTGCCTGTTCCCCTGGCAAACAGCTTGGAGTTCCTTAAGGTGCTGGCAGAAACTGCTGGGTGGGGAAAGATAAGAAGGGGTGAGCTTAGAAATGTTTTATTTATGCTTCATTTCACCATTTTGTGTGAATAAAACCACTTACGGTGCTTTGGTCTGGAGTGGACGGTGCTGATGACTGTGGGTATCGGTGACTCCATGCTGTGAACATAAGGAGAGAACGTGAAGATGTGTGTTAATATCTGCAGTTCCAGAAAGGTATGGAGGGCTGGAGTTTGGCTCATGAGAGCTGGGCTGCATGGGCAGAGTTAAGTGCTTGGTTGGGTTGGAAGGCTGACTCAACAGCACCTGGACAAAGCAGTGTAGAGAAGTGCTGGTGCTTTTCAGTCTGAAGGCTTTAAGGCAAAGTTCAGAGCAAGAGACAGGGCTGAGCTGTATGGGGACTTCTGGGATTTGCTCTTTCTTTAATCAATCCTTCAATACCAGACTCAAAGCATGGGGTGTCTGCTTTCTCCCTAGGTGTTTGTGTGCATCCCTCCCACTGCTCAGGTGCAGAGAGGCCCACCTCACCTGCTTTCCTCTCCTTCCACCAGCTTCCTGTAAGTGAGGATCTCCAAATCCAGGGCGAGCTTGATGTTCATCAGCTCCTGATACTCTTTCACCAGGTGAGCCATATCCTCCTTGCTCTTCTGTAGGGCTTCTTCTAGCTTGACCAGTTTGGCTTTGGCATCCTTGAGGGCCGTCTCACCATGCTCTCCTGCTTCTTTGATATTCTCCTCTAAGTACAGGCACTGGTGTTACGAAAGGAGAGAAAGTAACAGAAGTGTTAGATGTGTTGTAGTTTCAGATCTGCCTGTCAGAGCTTTGTCACCCATCCCAGGACGCACCTGGCTTTTTTGGGACACGATGCAGGACCTCAGCTTCTGGATTTGGATGTTCAGGTCTGCAATCTCCCGTCGGCTGTCAAGGAGGTGACCCCCATAGGTGGCTGATTGGGTGTTCCCTTCATTCAGCTGCAGGGTAGATGGAAGCACATGTTATCTCTTGCTCCTTTGCTGTAGCAAAGGAATCTAGTAAGTTTCCCACTGCCCCTGGGGAGAAATGCCTAAATAGGGGAAGAAATAGCTGGTATGTGGAAGGGTTTAGGACTCGTTCTTATAGCGTCTTCTAGCTGTACTGTAGGCATGGAACACACTGTCCATTGGTTTCACCACATTCTTGCTTGCTCTGTTTGGAGGAGGTACCAGAGGAAAATAATTTGCATCCTAAGTGGGCCAAGTTACCACTAGACAATGATCTTGCCTTCCTCAGTTGGCAGTGTGGAGAGCCTCAGGCTGTGAAACTCCTGATTTACACACATGAGTTAGAAGGGACTGATCTAGGTTAGCACCCTGTCCCTCCTTCCATTCCCAGGTGTAGTTTGTCTCTCCACATCTTGCTGAGTCTTGTAGTTTCTTTTTCCCTCTTCTCTCCCTCCTCTCCCCATACCAATCAGATAAGGGGACATACCTTCCTCCTGGTAAGTGCTTCAGCCTCCTCCCAGCTCCGAAGAGCCAGGGCTTCATACTGAGACCTCACTTCTTCCACAATCCTGCTCAGGTCAAGCTTGCACGTGTTGTCAATTCCCAGTACAACAGAAATGTCCTTAATTTCTGTCAGCAGCTCCTCGAGTTCCTGAATAGCAGAGAATAGAGATATCAAGTGTTGAACAAAGCTACTTGCCACAAGAGAGCTGAACTCTGGCACATCTGATGTCCTGAGCCAGGCAAAGCGTCTTCCTGATATGCAGTGTGTGGATGGGTAGACTTTGTAGGTTTTTATTCTCTTAAATTCTGAATCTGGTATTTTTTCCCCCCATAAACTCAGGCTCAGGCTATAGTATGGATTTAGGACCTCTGGGTAACATATGTTACTTGTCCAACAAAATGGTGTTTTTGCACTTCATCAAAAGCAGGTGAGTTGCAGGTGATGCTTCAGTATCTATTGATGTTCAGATGGTGGGCATATCTGTGCAGGGCAAGAAACCAAGAAACAGGGTGTTGTTAGTGGTTCTGCAGCTAGTGCTTCCATAAAGATGCCTTTACTCAGCTCTGCTTCAGTATCTACACAGGTAGGGGCTGCCACTTCTGTTGTTACAGTCTGCTTTGTGTCTAGGAAGATAAGGGAGAATGAAGACCCTTCTCTAAACACATCCATGGTCGGCAGAGCTGCTTCTGTATGCTGGAGAAACTCAAACCAGCCCTGGGGGGTGAGAAACAGGCATGCACAAGCTGCACTATCACTGACTCGAGTATTTATTCTTGATAGCTGACTCGGTCACAAAAGGAGTCAGACAATGATGAATGCAGTGAACCTAAAAAAGACCCTTCATCTATGCCAGTAAACTGCTCTGCTGGGTAGTTTGTATCCTGACAAGACAGGACCTGATGCATTGCACCAAGCAGATACTGTACACGTTCACTTGGCAGCTCCCCCAACCTCAGACTGCTCCAGCAAAGGTTCACTTCTATCAGTTTCTCTGCAGTTTCTTCTGATTTGCACCAGTGTGAATGGGAGCAGCATACATCTCTCCCCATCTTTGCTTTCATCTCAGTGTTTTTTGTTGTTCCCTTTTGTACAGCTGCCTCTAATCTCTTAGAGAAACACCTGTATGCCTTGTTTGCCTTCCCTTCCCCTGACTGGGAAATAAAGAGCCTGATGTGGTGACTCATGAGGAAAAGGTACCCCACTGATCTAAAGAGAATGGGATTATCAGGGCACTTGTTCCTAGCTGTTATTAAATCCTTGTGCTTCCTTGTTAATGTTTGAGCATGGCAATAGCTATGTGAGAAAACTTGTGTGTTGCAAGTACTCTGCTAAAAAGAAAAGGGGAGAGAAGATAAAGAGGACCAAAGCTGGGGTGGTTTTCTGATTCATACTGGCATGCTGTGAGCAAATCTGTCCCACAGTTCCCCCTGCATTTGCCCCTCTGCTGGGTATGCATGCCCATGCATTGATGGCAGTCAGAGCAATTGGTGCAGGTGAGGAAATGAGTGAAAACCAGCTTTGGAGGAGAGGGTGGGAGAGGTGGGAGGTGATTTCTTTGCATGGAGGATGTGTTAAGAAATAGTGCAGACTGCTGCTAAGAACAGCAACGTAGGACCTAGAAGAAATCAGACCTGGAAGATGGAAGCATACTGGCATTCTGTGTAGGATCTGATATGCCTCTGCTCCTGAAAACTGCTTTGCACCAGGAGTGATCATTTTAGAGAAATTCAGGCCTCATGCTTAGATGTGTTCTAGCACAGTTCTGTTAGTGGGCAGGTCATTCTGCTCCTCCCTGCCTCAGTTTCTCCACAAAAGGCAGTAGCACTCCTCTGCCAAGCATTCTCATTGTTTGTATTGGTAGAATTCTGACAAATCGTTAGTATTCCCCAAACACTGCCAAGCCTGCTTGGTAGCATTTTACAGGCTCTGAGTAAGTGGCTGAAATCACATTGCTGTGTTTGAGGAGATGCAGGCATGCTGCACCCTATGGGCTTATTTAGATGCAGTATCCTTCCTCCCCTTGGTGAAGTAATCTCTCTCAGTTTGGTGCAAATTGGGAACAAAGCCCTCTCTGTATTGGAGCTGTCTGCAAAAAAAAAAAAAAAAAAAAAAAAAAGCCTTTCTTTGTTTGGTCTTGCCTGTGTGCCAAGGCCACCCTCCCAGCTGTATTTCTACCTGCTCATAGATGGTTTTCTTCAGGTCCATCAGCTCTTGGAGCCCGCTGAGTTTCACCTCTAGCTCCGTTCTGTGCAAGGTACTGGCATCTAAATCCTGCAAAAGGTGTATTAACAAACAGTTGGAGTGTATTAATGAATAACTGGAGAAGTCCTTGCTGCTGCCCCATCATCTTCAGCAAGCATTCTGCCTGCTGTGTAGTGCCTGGCACTCACAGAGCTGCTCTACGAGCACAGAAGCTCCTATGTGATTTAGCTCTGAACTCTTTGTTTCTGTGGTTGTTTTGGCTTTTTCTTTTTTTTTTTTCCCCTTAGGTGAGAGCTTAGGTGGAAGTCTGCAATGGAAGGGTGGAGAAGGAAACAGGCAGGGCTGGTCCATACCCACTCATCTTTTGTTCACCACAGAAAGCAGGGGTTATTGAAAACTGATGCTGTCCACAGAAGTCACCAGAACTGCCCCTACTGGCTGATGGCTGCGTCAGGGAAAACATGCAATTAGCCGTAATGATCATTTGTGGAGAACATTTCCTCTGCCTAATAATATCCTGCATTCCTACACCTTGGATTATTATTTTTTTTTTAATATAAAGACCGTGCACAAAGCCTTCCATTTGAGCTGATATTCAAATGCAGCTCCTCCTGGGACGGGATGTTTGTGCAGGGTGTGGCCGTGCAATGTTTTGTGGAAACAAAAGCAAACACATTTATCAATTTCCAGCCTTTCCCAACCTGTGCTGTCATTCAGAGGGAATGCACAAAGGAGGAGGAGAGGCATTGCCTTGCAGGGTTCTGAGGTGCCGTGTGGCTCTGCCTGACCCCTGTGCTCCTGCCATCAGCCATGGGGCTTTTCTATAACCACAAGTGGCCCAGATTCTCTTATACTCTCCCTGTTGAAATGGTGACCTTGTTCACCACGCTGCTGTCTTTCTCAAGGCCTTACTACCCTACAAAACCTCTGTGATACGAGGGCTCTCGTGCTTCTGGGCAGCTCTGGACTCTCCTGGCTGATCCTGGACCACACTGCCTCTCTCAGGCTGTTCTGTGACTGCAGGGCTGATGTACAGACCATACAGATGCAAAGCTCCTCTTGTCACTCACCTTCTTGAGCTCCATGAAGGTGTATTCCATGCCGCTGCAGAGGCGAATCTCATCCTCGTATCTAAAGAGAGGGGGGGAAAAAAGCAGTCAGAAATTGCACAAGCCAGTCAGATGCTTCAGGTTGTCTTGCTGGCCCCCAAAAAAGCATTGGCATATAGGCTTTCTGCTTTTACCATCTCGTCCCACCTCCTTCAGAAGGTGTGAGATATCTTAGGTGTGAACATCTGGACAAGAGAGAGGGCAACAAGCTCCCACCTGCCAGCTAACACCATTAGCACCTTCAGCCTGAAAAACCCCAGAGTACAGAGCAGGTAGCTTTAACACTAATTTAATTTGAGGGCTGAGCAACCTCAGGATACCTCACATTCACCACAGAGAGAGAGCAGGCACTGTGAATTGAGGTATGGTGGATTGTTCTTGGGGAATTGTTCTCAGTGAAGCCCAGATTCTCACCCCAACTCTTTTTTTCTCTTTCAGATATCCTCAGCATTTCCAGTGTCTGAAAAGCTTCTCAAAGGAGGAAGCTTTGGATTGTGTAAAATCAAGAAAACAAACAAACCAAGGAAATAGACTGCATTATGGCCTAACTTAAATCTTAAGCACACTTTATGAAGGAACAGAGGACGTGGCAAAGCATTTCATTGAAAACATTGCCCACAGAGCAAAAGGTAACAAAAACCAGATGGGACAGGGTGGAGTGCTAATATCCAGCAAAGGAACCAACCCTGGAGGTGTTTAGAAACAGGTCTGATAAGGACTAGGACAGCAAAGATTTGGTCCAAGGGCAAGCATGTTTCCTAAAGGAGAACAGAGCCAGGAGGGTAGTTTAGGGAATACCAGCCCTTTGGGACACAGAGTCTCTTTTGGGCTAGATCTGTGACCAGCAGCTTGGTTGACTGGCTGTCCAGATACCAGGAATTTTGTGTGATGGGTGCAGGGTGCACTATAGGAATGCTGGTTCTGCTGAAATGGAGGAGGTGGTTCTCTTAGAGAAGCCTTAGCTTCCCTGCTCTTCTGTGACACCTCCAGCTCCTCTTACCCAGATGTGCTCAGAGCGTTTCCAGGCTGGGAATTAAATCTTTGAGTGCTGCTTATAGATGTCATCAAATTGGTATGGGGAAGGCTGAGACATTTAGGAATCAGGTGAAATGGCATCTCCTAACAGAGAGATGATAATGAAATCAGGAATGGCAGCCATTCCATGGGCAGACAGAGATGGGACAAGGGAGGATGAGATAGGATATAGGGGGGGAAATTCTTTACTCAAAAGAGAGTGAAGCCCTGGCAGTGCTGCCCGGAGAAGGGTAGGTGCCCCATCCCTGAAGGGGCTCAGTGCCATGGATGGGTCCCTGGGCAGCTGATGGAGAGGTGGGAGCAGCCCAGGGCAGGGAGTGGGGCTGGGGGAGGCTTGGAGTCCCTTCCAACCCAAACCATTCTATGATTCTATGCTTGATTCTGTTCTTTGGCGGTCAGGTGTGCATCGCTCCAGTTAGAAGTGAGCCTTCTCTGCTGCTTCCTTACCAGAAAGAGGGGCTGAGCCTGGGGGCAGAAGGAGGAACAAGCATTGGAAATGCAGCCAGGAGATTGCTTTGCAGGGCAAAAGGGATACATCCTGTCCAGGAGCTGATCCTTAATATCAGAAACATCTCCCTTGAACTGTTGCTTTCTCCACAGAGGGGACAAAGGGCACAGAAGGATCTGACTGTCACAGGTCCTACAGCTGGGCACTTCTGAGGTTCCCCTTAGGTACCCCATGGCGTTAAACTCACCCTCTCTTTGCCTGTTCTTATAAGGCTAGGCAGCTAGCAAGATTTACCTGTCTGGTTTTTCTGCTCTATAGCTGGAATGTTAGCTGTGTTGCCAGTAACTATGTACCGAGCTTAATTACAGCCTGCCACTCTTCCTTCATCCTCATTGCATCTCAGCCCAATCCCAGTCTGTCCCAGCCTGCCAAAGCAGCTTCAACGCATTGCCAGGCGCTGACATAATCTCCCGTGTGGAGCAAACAACGCTCCTGACTGAAAGGGGAGCAGGCCAAGCCAGCCCGACGCGCTCACCGCATGGCTCCAGAGGGACCTGGCAGCCAGGAGGTGACTCACATGGAGATGGAGCCTTCTACAAACACATCACAGCATTTATCTCCTTCAAGGTAATCCTCGAGCAATCATGCATAAAGGTATAAATCCATCCTATCTCGCTTTAACAGCACTTGAGATGGGCGTCTGGTCGCCTTGGGCTCCTTCTGGAGTCAGTAGAACAAAATCAGAGTTGAGCTGAATCTCAGGCAGGCTACATGCCTCTCTGGATGTACCTTCAAGGCTATCTTAGGGTAAAGATACAGTGGTGGGATGGATCTGAGCCCAGCAGCATGGGGCTACATCAGTGTGTCTCCTGCAGAGCAAGGAAATGGGGTAGGGAGCAGCTGAAAGCCAGCTGTAAAGATGGAAGGTGGAGGAGTGCTGACTGACATTGTTCAGGGGGAAAACCTGGTTATCACAAACTCTGGCTTTTAGATCTGGCCCCCCTGAATGTTGTTAACTCTGTATTTTCCTGCAGTATTTCTCCAGTCCCACCCCAGAGTTGCTCAGCACATGCAAAAATTCTGTGCCTTCTCATTCAAATGGATTTTTGCATGTGCAAATTGCACATGGGGAGCTGAAGCAAACTCTGGGCAGTCACCCCCACCTGAGCACGTTTCAGTTTTGGCATGATTTCCTAAAGAAGCAGCATTTGAGACCCTGTGTCAGATTTTAACCCTCTCCCTTGTCCCCTCTCCATCCTCTTCTGCCTTTGAAACCATGACAACAGATAGCAGCACTGCTCAATGGCAACCAAAGGAGTTTGGAAGAAGTGGAAGCATCCCAGCTAGCTAAGTCTCCTGTGTATTTTTTGCAAAGCTGTCCCTGAACAGAGGGAGAAAAAGACAAATTGGAGTCTTTCTGAGGATGCTAACAGGCAGATTTTACACATGAGCTGTTGGGCAGCAGCTTGCTTGCCACTGAGCCACTGAGCGCACAGTGCTCTATGGAGGTGCCACAGCAAGGACAAGTGGATACCCATTTAAAACTGGTAGTGGAATTCCTGCCTTTTGCTTCTCCCAAAATATTTCCCCTGGGAAAATAAACCTCTACGGGAGCTGGAAACCTCCAAAATTTGCATGGATTAAGCAGCCCATTTACTCCAGAGAAAAAAACAATGGGGCAGAGGCGGTCTTCTTGACTTGCAGGACTCAACAGAGCTGGTGTGGGTTAGCATGGGGCTGGAGCATTGCCCTGGGAAGCTCAGCAGAAGTAGCAGTGCTCTCCCCACGGATCACCAATGGCTGAAGGCAGCACGGTGGGCTTTTGCTGTGGCAGAAATCCACCTGGATTTCTGCTGCCTGATAATACTGTGTTTGCATGCTGTGTTTTTATCCCGTGTGCTGGGTGGGATGTGGGCCCTGTTCCTCAAAGCATTTATGATTTCTGAATTTCTAGCACCGTAGCATCTCTGCCTCTTCTGCTCCTCTGTCCAACTAGGCTTAAACTGCTCAAGATTGAACACTGGGGGAAATACACAGCCTGTTTGCTGTGTATCCTCTACCCTTAAGAAATCAGGTTGAGAAATAACAATATTAAGTCCCAGATGTGGGCAATTAGTAAGTTAATTTGAGTACAAATAGAAGTACAAACTGGGAGAGCAGATGGATGTGGCTGATCTGATGTCTCTCCACAAGCCCGCCTATTTTCCTGACTTATGGAATAAGCCAAGAGTTGTCTTCTGTCAGTACAGAGCCATTGCTTCCTGGGGATGTGCAAGGAGGAGCAGGAGCTCCAGAGAGGTATGGAGGTCTTAAAACCTTTTAGGATAGGAAGTAAATGGTACAATCCCTATAAGGTCTTTGATCCAAGTCTAGGGCTGCTGTCTGTCAGCAAAGCAAGTGATTCCAGGTCTTTAAGTGAAACCAACATCTCAAAGCAGGCACACTCACCACGAGGAATTTAGGGATTTGCAGTGCACCAGTTCTAGAAGGAGGCTGAGCATAAACGCTTTCAGCATAAGGTCAGGAACCAAACTCCTAACTCCATGCCCTGCTCTGCCATCAGTTTGAGTAAATTTAACTGCTGCCCTGTTCTATCTGTCCATACCTCAATACATTTTGTGTTTTTTTTTTTTTCAAGTATTTGACAGTTACCCTCGAATTCAGGCTCTGAAAATAACTGGACCTTGACTTTACCCCTTTCACTTCCAACAATATCCATAACAATGGGTTGAACTGAAGATATTTTGCAATTCTTTCCCCCCCCATGCCTCAATGCTTCTGAATACCTTTATGGAGGTATCAGTCTTTCCCCTGATCTGCAGAGCCTGCAAAGATCACTGAGATCCTTGGGCTAAGCTCTCTGGAGAAGGGTGCTGCCATTATTCACACATCACATCGTGCATCAGGAAGAGGTGTGGGCTGTTATTTCAGATGTCTGTCAATGCCAGCAGAGGGGTGGCCCTTAGCTTTGTTGTTCTGTTTTGACAGTGCCCACAGGTGGGTCCTCCTCACTGCAAATTAGCATGAAAGTGCCAGAGATCCTGTATAGGCAAATGGGTGTAACTGGAAGGGAAAGTATCTAATTGTGGATTCATCTGTGTGGTATGCAAATAACACCGATAATAAGGAAAGCATTGTTTTCTTAAATGAGCCGTGGTGCATCTCAGATGTTATCTGAGGATCTCAAAGCTGTTGACAAAAGCAGCAATAAGCCCTCTGCAGCCAGTCCTCTCAAACTATCATCTGCCTCAATAAGTTCTATCCAGATGTTTAGGTTAGGGTTAGGTTAGAATTTAACCTTTTGGTGAAAACAGAACTTTGCTTTAATTTCTGGAGGGGGGAGGAGGAAAAGAGAGGCAGTTTGTTAATGCTAAGGGGCCCAAATCCGTAGATTGGTCTGGGGAGAAAGCTTTGGTTTGTGATAACAGTGTGGAGAAAAACTAATTCTTTGTTTTATTGGCTATCATTCCTGGTAGCATTGTTTCCTGTGCTCTGACCTCAGATGCCCCCATACTTTCTATAGGTTACTTTCATCTCTAGTTAGGTAGAGGGTAGGAAACCAAATATGGTTCTTCTCAAATATGCTGTCCTCTTTTTCTCTGGGAATAGCTTTCAATCAGTGCCACACTGCTCCTTGTCCCACAGCTTAACCAGCATCTTGCAAACATTCCCCCCTCATACATGGAGCCACATCGGACACCTACTTGCTTCGGAAGTTATCCATGGTGCTCAGGACCTCTGTCAACTCCGACTCGAGATTTTCTTGCTCGTAGTTGAGTGCCTGCATCTCTTGATTCATTTTGCTCATGTACTGATCGTAGATGGCCTTCATGTCTGATTCGGAGTGGGAATTGTCTTGATCCTTCAGGAAGTTCCACCGTGTCGTCAGGATCTTGTTCTGTTGCTCCAAGCATTGGACCTGATAAAGAGATTGCAGAGACCTCAGTAATTCTGACAGCACAGCAAAATGCCTCCGGTTTGGAGACCTCTGCAGCACTGAAATGTTGCTGGGCTTAGCTGAAATCTCCAGGTAAGAGCAAGAAATCCTCTGAAGATCCAGGGCAGAGGATGAATATAGGGGCTACAGAGGTTTTATGCATTTCATGCTGCTTAATTTCTTAACAGATCACATTCATGTGAAAGTGAAAAAGCATCTCAAGTCACTGAAAAAATAAAAACTGATCTATGCTGGTCCCCTTTGCCTCCAACCATATTGAAATAAAGGCCAAAAACCCACCAAGACTCATGCCCAGATGCCTGGGGTGAACTGAATTCTGATTTACTGCCTCAGAGTGGCACAAATCACTCCCCTCTAATCTGCAGGATTGCACCACGGTGAATCCTGAGCAATGAATCAGAGTCTTGGTTTGTATTGCAAAGCAGTGTAGATGAGAACTATGGGAGCTCTACAGAATAACTGAAATAATTAGGCTCCGTGTGAGGTCTCAGAGTCCCTATCTGCTAAGAGAGTATACGATGCGTTCTCATCCACCCACGATCCAAATCTGACACTCTTCTTTCCTGATGCTCTCCATTCTGAAGAATAATGCTGAGCGTTCAACAGTTTTCACATTCAAAGCTCTTGACTAATGTTAATTAATTATTTAATCATCACCCCTCCTCGTTGCTCTGTGAGGGAAACCAAACTCCCTCCGTCACATTTTGGCTGTGAGCTCCAAGCTGTCAATTGCCTTAACTCTGTCCTGGAGATGATTCAATGCTGACATGAGTTCATCTGTGCTACGAGGAAGATGCAGCATCACCTATACACTATATAGTGAGAAATGGGATACAAGGGCTATCAGGCCTCGATTTCTTCCTTGGACTTCAGTTTTGGCCAGGAAAACAGCAGTGAATCAGTGAGACAGAATGCTCAGGTTTGAGCACTGCACAAATATGGAGGGGAGAGACAGCATCATTCCCAGCTTCTCATCTGAGCAGAGGGCAGCCAGGTAAAGCAGCAGTGCTCAGATGCTTATAGTTGGGGGTGTGTGTGTGTTAAAGTCTTCCAAGTCTTGCTGTTGGAGACCTACTCCTTCCTTACAGCATAACACGTGTCCATAGATATCAAGTTGGCAGTGGAGTTTGTTGACTGGCTGCATTGTCCTGGCACAAAAACAGCATCGTGCTGTGTGTGCGCATGCGTGAGGCCAGGCAGCTCAGTGGCATGAGGAAGTGGCCACTGGGGCTACCAGTAACCAATTGGGCCATTTGTTCTCTCCATCTGAGGCATCTTCAGGATTGCACAACGGGACTGTGGTCAGCGGGGCTGGGATCAAACTGTGGGGTTGGATGTAGAGAACAGCCTCTCATTTTATGGCAGCTTTCTCATTCACTGCTAGGATAGTCAGTCTTTGCACTGGCTGCTGATCCAAGTCTCTCCCTGACCCTCAAACGAAGTCTTTGTTCCTGACCTCGCTTCTGATGGTTTGTTGCTCTTTTTTCTCTACCTAAATCTCTAGTTTTTACCCCGTTCCCAAACCATACCCATCCACCAGGCTGAGCTGCTTTCATCCTGCCATCTTACACGGCATCCCTCTTCAGCAGAAATCCTTTGCAAAGTCACGAAACGAGAGCTTTGTAGCAGAATCACTCAAATCAAGCCTCATTTCCTGGAAGAATAAACACAGAAGTGACCAAAGCTTGGACCTTGGAGGCTTCTGCATCTGAGCTGCTCAGGGTGAAGGCAGAGCTTCAGGCAGGGATTCCATCACTTGGCTGTTGACTGTCTCCCACTTGCACAAATCTGGATCAGATGAAAAGGCAATAGTAGCAGATCTGGAACAGCCTGCTGGAAACCCATCAGCAGCGAACTCCTGCAGTTATTGTTGTCAATTATCCGAGGAATTAGCAACTTGGGCTTCAGACCATCTGAATTCCTGATTAAAAAGACAAGTTCTCTGCGACGAGGAAGTGTCATTAACTTTCTTCTGGAATGAAGGCCTGAGGCAGGTGGCTGAAATTTCCCACTTACGTACCACTTGAAGCTGCAGCCTTCAAAGCTAACTGCAGAAGCTGCAGGTGCTGAAGTCAAAGCCACTTAACTAAGGAGGGTTATTTGTATCTTCTGTCCATCAGGCCCTGTAATGCACACACTTATCAGCAGGTCACCAGGTTGAGTTTATCAGGAAATCTAGAGGCTGTCACTGCTTCCATCTTCATTTGTGTGGAACAGGCTGGTGCCTGTGGTCAGGCTCACGTACATTCTGTTACTGTGTGGTCGTCTCTCATCTCCCCTGCCCCCATCCTCTCACTCAAGGTCTGGTTTCTGAGCAGGGCTCAGTACACACACACACCCCTCAACCTCGTGTTCTGGGTGGTTGAAGGACCAGGGCAGTAGCACATGCAACACATCATTCTCCAGGTGATTTCCAAACCACTTGTTCTCCAAATCCAGGCCAAGATCAGTGCTTAGGAAAGCAGAGCTGCAGAGGCTGCTATGTTTCTCTGCGCAGGGTCAGCCCCCAGCACTGCTGTACACTGTTGGCACGTGGAGGTGTGGTGGGTGCACAGCTCTTCGTTGGGATGGATACTGGGGGAGGTGGACCCCTGCCCTCCTTTCCAGCATGAGGTCAGGTCCTTTTAGAGATTGACTTAAAGAAAATAGTACTGAAAAAAAAAAATAATAATAATCCCAAGCTGTAGTAGCTTGGCATTGAGTGCCGGTATTGTAGACTACAGTGAAGCAATCCTAGGAGATTACCATCTGTTTACAGAGCACCAGGGCTTTGCAGAAACCTGCCTTAGCTGGATGAGTTGTTTTCCTTTGAGAAAAATCTTCTGCCTTCTCATGGCTCTTTTAAGAGATGAAAGCGACACTTTCTTGGCTGAGCATGCAACCCCTCGTAGTGCAAACCGCAGAGGAGGGAGGTGGGTGGGGGGTATCCCTTGCCCACCATGCAGCTACAAAGATGATTTTCCAGCTGTCTCTCTGCAGCCAGTGAGGAATTTGAGCAGCCACTGTCGTCAGCGTTACTGCCCATGGCCGTATGTCCATTGCAGGACCAGGGCCTGCTCCATCCGTGTCCCTGCTGCCCAGGCAGGAAGGTCCCTGTCCCTGCTGTGCTGCCTAGGTTGACCAGCACAGGAGAGGCACGGGCTGCTGACCACAGCCATGGCCCAGCTTCACCTAGAGGTGATAGTAGCCCTCGTGCTAAGAGATAGCACTGAAGAAATATCTAATTGGGTAATTAAGTCTCACATTTGGAGCCTGGCGGTGGTTCACTGAAGGCCTTCATGAGCCTCATGGCAGTGTCTGCATCCATTTCCCCACCACCAGCATCCCCATCCCCACACCACAGCAGCTCCCCATACCTTCTCAATCAGGGTCACAAACTGGTTGTTGAGCAGCTTGATGTCCTCCTTCTCCTGCTCCCGCACAGCATGAAAGTCGGTGTCGATGTCAAGATGCACAGGAGCCAGGAGCCTGCCATCAATGGAGAGGTAAGAGGAACTCTGGTACCCACCATCTCCATGAAGGGCCCCACAGCTGGGGCTGCTCACACTGCTGGGACTGCAGCGGCCCAGGCTCTCCGGGGACGTGCTGCCTGCTCTGCCTTGGCTCATCCCTCCTGATGCCTCCCAGGAGCAGAGGGAGCCACTGCTGAAGGCTTTGCAGGGGTTAGTCATGCTCAGCTCGTGGCTCTGCTGTAGGGGAGGAGAAGGGAGGTAGAGAAAGAAAAAAGAAAAAAAAAAAAAAAAAAAGAAAAAGTGAAGTTTTCTTGCTGCTGCTGCTGCCTCAAAGGGAAGGAGAGCAGTGGCACGCTGAGCAGCTTGGGCAGCTAATTCCTGTCTCCTCAGCTCGTGGGTTGGCTAATAAATTACAAGCACCTGTTCTCCTATGTTCATTAAACGGAGGAGGGTGTAACCGTTGATGTAATCCAGATCAACCTGTTGGCTTCTCTTTTTTTTTTTTTTTTTTCCTCCCTCTCTCTGTACCCTCCTTTCTTCAGGAGCTTGTTTGTGTGGTGAAGGCATAGGCATTCACAGCAAAAACAAATCACTCCCAGGTAATTCGATGGGCCCTGAGCAGCTGCTTTCCTCGTCCTTAAATGGTGAAGAAAGCAAGCAAAGGAGCTCGGCTGCAGCAGGCAGGGAGTGCAGTGCTGAGTAGGGCTGCAGGCATGCACCTGGGTCATGGAGCCTGGGCTCAGCCCTCTTGGGTTTCCAGCCAAAGGAATTGTGGCTTTTTTTTTTTTTTCTAACAGAATGAAGGAGCTGAGGAAATCATAAAGGAAGGTTCTAAATTTGCTATGGGGGGGGGGGGGGTGTTTGAAGAATGCTTTTTGAGATCGTTGGGTTAGAGGTGCTCATGGTTGACCAGAGAGAAACTTCTGATGCTCTGAGCATTTGGAGATGGTGGGTCTGCTTTTGGGACCCCTTAGAGAGTTGAGGTTATTTGGTCTGACAGAAACGCAGGCATTCAGGGATCCAGATTGGATCCCAGAAGTGCCCGTGCCCCTCTGACACCTGCGTGTCCCAAAAGCCCTTTAAAAGCAAACTCAGGAGACACCAAAAACCACTTTCTTTTAATAAATTCTAGCCTGCCAAGGTGGCACGCCCTTAACTACTTGTTTGGACCTAGGAATAAACCAGCATTGGACACTGCTCTCCTGAAAGTGTTTTTCAGCTTTAACGCAGTTTTTCTCGTGTGAAAAACGAGGACAGAACGCCTACTTCTGCTTCCTTTGCTTTATTAACATGGTGGTGCTTTCAGAAAAGGGGATGGTCTTGGTCTTCTCTGGCCGAAAGGTGGAATTTCCATTCTGTGGGAAAGCTGCTGCTTTATGGTCTGGTTGGAAGGCGAGCTGGGAATTTCCCCACCGAGTGAAGTAGGAGAAAGCTTGGGTCTGTCACGGACTTGCTCCAACAAGAACCGTGTCTGATGGGGGTGTAGTTTCGGTCTTGTAGAAGACTTCATAACGAAGCTGACCCATTCCAGTAGGATTTAACCTTTCTTCAAGCACAGTTTTAGTATTTGGCCAAGGACAAAACGTCCTTTGCCTGGTGGCACGTCCATCTGACGCTTCCTTGGGTGATCCATTTGAGTATCGAGTCCCTCACTTGTGGATCCTTGTCAAAACTTCCCAGCTTAATCTTGAGGATTTTAAGGATTAGAAGGATGTTTATGGCTGGGAGGTGACAAAGCTTGTGGCTCTTGCAAGGTGAGGTGAGATATCTGCCTCATCACGGACTGCTTGTGGCTTTGCGGTTGCAGGCACATCGATGTTCCTGATTAGCATCAGGCCACAGGGTCACCTGGCAGGTTCTTTGTTTCATCTGCTGCTGAGCGCCGTTGTGCTGGCTCCTAGGAATGATCACTCCAAGGGAAGGAGATAGTTCCATTTGGTTTCATCTAATAGCGGCTAGGAGCTGGGCTGGATGCTAGCATGCTTCTGTTTTGCAGTATCCCAGGAAGGACTGCTGCAGAGGAAGCACTGCTGCTCATTGCATCAGCAGCCACATCTCCCTGAGCATCAGTTCCTACTGCTTTCTTCTACACGTATCAATTCTTTCTTTCCCCCATTATCTTTTCCTTGAAATGACATTTGTAACACTGGATCCAGCCTAAGAGTGTATCTACTTTGGTTGAAATGGCTTCACCCAGTGCAGAATGGAAGGGTTAGGAACCCAAACAAAACATTGTGACCAGATTTAATCGTAATACATTGTTTAGTGCCCAGCTTTCTGCATAGGGTTATGCACTGTATCCCTTATCCCCTCTGTCAGGTGTTGCTCAGCTGCTGAAGGATGCTGAAGGAAGATGGTTTAGGATTAAAGCTGACTTTACTGCTTGGGGAAGGTGAGGTGGAAAGCTATCTTCAGTGGCTGCAGTGGGGCCTTTCCATTCTGAGATGAGCATTAAAGCTCTGCCTCCTTCCAGAAGGATGGGTAGAGTTTGCCATAACCTTCTACAGCAAATGTTTGCTTTCTAACCTCTCTTTTCTAGGTCCCAAGCTCTTGTTGTCCCATCCTCTAGGCAATGGGGTGAGATGGAGACCCAAGCTTGCACCTTTATGGGGAGGCAGTGCCGGGTCCCAGGGAACCCTAATTTCGGTCTAACCAAGGCGATGCTCAACAGCCTGTCCCGATCCTCAGATGCTGCTGCTTGCTTTTTGGTATTTTGGGTGCTCTTAAGCAGAAACCTGCTGCCCTGTGTTGTCCTTCCAAGGATGGAGAATGGAGATATGCTTTGCACGGTGGCAGCCGAAGCCTTGCTGCATGCTTCTCCCCCTTGCTGTCCTCCCTGCCCTATGGGAGAGGCAGTGCTGAGTCAGGCTGTTTCTCCTCTTCCTGCTGATGTTCTTGATGCTCCTCCTTGGCCAGGTATTTGGTTCAATTTGGAGCGGGCTTGCTCTCCAAAATCTAGCTTTGAGATTAGGCGCCAGCCTTCTTGTCTGCATGGCAAAACAAGCTGAAAAAGGATGGGAGAAGAGAGGAGAGTGGAGAAAGCTCAGGAGGATGTGATGAAAGTTTCGGCCACCTCCAGGCAAACTGCTCTGTCCTCCTGCTCCCATAGTGGTATTCCTGGTCCTGCTCATGTCCTGATCCGTTGGCATGCAGGAATCACCATCCAAAGATGCCGAGCAGTCTGAGGATCTCCCATTGTGGGGACATCTGGAACAAGGCAATGAATTCCTGGAGTTTGCAGTGTGGTTGTTTGGTAGGTTGAGGTTTGGGAGTGGAATGGGGTGACTTAAACCACAGAAGAGTCACTTGGGGATGCTTAAACCTCTGTGCAGACAAACCTGGAGTTCCCTTGGTGCATGGAGATTTATCCCAGCTGTTTGAAAAAGCACCTTATAGGATTACTGGCTCAATAAGTATATGCACAGAAGAGCAACTCATTTATCAAAGCTCCCTAAGTAATTGCTGTTCATTAAGCATGGGTAACGTATGAAGATTAAGCAGCGAATCAGCGCTTGCCTTGAGGAATCAGAGTGATTAGGGTTAAGCAAGGCAGGGACAGGGCTTTGGGGCTGAGGAGGTAATGAGTGGGTCAGCAGGACACGTTTGGGCCACGCCGGGCACGCGAGGAGCGTCTGCAGTGGGAGCTGTGTGTGTTCAGCCCAGTGACACATTGCAGGGGAATGGCTGATACTGCGGCCATGGGGCAGAGCAGCTGCGGTTCCTGGTTGCAGAGCTGGGGTTGGTCCACCAAGATAGGGGGGAAAAAAAAAAAAAAAAAAAAAAAGAGAGAGAGACCCTAATTGCCTGTGTTACATTTGGCTGCTGGGTCCCATCTGAGCTGCTTGGAGGCTGCAGCAGGCTCTGGAGGTAGATGTGGGGCTGCAGCAGGCTCTGGATGTGAGGCTGCAGGCCATCAGTGGAGCTGGGTTGGTGGTGGTGGGTTTTGATCTCCCTGGGAGATGAAGCTGAGGGGAAGTGCTGCAGCTGTGTCACACACACTGGGATGAGGCACTGAGGCTGGGGAGAGAACTACACCCCATAATGAGGCTTGGTAATGGCTGGGGCTGCTCTCCAGCCTTACCCAGCTCCTATCCTTCCCCCTCTATCCACCTGTCCAGTGTTATATTTCCATTCTTAACCATCTCCTTTCACTCCTTTCTGTGCCTGCCCAGAGCTGTCCACGTCCCCTTCCTCCTTCCACCCTGCTGCCCCTTTCATCTCCTCTCTGATTTCTGACTTTATTGCAGGAGCAGAAGCTCTCAATGCCACCTAAATCGCTTCCCCCAGAAGAGACGTCACCTGCAAAGAATTTACAGAAGGGTTTGGAAGGCAGGATGGGACGTGCCCCAGTTTGCTTCGCGCTCAGGAAGGTTTCCAGCCCATCTGCTGCTCACGTAGCTTCCAGGAAATTTCAGGTATTGAAAAAAAAAAAAAAAAAAATAGGACTAATTAAGAGGTGGTGACATCATTCATTTCTGCTCCGGTGCTGCAGCCTCTTCCCTTCCCACAGTGGTTGGGTGATACTGTCTGTGCCCGGGGCTCTCCCCCAAGCAGCTGCATCCTATCATCTCCAGCATAAAGGGGTTTGGTTTTATCTTAGAAACCGCTGCTTTTGCTATCAGGTGAAGTCTGTGAACCTGCTTGTCTCCTTGGCTGTGCACCCCAGCTCGTCCCAGTGTCTTTCAGCCCACTCGTAAGCTGTGCTGGGAGGTGAAGGTTGCCTGGCTCTATATTACCCCGTCCTGTTATTTGCCAAATGGTTTCTCTTTTCTTTGTCCCTGCTTGTAAAAAGAACGTGAATGAGAGACACAGTGCAAGGATTTACTGCTTAGTGTTTCTCAATCCACACTTGCCCAAGTGAGTTTGTTCCTTTTAAGCAGCACCCAGCACCCACCACTCTGATTACGATCTGGCTCTGTGCTCTTGTGTCACTTTTAATTAGGCATTTTGTTTTTGCATTGTGTGTCATTTTCACATGGTTTGCAGCGTGAATGATGATGTATTGTGTTTCAGTTGGTACTCCGAGCCTTCAGCTGGTAATCAGGTTGTGAGGATATTTATGAGGCCGTGTACCTGTTTTGCAGCATTTAGGTTCTGAGGCTAAAATACATAGAGATCTTTATTGGGAGACAGAAGGCACCTAAGGCATCAGGGTGATAGCTGGTAGGAGGGCATCTGCATTGGGAATTGCAGAAATCTGCTGTTTTGCCCCAAAATGGGGATCAGTGGCTGGGATCAGAACAATCCCAGCCTGCTGCAGCTTCTCCCTTAAAATCAGCATTGCAGAACTGAGTTCAGAAATTCAAAGCAAGCCAAAATACCCCGATGGCACTGAGGCAGGATGGCTTTGGGGACGCCTTGTCTCTCTGCAAGGGCTGTGGCTCCTGCTCCTTGTGTTCTCAGGTGGGAGCCTCAATCTGGGATCAGAGCATGGCAGAAGAAGGGGATGGTGTCATGGCTGTTAGCACAGTCTGGGGCCACTCAGCTGCCAGGTCCCCAAAAGATCACAGTGGGAGCTGCTTATATTCCCTCCCCAGTGCCTCTTTGCCCCCTCACTTGCAGCTGCTTTTGTGCTTTGGCGGAGGCCCCATGCCCAAACCATCAGGAAAAAAGGCTCCATTTTACTTTTTGCCAGCCAAACTCAGTCTCTCACTTCCCACCTCATGCCACCAACACCTTTCTGGAAGCAATGCACAGCAGGTGTTCAGCCTCACCACAGCTTTCCTCGAGGCGCTTTGTCCTGCTGCACACTCCCTGCGTGGTGCAACGCTGCACTGCACGGGAGCTGCACAGCACAGCACACTCAGCTGCAGCTCAGTGCTGCATTGCTGCAAGGGGCAGTCGCTGCAGGCATGGCTTTGGTGCTGGGTTAGCCCCTGGGCTTTCCTCTTAGCACTTCAGCATGCTGTCAGGGGCCGCCCACTATCCTCAAACTCAGCAGGTCTGTAGCATGCGTGCTGCACAGACCCAAGTGAGCACAGCCTCATCCTCGGGAGGACACATTCTTTAGGATGCACGTGCAGCAGCCCCGTGTGTCTGCACGTGTTGGCATTTGTCAGGACTGGGTTGGTGCTAAGCCTAGGAGGAAGCCTGTAATCCTGGTGAAATCTGGTACCTGATCTGATTCACCCCGAGTTTAATTCCTGAGGTTAAATTCTACCTGGCTGATTCATGCCTGGTGAACGCAGGAAGCTGGGAGCCTGACTCTGCCTTGCACAGCCCCTAAGGTGTCTTTATATTGGCTGAAATTCTGCTCAACTCCTTTGCTGCAGCCGAGGGACCATGCAGCCCATGTGTCTGCAGGAGCAAAGCATCTTCAGCATCACAGGAAGCAATCTCACTCCTAGTACACGCAAAATAGTTCTTCCTTTTGCCCCATTTCTGCTCAGCTGCTCTCCTCCCTGGTGGCAATCGTGCTGATGGTTGAGGCTGGTTTGGGGTTTGCCAGGTTGGTTTGGGTCTGGAGAAGCTCATTCCGAGCAGCAGCTCCGGATCTGTACAGCACTGCTGATCCTGATATTCCCTCCCCTCCTACAGACCTCGTGTGAGACAGCGTGGGCATGCGGAGGTAATTCTGATCCTAATTACTATTGTCACCACCGAATGCATTGATTACACACGTTGCACAGGGCTCTGTGCAACGCCCTGCCCCACCTTCTGCTGCCATCAGCACCAGGGCTGGGCTCTGTTGGGTCCAAGGCTGCTGGTCCTGCACTTTGCTCTCACTGGAAAACATGACCACCAGCTGCAAAAGAACCAGAGGAAGAGGGGGAGAGGGGGTGCACCTTCATTTTGGAGTTCATTGGGAAGCTGCCACTTGGGAGTGTTGGGTTAAAAGTGGAGGCTGGAGTGTCATTATGCAGGGGTTTTGCTGTCTGGGGGATAAACGCGATAAATATATATAAATACCTCCCCAGCATGGCAAATGGGAAGCCTAAATCCTAGGAATTTCTGTGCGTGCAATACTAGGAAAAAGCACTTATATCCCTCTGAGAGCTGAACTGGCCCCTCTGTAGGCAAAGGTTATCGTCTCATCTCCGTGATTACAGCCGTAATAAAACACTCATAACCAATTAATCATTTGAATGTTATTTACCTTTGTCTTTCAACTGTGACTCATCCGTGGGGAGATCTTACCCCTCCCTTCCACCCGACCCCCTCTCCACCTTTGCCAACTGCTTTCAGCTTCTCTGCCTGACTTTCACAAAACTGCTCTGATGCTCCAAAAATTGGGCTGCAAGCTCCTGCTATGCGCAGTGCTGCAGCTCCACGTGGGAGATGTCCCCAGAGCTCCTCCAGGAGCAGCTCCCTCCGGAAACCCAACTGCTGCAAACTGCCCTCTGTAGCAGCACAGTTGGCCCCAGATCTGATGGTGTTTTTGCAGTCTTGTGTCCCAAAGATTTAAGCAAGTGCTGATGTGATAAGCGATGTGCTTAGGGAGTGGAGGGAGGTGGTGCAGCTCTGCCTCTCCCACGGACTTCCTGCCTGCAGGACAGCTTATCTGAAAAATACTGCACACAGATTTGTGTTGCTCTTCGTTATTTTTCTTCCTTAGGAGAGTTCGTTAGGCAACAGGTCTGTTTGGACAGCTTTGATTTTGCAAAAGGTTTCGGAATTCATAATTGGGGCCAGAGGCTGCCGAGCTGCTTTGTTCCTTGCAGCCACAGGGGTGCAGATGGTTGTTTGTCTTGTGGCAGCTATTAAGACACTCAGTCGTTGTTCTTAATTATGTTGTGCCAAGGGCTGTACAAACAAGGGTGCATGAGGATGGCTGTCATTTTGGGAGTCCTTAATCCCTCCTGAACCCGGAGGTGGAGGATCGGTTGGTGTCAGCTGGCGTTGTGCCACTGGCTCTGCCCAAGCTGTGTCTGAAGCAGAATTTTGATAAGGGCATTTCTTCTTGATGACTGTGCACGATCAATCCTCTCCATCCCCGCTCCATTCACTTGGCTCCAGTTACGATGGCATTATCCTTTAACCTAGACATGAATCAGGCCCACAATTCCCGTAGTAATGCAGAGTGCCATTGCACTGCGTTGCCTGCTGTGAATGGCGTGCTTTGCTTTGCAATTGAGTCAATTAAAAGAGGAAGACGGGGAGACCTCACACCACGTGCAATCTCGTTGCCACAGGCTGTGGTGGCAGGAATGGGTTGACCCAAGGAATGGACCAGCAGTGGGGAGAGAGGTCATAAGCAGCAGATAAATGTGCTGGGCAAGATGCAATTTGGGAAGGGCTAAGCGCTGATGGCTATAGGAGTATGGCTGGGAGGATGGCTGTAATTGCCCTGGGTTTGTGTGCTGCTCAGCGTGTGTTACTGGCTGAGATAGATGGACTCTGATCTACCCCAGCCCCTCTGTGTGCTGTGGGTGTATGCACAGAGCTCAGCTCAGCTCTACCACTGGGAAATGGAACAGACCCAGAGATGCAATGGGCCAGGCTCATAGCTCACATGTGATTTTCTGGGGGCAAAATGTGGGTTTTCCATTCTCTCCTGAGGTGTGCCATCTCCAGAAAAGCTGAGCCTAGCACTGCCAGGATGGAGAACTGCAGTGGTTTGTTTGTTTGTTTTCCTTCAGGCTTCAGCTGCGGGAGCGGCTCTCAACTTTCATGTAAAAAATTATCCGTGTAATTACGATTATACGTAATTATAGCTATATTTATACTTACTCCTTCATGATTTCTTGTAATCATAAGATCTCATAATTTGGGGGAGAGGGGAAAAAAACAGCTTCAAGTGCATGTTAAGGAGGCTGGAGAGAGAAGAAAGTCCATAGCTCAAATGCTTGCATCGTGCGTCAGGTGCGGGGAGCCGGAGTTGCACTGCTCTGTGTCCCCAGGACGGATCCCGTGGGCTGGGTTTGCTTGTTTGTCCTGGAGCTCATGGCAACGCAGCTCCCATAGCAGCAGCTGCAGTGCTCCGGGTGCAATCGGGGCGGGAGGTACACGGGGCTGCGCCGTGTGGAGCTGCGTCACTGTGCTGAGCGGATGGGAAATAGCTGGGGGGAGGACTGCAGGGGAAACAGCTGTTTATGGTGGTCTGAGGTGATCCTGGAGATGGCGGTGGGTGGGTTTGTGCTGTTATCATGCTGAGACCCCAGCATGAGAAAGACATAGAGCTGTTGGAGTGGGGCCAGAGGAGGACGTGAGGGATGCTCAGAGGCTACAGTGCCTCTGCTATGGGGATGGGCTGAAAGCTGGGGGTGACCCAGCCCTTGGGCTGCTCAAGGCCATGGAGGAAACCCTGGATAGCTGATGGAGGGGTGAGACCATGAAACCAGCCCAGGGCAGGAGCTGGAGCTGGAGGATCTTTGACATCCCTCTTGCCCCAACCATGCTGTGATTCTGTGCTGCTTTGATCTCGAAGGACCCTTCCAACCCAACCATCCTCTGCTTCTCTGATCTTGAAGGACCCTTCCAACCCAACCATCCTCTGCTTCTCTGATCTTGAAGGACCCTTCCAACCCAACCATCCTCTGCCTCTCTGATCTTGAAGGACCCTTCCAACCCAACCATCCTCTGCTTCTCTGATCTTGAAGGACCCTTCCAACCCAACCATCCTCTGCTTCTCTGATCTTGAAGGACCCTTCCAACCCAACCATCCTCTGCTTCTCTGATCTTGAAGGACCCTTCCAACCCAACCATCTTATGTTTCTGTGATCTTGAAGGACCCTTCCAACCCAACCATCCTCTGCTTCTCTGATCTTTATGGACTCTTCCAAACCAACCATCCCATCATTCTATGATTCTGCAATCTAAAAGCCTCTGGCTTTGAGCCACTGTGTTTCAGATAAAAGGAGGAACAGAGAAGTTCTGCTCCTGCAGTGAAGGCAGCAGCTTTTGGAAGCTGTGCTGTTAATGTGATGTTGGCTCTGCTCTGTGGCAGCTGGCTGTCACTCTGGGCAAGCAGGTGATCTTTCTGTTCCTGCTGGTCTTAAGATGACCCTGTCAACACTAAGTCTGCTCAGCTTTGTTTCAAGAAGGAGAGGTGTAGCTGGGAGATGCAGTGTAGCAGAGGTGAGCCCCACTGTAGCAGCTTCCAGTGCTGGTGGAGACACGGAGCTGTTAGAGCCACTGAGCAAAATTCCCATGTGTAAAACTGCATGAGTTCGTAGTGCAAATTGCACGAGCACGTGGCCTCTGCACCTCACCATGAGCATTGGAACAGAGAGGCCACAGCAGGAATTCGAGGTTTCCAAAAAAGCCTCTGGATTCTGAGAGGTGTGAGGGCTCAGTTTATCAACATAAGACCAAATGGGTGTGAGTTAACAAAAACAGGAAGATCGTATGAAGCTCAAGGGAACCGCTTCAATTCTTCAGAAATGGGCAGTGGCAGAATTAAAGGCATGAATTAAACAGCCTCGAGGTAGGCGTGGGGCCCCGGGTTACAGCAGGAGGCTGATGAGCTGTACCGAGGTACCAACCTCTGGAACGTTGAATCCTTTGAACCAGCAGCCTTCTGGAAAAGCTGCTTTCCTGTCATTGAGATTCTGTGCTGCTGAGCTGTGTCATTGCTTTGAGCTTTATTGCCCCAGTGACACGGAAAGTACAACTCAATAATCCTTCATGTGAATTAACCACTTTGTCTTGACGTGGCTTGTGTCTGTGTGTTCATACATCACACTGTAGATGTTCTCTTACTGCTCCCAAACCACAGGTGCTGCACAGGTTTCCTTTGGAGGTCTCTCAGTATTCGTAGCAATAGCTGAGGAGCTGCAAATGTTTATTGCAAGAGCTCCTCTAGGAGCCAGATTTTGGAGGAGAGTGAGCGGTGATCGCAGCATGGGGATATCACCACCAGCATGGCAGCTCTACGGCTGCAAGCACCAGCATTGGCATTGCGTTTGGGCATTGGTATAACGAATAACAGCCTGACAGTGTCGTTCTCTGATGGTCCCATGGGTGCTGTGTTGTGCTCTTGTACGATTGCCCCCACTTATCAGACCACCAAAACACTGCTCGTCGTCAGGATGCAAGCTCACTTATGAATGACTCACTGTTGAAGCACTTTGGAGCAGTAATCGCAAACTGGGACTGTGCTGTGCAAACACAAAACCTAAGGGCACTCCCAGCTCCAGAAAGCTTTCAAAGCAAACATTGCAGTCTAAACACACAGCAAGAGATAGCCCACGGATACCAACTGAGCGCGAGGAGACAACTGACCCACGTTCTTAAAGTGGTTTTGCTCATCTGCAAAGATTTCTTCCTCTTCCATCAGGATGTGGCCATATTTGATGGGGTTCTCCTGTGCTTTCAGGGCTGGAATTGAAAATTCGGTGTATTTGATGTAGGTTTTGTGGAGGGGTTTATCATCACCTGTGGCTCTTGTTGGTTCTGTGAGCGTCAGTGCATAACAGGGAGTTGGTTGGAGTGGGAAGGGTTGGCTTGTTGTGACCCTGAGCAGAATGGTCACAGGGTCCAAGCACTCAGTTCCCTAAAGGTTACTTAACCACTCCATACGGTGTCTTCTGTATCACCAGACCCCAATCCCATGGGGGTCATTGCATGGGTCGGAAATGATACAGAACAGTGTGTGGAAACTTGGGAAGGCCACCTCTACAGACTCATCTTCACCTACAATCAGTCGTGTTGCATGGTGGTAATTAATTAAATTAGAAAAATGGCTTTTTGTGGGTCTGGCCCTCAATAGTACAAAGCAGGGTGAAGTTCAGTTCTCTGGTTGCCTACCAGTTGTTTCCTCGGAGGTTGCTGGGAACAGGTTTGCCTTTATGACAGTTTATCTGGCAGAGGAGTTGTATTTTACCTGTCTGGATTGCTTTCTGGTTTGCATGCTGCCTTGTGCAAAAATCCCATCCGCTGATGCAGGGCAGCTGAGACTGGAAAGCAACCTCATAAAATGCACAGTTAGAGCTTGCTTTGTTGCAGGTTATTCCTGCCAAAGCAGGGCTTTTAAGTGGCACTCTGAGCTCCAACTCTCTTCCTCTTACAACAATCCAGAGGAGTTGCAGGAAAGCGGCCTCTCTGTGTGCTTGGAAGGACCTGAAGCCAAGTAACACAGCTGGAGACTTCTGCCTTGCAGGTGGCTGCATACAGATGCAATGAACCCTATTCTGTCTGCATCAGCCATCAGGTCAAGGCAGAGCTGGCTGTGTGGAACGTAGAAGCTTGCTTTGCACTCAGTGAATCTTATTTTTTGCTGCTGAAAGCTGAAGCAGCTCTCACGGCGCAGGGAGGGATCTCACCTCATCTGTCTCTGTCAGGCTCCATTTCTCATTCTGAAAAGAGAATTTCCTTTTGGTAGCTGGGATATGCAGCCAGCTTGCATTCTCCCCATGAAGAAGGAAGCACATACTTGGAGAAGGCTGTGGCCAGAAAATGGAGCCAGAGCTATCTCAGCGCCCTGATGAGAGGAAGATCTGAGGAGTGACACATTCTGGCCCGACTGGAGGATTTATGACCTGGTAGTAAAGATGCGTATCCCTTTAAAGTGATTAAAAAATGCAGAAGGCCTGTAAAACCATTTCTTGTGTCTCTACCACTTCTGCGTGGGAGCCCTGGAGTTTAAGCAGGAATCTGTCCTGCTTCCTCCAGTCAGGCTCGACCAGGCTCTGAGCAGCCTGATGGAGCTGTAGGTTCCCTGTTCATTGCAATGGATTTGGAATAGATGGCCTTTAAGGATCCCTTCCAAACGATTCTATGATTCCTTTTCAGTCTTGAAAAGGAGAGTATTGTTGTTGAGTATTTAAACCTGCAAGGTGCAACCCACCAAAAACACCTTTGTTTCAGAGCTAACAGGGGAAGGATGGCAAAAATGCTGCGTCCGGGGACAGCTGTGGCATCTCATGTTCTTCTGCACAGAGCAGGCTGGCAGGGCACTGTACGGTGTGAGCTGGCTTTGGTTCTTATCAAACTTGGCTGTACCTGAAACTGAGTTGAGACCCCTTATCTCCTCTCTGCTGCTGCACAGGGGGCTGCCTGCAATGCAATGAGTTAGAAATCAATGCATATTCCCCCTCTTCTCACTCCAGCATCCCCTCACGCAAGCAGGGAGGAACAGAAGCTTCGAGGAAATGGGGATCAGCCCTGTCCTGCTGCACCTCTTCTCTGCACGGAGGAGCCCAGTGCTTCACGTCCCTCAGCTGTGCTGGTGGCAGGGACACGGGGAGCTGCGGAACAAAAGCTGTGAGCACAGCACCGGGCGCCAGGTGTGTCCTGTCCCCCTTCCCCGGCCCTTCCCTTCGGGTTCAGCAGGTTGACGGAGGGTGGGAGGGCTGCCAGGCACACCCAGATCTGCAGGCAGTAAAACGATCCCTCTTTTGCCCTCGAGCCAAGCCCAGCTCTCCTAACGGATAAAAGGGGAAGCGAAACAGGAGAGCTCACTTGCTCCCTGCCCTGGTCTCCCAGCACAGCTACCCTCAGGTTTAAGGACAGGGGATACCGCAGGACCCGCAGCAGCCATGTCCCGCTCCGTCAGCTTCAGCTCTCGCTCCGTGGCCGTCCCAGGGGTCAGCCAGATACGGGTCAGCTCCGTCTCCTCTGTCCGTGGAGGCAGTGGCCTTGGCAAGGCAGGGGGCTTTGGCAGCTCCAGCCTCTACAACCTGGGCTCTGCCAACAAGCGGATCTCCCTCGGAGGCAGCAGCTCCTACAGCGTTCGCTCTGGATACGGCTATGGAGGCGTGGGGTTCGGTGGGGCCATCGCCCCCGGGGCTGGCATCCAGGAGGTCACGGTCAACCAGAGCCTCCTGACCCCCCTCAACCTGGAGATCGACCCCAACATCCAGCGGGTGCGCAAGGAGGAGAAGGAGCAGATCAAGACCCTCAACAACCGCTTTGCCTCCTTCATTGACAAGGTGAGGCTGGCTGCGCTGGGCTTGAATGCAGCCCTGACCCAAAACTCACTTAACGGGGTGGGGGTTCGTGATTGGGGTTGGGGTTTCACCAACCTGATATGATTTTCCTGCAGTCTAATAACTGTTATTAAATCTCTGCTGTCAGCAGAGGTTTTTGCTCTGCTTAGGCCAGCTTTGCACCCCCTTTACTTAGCTGGCATTGCAGCCCCACACGCACCAGCAAATCAGAGGGAGGGGGCTATTTGGAAAGGAGCTGACCTGGTAGAACAGACCTTTGATGTAAGTCAGGGCTTGCTGTGTTTGTTTGCACTGCCCTGTACCTCTGCAGCTCTGTTATCTCCCACCAATGGACTGGGGACCCTGTATTGTAAACCAGCTCTGGCATCCTCAAAATGTTAGGAATCCAGCTGTGGAGTTGGGTTTAATTGGCTGACACTGTGATCTCTGAGTGGTTTCTCTTACACGTCAGGCAAGCAGAATCTCCTTATCTTTAATTCAAACAAAGCCTCAATCCTGCAAGGCAAACCCCAGAGCAGCCATGCTCCCTCTGGACTTTATCACCCTTTAAAGAATGTAGGTGCTTTTCATCCACACGGTGCATCCTTCAGATACCATCCACAGCACACGCATCCCCCAGCATCCCAGCTCTGCAGTGTCAGATTCCCCCCCTTCCCCATCCTTTCACAAATGACTCCTTGGTTTCTCGGCAGGTCCGGTTCCTGGAGCAACAAAACAAAATGCTGGAGACCAAATGGAGTCTGCTCCAGGACCAGAAGACCACCCGGAGTAACATCGTCCCCATGTTTGAGGCGTACATCAGCAACCTGAGGAGGCAGCTGGACGGGTTGTTAAATGACAAAGGGCGTTTGGAGGGTGAACTGAGGAACATGCAGGATCTTGTTGAGGATTTCAAGGCCAAGTAATGTATAATCCAACCGTCTAACGGTATAGCTGAACAGTTAGATTGGTAGAGGTGTCCCCAGCTTTTCTGCTAGGGAGGGCGATTTGTTTTTTTGCTCGGTGTCTGTCCAAGGAAGCTGCCTGGGTGATGTGGTGCTCCTGGCACCTTGCTCTCACATGCTCCATCCCCATGGCTTTGCTTTGCAGCCTCCTCAGGGATCGATTCTTACTTTGGGTTGGACTGTCTGGGTCTGTAGGAGCCCCATAGGAGCTCTGCAGGTTGCAGGAGGTGGGTAAACTGCTTCTTGTTCCATGGGGAGGCAATGGAGCAGATGACTTGCATTATTTTTTAGCAGTTTTTCTATCCGAATCACTTGCTTGTGAGGAGTGCTATCAAGAAAGTAGCCTTTGTGCCCAGTGCAGCCCTACAGGGAAATGCCTGAAAGGAAAGAAAAGAGGGGGCTGGCAAACTGGATCAAGCAGGAACTGACAGCAAACATCTGATAATCCCCAGGGTGTGTTTAGGGAAAGTCAATAGCCAGCACTTCCCAAGGAGGAGCATGGGAATGATGTTCTCCCAGCTCTGCTCAGTTACTCACAGTTGCACTGTGTTTCTCTGCACGGCAGCAGCAGGGAACTGGTTTGCACCCAGAGGAGCTGTAGCCCTAATTTTAGCTGCATATCACACGAATACAAGGTGCACAGGTGCTTATTTATTCCTCCCACTGAGGGGTCCATGCTGGGGAGCAAAACCCTATATGGGGAGGGAAGCAGGAATTAGGAGCCTGAGGTGCTGGATTGGGTAACTGGAATTCAGGACCTGTTTCTCCTCATTCGTATGAAGAAAATCTCATCTCCTGAATCAAATACCTAAAACATGAGTAGCCCCTTATGTGCCTGTTGCCTCATTTTCATACACAGCCATTCCCCACCAATATCTCAGGTAGGGGAGGAGGTTGATATGCACCAGGCTCCAGGGGATGCAATTCGGTCCCTTATTTGGTCACTGCCTTGACTCAGGGTGTGGTTCAAAGTAAGCAAGGGCAGGAATGCTCTGGGTAGTGCTGCCCACGTGGCTCTGTGTGGGCTGTGCTGGGTTTTCCGTGGGAGTTACGGAGAGCACTGAATGATTTGTTGCAAATAGAGCTCAACAAACCATTCTATAAAAAATGCAATTGGTGCTGTGTTATATTTTATTTTGTTTGTACACCTCTCTGATTACCTCTGCTAGAGGCCGGGCTCTGATTCCTTTCTGCTATGCATATGCAGCACAGGTGCAGCGCCCGTGTTGTGCAGTGCTCTGCAATAGCAACGGATGCAGTTCAATGACCTCCAAAAGGACAACACCTGCTTATACCAGCATGGATGGGCAAGCTTCCAGTGCAAAGCACTAGGAGTGTTACCTGAAGGCTTAAAACTGAACTAGCTCAAACTTTGGAAGGCAAATTGCAGTGCTAGCCATCCAAGGACTGTGCCAATAGTACAGAGCTCTAACTTTGCCAGCAGCCGTTCCAAAGCAGCTGGTTAAAGTGGTTCCTGCTCTAGTTTTGAGATGACTTACAGGATCCACACAGCAGGTTCTTGCTGTCTGGGGTCAGCAGGTTGGCTGTACACAGCTCTGAAAAGCAGATTCTGAGAGCCAGGCTTGCAGGTGGTAGAAAATCTGTGAGGCTAATCCATAAAGCCAATGCAGCATGATTTATGTCTGCTGAGAACTGAAGTCATTGCACCTCAAGTCAGACACTTAAAGAAGGGATGTGGCCACTATTAGAAGCCTGTGGGGCTTTAGAGCAGAGCCACTCTGTGCAGAATAATTGCACTCAACTCTTAGGTGTGACTTGCACCTGCACAGTGTGCTTGGATGCCTGGAGTAAGGAAGTACAGAGTGAGCAGAGCTTTAACAGCCCCTTGATCAGTGCAGATAAATGTGCTGAATGTTTGCATCTCTTCTGCATTTTTATTTATTTGTTCTCTCAGTGGCTGAGGGAAGGAGCTGAGAGCCTCGGGACGCAGAGCACAGCAGGCCAGCACTGGGCTGTGCATGAGTGGGGATAAGGAGCAGAAAACTCCCTATGTGCAATGGGAAAAAAAGTGGGAGAGAAGTGCTTCCCAGCTTAGTGGTGGTGGCAGTGTGGACCAGAGCAGCTTTCAGGCATCAGTTTGTCCAAACAATAGCTTTCAAACGTGGCACCTTCAATGCAAAAAATGTAGATCCTCAGTGGATCACAGCAGCAAACCTCTGCCTGTGACTGGCTTGCTTGGGTAATCACAGGCTGGCAAAGTGCTTCAGAAAGGGAGAAATGGGGAGAGAGAGGGCAGAATTGGGTAACTTTTCACTGAGACATTGCTTCCTTTTACCCAGGCTCTAACTGCTTCCTTCTCTCCTGGCAGATATGAAGATGAGATCAACAAGCGCACGACAGCAGAGAATGAGTTTGTGGTGCTCAAGAAGGTGTGAACCTTGAATATTAGCTGGGTCTGATCAAACCTGGGTGCAGCCCTTCTCCCCCTCCTGCTCCTCCAATCCCTTTGCTGCTGTTCTGCCCGGATACCCAACTTCAGCTCTCATTTCTGCTTCTATGTGAGCACCAGGATCGCTGTAGGAACAGGGAAGGAGAAGCAGCCCCTGTGCATCTCACACGTTATGGCTGTATATTTCTTTAGGTTATCTTTTCCTGCCTTGACTCTTAAAACCTAAAAAGTCAGAGAGACCATAAGGCCCAGTTTCCATGGTCTGTGTGGTCCAAACTGTCACTGGCTGTGCAAACATAGGTGCAGGCACAGTCCTGGGATCACTGAGTTGAAATGGGTGATCCTTATGGATCCCTTCCAACTCAAGGTATTCTATGAACCCTGCAGAACGTACAGGGACCAGCAGTTCAGCGCACCCCTGGATAACTTTTAGGGCATGCTGGGGGGGTTGAGGGTTTGACGATGGTGAGCAGGTGATGTGGGGAACTTGCTGGGTGCACGGCTGCTTTTGAAGCCAGCAAAGTCTGGTCTTGGTCACCAAAACTCCATCAACCTCACTGGATTGTCACTCTTTTAGGATGTGGATGCTGCCTACATGAACAAAGTGGAGCTGGAGGCCAAGGTGGATGCGCTGACGGATGAGATTAACTTCCTGAGATCTCTCTACGAAGCGGTAAGGCCCTTCTGCTTCCTGTGGGTGCTGCAGTGCAGTACCACTAATGATGCCTGAGGGCATCACAATGCTGTTGCCAGAGATAAGAAAGGTAGTGGAGGGACCAAGCAAGCAAAACTGAGCTGCAAGTGAAGTACAGGTTCTGTGAGCTCTCGCAGTAGTTTTTCCTTGTCTGGGATGCGAGTTGGTTTTGTTGCAAACACAGCTAGGACATGCTTTAGTTATTTATGCAGTTAGTGTGAAAGCAAGGAAAGCAATGCATTATACTCAGTGCTGAAACACTGATGTGTGTGTTTGTGTGCTGTCTGAGAAAGAGAGAAAGGAAAACTCCTTGTCCCAGACTCATTTATCTTCGGCATCATTTACAAGATAAGAAAGTGATGCAAGCAGGCACATTGCACCCTTGTGTAAGATGGTGGAATTTGGCCCTTTGCTGAGAAGCTGATGCTGAAGTTTCTTAGGCCAGCACTTCATGCCGAGGTCTTATCTCAGGAGAGGAGTCAGCTAACCTTGCTCTTAACCTGGGAGTGATAACAAGTGGCTCCCTTTCTGCTGCTGTGCTGTGCACAATTGATGTGACTCAGTTGGTTTCCTTTTAATTAGTGATGGTTTCAATGAACTTCTATCTGCTTCCCTTTTCTTCTCAGATTCTCTCTGTAATTGGCTTCTAAAAGAGAGGCCCTTATCAATGATTAATAGTGTTGTTTTTAATGCGACTGGCAGGAGCTTCGTGAGCTGCAGGCCCAGATCTCTGACACCTCTGTGGTGCTGTCCATGGATAACAGCAGAAACCTGGACCTGGACAGCATCATTGCAGAGGTCAAAGCACAGTATGAGGATATTGCCAACAGGAGCCGGGCAGAGGCTGAGTCCTGGTACCAGAGCAAGGTGAGTTTTGGGAGAGAGAAGGGCAGTAACAGCTTCTATTATTCCGTCTCTCCTACATATGATGAGTGTGGAGAGGTTTCAGCCTGTGGTGGGCTGCTGGTCTGACTCCATCCTTCCTTGTGTCGCAGTTCGAAGCGCTGCAGGTCACTGCTGGGAAGCACGGGGATGATCTGCGCAACACCAAGAATGAAATCACAGAGATAAACCGTGTGATCCAGAGGCTGCAGGGCGAGATTGAAAATGCAAAGGCCCAGGTGAGGAGCTGCCCTTGTTCTCTTGCTGCAGAGCAGTGGGTTTATCAGCAGCGGGTGGACCGGGAGACAAAGCTTAAGGCAGCATCTGTTAGAAGCAGTTTGGGATAGCTGCAGCCATCATCCTGGAAGACATCAGTTCTGCAGGAGGAGAAAAAAACCACAAATACGGTGCTGAAAAGGAGCTGAGCTATAGAGTCCTGGGAGTGCAGAAATGGGGAGATGCAGAGCCCTTTCCAAAGGGCAGCGCTGAATGCAGCAACCTGCTCAGCTGTGCTCAGCTGCACACGTTCCTTGTGCCATTTTGCTGCTGGGATCTTTGTCCACTCCCTTTTGTGCAGAAGGGAACACCATGTTTGAGCACACAAAAGGATTTTTTAGCTGTATGGGAGTTCTGTTTGCTTTCTCCAGAGGCGGTTATCGCTTTATCAGTAGAGCTGGTGAGAGCCAGAACAGTGCATGGCTCAGACCGTTTTGGGGCTGAAGGTTGGCTGTGAACAACCAGCAGTTCACAGGCTGGAGATAAGCCATTGTGATTCATCCATTCATGTTTATTTGGTTTCAGGGCAGGGATGTTTCCACATACATTTACCAGCAAAAAGCTGACCCAGTGCAGCTCCCTGAATAATGAATGAGAGTATAAAACATATGTTCACTGTGAGCCCTTCCTGCCAAACACGAAGCTCTCTGGGTGTGCAAAGGACACTGGTGGGTGTGCATTAGGCTGCCAGCTTGATGTACCCCCATAGAGATGCTTTTTGGGGTATGTGCATTGTTTGTTAATTGCAGGTCTGCTGCAGCCCATGCTTGCCTCACATCAAAGCTTGCTGGAGATCAACTGGCTGTGAATGAACTCTGGGGCATAAAGAGGGAAACCCAGAGCTTGCATTAACCCTAACTGTAGGGTTGTTGTGTGCAGTGTGGGTGGTCAGAGAAACTGAGGGTCAACTGAAAGTCCTCTGAAAGTGTAATTGGTGCTGAGAAGTAGGGTCTGATGAATTGCTGTTCAGAATACAATGTCCTCGAATGAGGTGAGCTTCCTTCACAGGCTGATCTCCCTGTGGTGACCCAAAAAATGTGTAGGCATGAGTTTGTATGGCTTTGGAAGGAGCTTTCTGAGCTCTGCAGAACCACAGATGGACTGGCCTGTGCCAGAAGTCCATGGGTGGTGAGATCTAAGATGCTCTGCTTTGTCACTGCAGCGTGCCAAGCTGGAAGCTGCCATTGCTGAAGCTGAGGAACGTGGTGAGTTGGCTATCAAAGACGCCAGGACAAAGCTGGAGGAACTGGAAGCTGCTCTGCAAAAGGCAAAGCAGGACATGGCCCGGCAGCTGCGTGAGTACCAGGAGCTGATGAACGTCAAGCTGGCCCTGGACATTGAGATTGCAACCTACAGGAAGCTGCTGGAGGGCGAGGAGAGCAGGTGGGTTCTGCCTGGGGAGTTTACATTCATGAAGGATCCAACCCTTTGTATCGTGGTGACATCATGAGGGCCCAGTTCCAATTTCTAGAAGGAAACACGGAAGAGAAAACTTTGCATTTTAAACTGATTTTTGGTTCTGAATATGCTTTGGCCATAGAGCCAAACTGTCAAGATCTGGGGAAGAGTGGATAGTTTGATGAAAACATACAAGGAAATAAGTGCTGCTTTCCGTTGTACATTTGAGGACGTGGAAGAAGATTTCCAAGTGGCTTAAATTCCCATAGAATTAAGCCACAGTTCTTTGTGCTCTGTCAGCACCTCCCCTCCAGGTGATAACAGAGCTTGTAAATGTAGGGCCAGAACAAAGCGCTGGATGGCACACTTATCTTGTCTGAATTATTTACAGCAGCAGTAATAACTCACTGCCATTGTCTTCATCCCCAGCACTGAGGCCCTGGGGGAACACTGAGTAATGCAGAGTCTAACCCGTTCTCTTCCCTTTTGCCTTTGTGTTTTTCTGCTCCAACAGGTTGGCTGGCGATGGGGTTGGCAGCGTCAACATCTGTGAGTTAATTTTATTATTTATAATAGTTACTCTTATAGTTTCTAGGGGAAATGCAGATGGGATCAGCTGGGTCTGCATGCTGGAGCCTTGTAGTGCCCTGCCTTAATTAACCCCTTCTTAAATGGTAGCCCCCCGGGACAAAAGTTGATAGTGCTGTTGGCTCCATGGCAGATTTCAGTTCTAACTCATCTGTACAAATGGGGGAATGAATGAATGAATCTGTGTGAGTGTTAAAATGGGGGAATATTGACTCCCCCTTGCCCTGTCCCCTTCCTCCCATTTTTGTACGGAGAAAAGTGCACTAAAAAGAAAAGTTGAGAGAAAGATAAGAGCCTGCATTAGAAGCCAGCTGAAAGGTGATGTTGGAGGGTGTCTTTCCACCTTGGGAAGCACTGGTCACTTGCCTTACCTGCGTGCTGGACATAAGCAGGTGTCTTGGAGACACTGCTCTTAACCAGTGAATCTGCTTTTCATCCATTCACCTTCTTATTGCTGCTGATGGCTGTGGGCATGTCTGGTGCACCACGAGATGAGCAGAATGTATTTCTGATACTGTGTTTATGGTACTGGGTTCCCCATTCTGCAGGAGGCCCTGAGCCATTGAGTGATGAATGGGGGAGGGGGGTGCAACTCCCCCTGCACGCACAGCTGGTACATGCTCTGTGCCAAACTGGAGCAAGATATTTGTGTCCTGGGCGTTGTGTTTAGCAGGTGGTCTTAGGAAGCTCTCATCTGTTTGCTGAGATTTAAAAATGCCCTTTCTGAGAAGGGGGCCAGGCTGGGTTTTGCTGTTCCCCAATGCTTATGGTTGCTTTGCTTCTCTCTGCGCCGCAGCCATGGTCACCTCCAGCGGTGGTGGATCCAGTGGATTCCTGGGAGGAGGGGTCCGTGGAGGCCTTGCCCTGGGAGCAGGGATGGGCAGCGGAGCGCTCGGCTTCTCCTCGGGAGGCTCCAGCAAATCCTACACCGTCACCACGACCTCATCCACCAGAAGCTTCAGGAAGTAAAGGCAGGAACGGAACCCAGCGGTACCCACGACACGGGAGGAGGGAAAACACAGAAAGAGAAGTTTGGTTGCCTTTCGTAGGACAAATTGGCTGCAAAATTTCTGCAGTGATGAACGAATTGGAATAAGATATACCAGAGTACCTGACCCTGCTGCGTCACACCTAAGGCTTGACCCTGTACTGTTGAACTCAGTGGGAGCCATCCCACTGAGAGCAGGTTCAAGCCTGTAGGGTGAAATTCCTCCAGGGAAGCGGGCAGGTTAATGCTTTTGTTACTTGTATGCTTGGTACCCCTGCTCAGGGCTGGCTTTCACCCTTTGAAGGGCAAAACAATCATTGTGGCAAGCTTTTCCACATTTCTGCTGTGGTTTTACAGAAGAGACCAGATTATCTCCCTCTGAATATGATTTGGAAGACTTCATTCCCTTGGGCTGCTCAGAAAGTGCCAGCCCTGACTGAGATTTCAGTCTGGGGTTGTTTTCTTAAAATATACCAGGAAGAAAATGGTGAAACTGCTTTGGGTTTCTCCTTATGTTCTTTAGAAATTGGCTCAGAAATGGAATTGAACAATGCTGGTCTAATGGAAGCTAATTTCTTACTGAAGGCAATGCAGACAGATCTCCTTTATAGGTTCTGTATAACAAAATAACTCACAAACTCGTCCTTTCTGTCTTCTTAACAGAAGCCCAAAGCCTAAAGGGTATGGAAATTGCTTAAAATTACAAGCAGCACACTGAAATGGGAGATAACACTCCCCACCCTTGGGTGCCTCTGTTTACTACCCTATATTGCAGAGCATTACTAGTGATATCCGGGGTCTCTCCTACCACTGGGAAAAAAGCGTGTTTTGTTGATGCTTCATTACAATAACTCCTTGTTCCTGCCAAAATGAGTCTTCAACCTAAACACGCCGGGGAAAATAGTTTGTTACTGCGGTAGGAAGAATTTTTGAATAAACAAGTCAAAGAAACTGCATGGAATTGTTGCATTGCGTGCTCTGCCGTGTCCTAGCAGCGTATCTCTGGTTGATGTTTTATACCTTTGTGGTCTGGGAGTTTGCCATGAGGCCGTTAATAAAGTTGCCCTGCTGTGTGCTTCTTCAGTCCCAGCTGAGTTCCTCGTGTGTTGCTGCTTAAGAGCCTGGAGAACCATCCCAGTCCTCGCCTCCCTCCAGGCTGTGTCCCTTGGAGCAGTGCCACGCTGTGGTCGGGATGAGGATTTGGGGTTGCTGCCTGCAGTCTCACCCATGGGTGAATTTATTCCCCTGCTTTGCATTGGGTTTGGGTGATGGGACTGGTTTTGTTCCCTCAACTTGGCTCAGCCCAGCCCTCAGCACAACTGGAACCAGTTGGGACCGACCCCTCTCTGAGCACCGTATGCTGAGCAGAGAGGAGCCAAACTCTGGGAGAAATGCTTTGCTTGCAAGCAGCCAAAGCTCAGCAAAATGAATCTGCACAAGGACAGATCCTTGCTGCTCCTTTTGGGGCAGCACAGGTGAGCAGTGTGTGCAGATGTGGGGTGAGCCCCCAGTGCTGAAGGTGTCATTCCATGGGATAGAAATGGGGCCAGGCAGAAATTCTGTAGTCAGTGAGAAAAGCTGTTTCCTGCAGCACCACGGTGGCTATGAGACCATTAAAGCCTGGGAGATGCTGTGCCTGTGGCAAACCCTACTCTGTCATCCCAGCCCACTGCATGAGTGCAGAGCTCAGGCTGGGTGTGTGGTTTTACAGCACACGTGGCACTAATGCAGGGAGGGCAGCTCCCCGTGTGCCCAGCAGAGCCGTGCTATCAGCCTGGCACACCCAGCTCACCTCTTTCTTGTCACAGCCGAGGGAGTGAAATGCAAAAAGAAATCCCCTGGAGTGAATGGAAACAAAGGGCTCAAAGAAAGGCCTTGCCCAGATGGTTTTTGGGCAGGGGAAGCAGCTGCTTGCTGTCATTTGCATGGCTCTGTGATGCCTAATTGGGAATGGAGGCTCTGTCTCTGCTGTTGTGTTGTGTGCAGTGATGATCTGGGAACAGGGACGTGGGAGGTGTGGCTGCAGCTCTCCCACATCACAGAACAATGCTCACTGCTGGGGAGATGGGGATCTGCACCCTTCAAGTGCTTCGTGTCTCTGTGAGGCCATGGGGATGGATGCACCTCGTGTTTTTGGTTCATTCCTTGGGTCTGGTTGGAATTTAACCTCTACTTATTAAATTAGTGCAAAGCCAGGTGTGTCCTGAGCCTCCTGTTGCATTCAGGAGCTGTAATTCAGGAACAGCTTTGCAGTGGGTGAGGTGTTTGTTTGCATTTCCAAAAGGAGACAGGTGTGACCCAGCGCCCACCGCAGCACCGAGGAGGATTTTTTTTTGGCCTCTTGTTTTGCAGCAGTGATTAAGATGGATAATGAGCATCTGAAATGTGCATCAGGCCTCCACCACCTGAGCTAAGGGTGTTCCTGGGAGCTGAGAGCTGGGAACATGCCTGGTGCAAGTGCTGGGGCGGCCCCAGCAGCTGCTATGGGTCCTGGTGGAGCTGTGAACTGGGACTCAGAGGACATGGAGCACTGCAGGCTGTTGAGTTCTGCAAAGAGAGGAGTCAAGGGGAAGATGGAGCCCAACGGGCAGCAAAAGAATTGCAGAGGGAATCTCTCCTTGGATGGGTGAGTCCTCTGATCCACGGAGGGGCACTTCTTTGTTCACCCCCTGGGGAAGGGTGATACCAAGTTTCCCCTCCCAGCCTATTGTCCCTGTCGTTGTGATTGGGGCAGGGATACAACACAGGAGGACATCCATCTCTCTGCACACAGCTGTGTGATTAATTACAGCCTCCCACAGTACACCTCAAAGCCCTTCGCTGCTCTTAAAATCAGACATCAATGCCTCTGCCCCCATGCCAGCACATTAATGGCTGGACAGGATGCTCCATGCAAATGCCTTACACATCTTAAAGACCTCCAGCTGACTTCGTGGTCAGTAGGGTTTGCTTTTTCCCTACTAACTGGAATACAATAAAATCTGGCTGCTTTCTGAATATAAAGCAGTGAAATGGTTTTTTTCCTTCTTCCAGCTTTGCTGGTGTCTGTGTAAGTGTACATCCAGGCTATCTGCTGCAGCTCAGGGCTCTGCAGCCTCTTCCTCCTGCTTTCTGTGGGATAAAATGCATAACATTTATGTGCATTTATAATA
Organism: Meleagris gallopavo; assembly: GCF_905368555.1. Classification (NCBI taxonomy): domain Eukaryota; kingdom Metazoa; phylum Chordata; class Aves; order Galliformes; family Phasianidae; genus Meleagris; species Meleagris gallopavo. Next base: position 603,059 of record NC_139434.1, on the reverse strand, counting down.
TTTAAGTATACTTTATAATGTAATTTATTTCATTCTCCAAGCCAGTGCTCCTTGGAGTGTTTCTGCTGCTCTGCTTGCTCTCAGCCCTTCTGTTTCTCCCCTCCTCTGGTGCTCTCTCTCCAGCAGCAGACACCAGGATGTGGCTGTGGATGTGTGTTGCTGTAACAACAGGACTGAGAGCTCTGGAGATGCATGCTGTCCACAGGCAGCAGAGGGGTTTACAAAGGAGGTAAGTTCTGTTTTTCTCTATAGGGAAACTGTGGCAGAAGAGCAGCGAGGACTTGGTGGCAACAACGACTGGGAGGAAAGCTTTGGGTGCTGGGGCTTTCTGCAGCTCCCCTGCATTCAAGTTGCATTTGTTTGTGTGTTTTCCATCAGTTTTTTAGCAGCTACAAAGGCCAAAATCCTGCTCTGGCTTGACTGAGGTTATCACCTTGTGTTTATTATGGGTTGGGCTGGGTCTGAGCTCTACCAGGCACAGAAGAGCAAGGTGGAAGCACATCTCTTGGGAAGATGGGGTGCACCAGGGGAGCCTAATTGGCTTGATGAGATTCTAAAGCCAACCTTCCATCTGGTGAAGAGGAAAAGAGGTTACCCAGACTCTACTGGGGGAAGAGAATGCTCGGATTGAGAGCTGGTACCAGAGCAGAGAGAGGACAAATTGGCCCCAAAACACCCAGCAGCTCCTGCCATCAGGATGCAAAGAGATCCTGGGCAAGTTGGGGCAGTCAGTGCTGTTCTCAGGGGATTTAGGCATTGATGGTGGTAATGAGAAGTTTCAGTTAGCTTTATGCAAACTGCGAGAGCATCTTTGCTTAGTCAGTGCCCTCTAAATGGTGTTTTGTTTTGGTTTCCTTTTTTTTCCTGGGAGGAAAATTATTCGGAGCTCCACCCTACCTTAATAAAGATGTGTAACCCCACGCAGGAGTTGGCTCCTGCTCCATGCATGCAAGAAGAGAGCTGTGCCTCGGAGAGAGGTTTGGTGCTTTGGAGGGAGGTTTGTAAGCTCCTTGCATGCAGGATGTTGTTAGATTGAGGGACATGGAAGGACTTTGTCAGGGGACATGGGGCTTGGACCTGCCTGTCAGACCCCTGTAAGTGTTGACATTTGAGATCCTGGAGCAAAGACAAAACCAACCCTTCTTCTCCCCAAAAAGAAGCCACTGGGTAACTGAATTGCTATGTAGATTTATTGGAGATGCGAGACTATAACTGGGATAAAAGCCATTGACAAGCATTGCAGACAAAATGTGAAGTCATCAGAAATAAATCACTGCATCCTCTCCCCTTCCCAGACCTCAAATAGTATAAATGCATTTACACTAGCAGCTCAGTTTAATAGGTACTGGCAGATTGAAAAGGTGATTGATGCTGATGCCAGGTGTTTAAGGCTGGGTCTGGATCCCTTGAACACGACAGCAGAGGCTTTTGTGACCTGTGGCCAGGCTTATTGATGGATCAGCCCCTGTCACTTTTGACAGTGGGCTTAGGCCCCAAGATCCTTAATTTAAGATGGTATTTATGGCATCAGATGAGCTGGACCATTATAAACCCTGAAGTAAAAGGGAAAGTCGAGGATTGGTTTCCAAACAGGTAATGCAAATAAAAAGCAAACTGCCTCCAAACAGCAACAGCCGTTGAAATCCACCCGTTGGGATGTGAAATTGGTATGTGTAGGGAAACTAGGCAACTTTGGGTGAGTTCTGCTGATGTCAGAGGTGTATCTGTAAATCAGGACAGCTGATATAACTAGGTTATAGCAATAGGTTATATATGGGAGCTGCTAGCACAAGAGGGCTGAATGAAGCCCTAATTAGAAGGTCATGGGTTGCAGCAGCTCTGTCCTACACCTCATCCTCATCCTTCAGTCTGTATGAGCAGAAAGAGCAAGGAATTACACCAAGGGCCTCTTATGTGAATTGCGTATGAGAAGGGGATTGTGAAGGGAATTTGGGGTTTGCTCCTAGAATTCCCTAGCAGAAACAGCAAATCTCTTTGACAGAAATACCCCTCTTTGCCTTTTGTATCCCTCTGCATGGAAAACAGGTGTGCAATGTAGGGGAGCTGGGCACATGTGCTCCTGCACCAGCCAGGCTCTTGCTGTGTGTAGGCAGCAGGGTGTGCATTGTGCTTCGTTTCCAGCCTTGCCATTCATCTGCAGCTCTTTACACAGTTGGCTTGCCCATGGACACAACCTTCATGTGGTTGCTCCCTCTCCTAATGCATGAGCTTCCATTGGCCAACCCAGCAAAGCTTGGTTCTGGGCTGTAGGCGAGACCTCCTTGGGAATGGCAGACAGCTGTGGAAGACAAAGCTGAGTTTCAGTGTAGGGAATTGCTGGGAGAAAAGACAGGAGATGCCCAAGCTTGGAAGAAGTTTTATGCTCCAACTTACAGATGTTGACAGGGATGTCTCCTTCTGCACAGAGCCTGTAGAGGGAAGGTTGCACTTGGTTACGTGTGTTCACATGCAGAGCCATGTGAGCCTCAAATGTTTGCAGGCAGCAGGACAGCCTCTGTTTGCGCCAGTGGATGTGTGGTGGGACTGATGGGGAGAGCTGATCTGTGAGGTGGATTTAGCACAGGGCAGCTCTGAAAAGCACCGCCCCGTTGGTTTTCCTGTTCTGGCACATGGGTCTGAAGGATCTTGTGTTGGTATCTGCCACCCACCTGCTCTCCTCACCCTCCAGCAGCTTTCTGTAGGTTGTGATCTCGATGTCCAGAGCCAGCTTGACGTTCATCAGCTCCTGGAACTCCCACAGCTGCCGGGCCAGGTCCTGCTTCGCCTTCTGCAGAGCCGCCTCCAGCTTGGTGAGTTTGCTCTTTGCATCCTTGATGGATGTTTCCTTGTGCTGCTCAGCATCAGCCACGGCCATTTCCAGTTTGCAGCACTACAAAGATGTGGTCAGCCTTAAATGTCTCTTGGTATTTGTAAACGTGACATGTTTGGAACAACAATTCAGCATCACTCTGCCCTGATGGTTCCAGCAGACCTGGTGGTACTCACCTGCTCCTTGGCACTCCTGACTTCTCCACTCAGTTTCTTGACCACCCGTGTCA